>NC_133452.1:48626203-48934172 GCF_048565385.1 Saimiri boliviensis
GAAAAGATTTCCTATTTAATAAAAATTATGCTGGGAGAACTGACTAGCCATATGCAGAAAACTGAAACTGGACCTTTTCTGACACCCTATACAAAAATCAATTCATGATGGATTTAAGACTTAAATGTAAAACCCACAATTATAAAAACTCTAGAAGAAAATCTGGGCAATACCACTCAAGACGTAGGCATAGGCAAAGATTTCATGACAAAGATGCCAAAATCAATAGCAACAAAAGGAAAAATTAACAAATGAGATCTAATTAAACTAAAGAACTTCTGCACAGCAAAAGAAACTATCATCAGAGGGAACAGACAACCTACAGAATAGGAGAAACTTTTTGCCATCTACTCATCTGGACAACGTCTAATATTCAGCATCTACAAGGAACTTAAATTTACAAGAAAAAAAATCAACCTCATCAAAAAAGTAGACAAAGAACACGAACAAACCCTTCCCCAAAGAAGATATACATACAGCCAACAAACATATGAAAAAAAGCCCAACATTACTGATCATTAAAGAAATACAACTTAAAACCACATGAGATACCTTTTCACATCAATCAAAATGACTACTATTAAAAAGTCAGAAGACAACAGATGCTGGTGAGGTTGTGGAGAAAAATGAATGCTTTTACACTGTTGGTGGGAGTGTAAATTAGTTCAACTACTGTGGAAGACAGTCTGGCGATTACTCAAAGACCCAACTATCCCATTCCTGCGTATATATCCAAATGAATAGAAATCATTCTATTATAAATACACATGCGTGTGTATGTTCATTGCAACAGTATTCACAATAGCAAAGACACGGAATTAACCTAAATGCCCATCAATAATAGAATGGATAAAGAAAATGTGGAACATATACACGATATAATATTATGCAGTTGTAATAAGGAATGAGATCATGGTTTTTTTTGCAGGGACATGAGCGAGGCTGGAAGCCATTATCCTCAGCTAACAAAAGGACAGAAAACCAAATATAGCATGTTCACACTTATAAGTGGGAACTGAATGATGAGAACATATGGACACATAGAAGGGAACAAGACACACTGGGGCCTGTCAGAGCATGGAGGTTGGGAGGAGGGAGAGCATCAGGAATCAGGAAGAATAGCCAATGGATGCTGGGTGATATATGCTCTGTGCAGCTAATCACCATGGCACATGTTTGACTATTTAACAAAACTGCACATCCTGCACATGTAACCCTGAAGATAAAAGTTTGAAATAAAAAAATATATATTTTAATAAATATCAATAAATATTAAAAATATTTATTAAAAGTATTTATTATGTATTTATTTTTAATGAATAAATATTTTAAATTTAAAAATTTTATTAAAATATATATTTTTAACAAATACATATTTTTAATATTTATTTTAAATAAATACATAATAAATATTTTAATATTTTTTAATTTTTAAAATATTCATTTAATATTAAAAATACATAATAAATACTTTTAATGAACATTTATTATGTATTTATTAAAATATGTATTTTATTAATAAATTTTAACATACATGTAGTTTATTTGAAAATATATATTTTAATAAAATAATATTTTTTATTTCAAACTTTTAACTTCAGGGGTACTTGTGCAGGATGTGCAGGTAAACATATTTCACAGAAACAAGTAAAATAACTTCTAGTCACTAGATTATTATTCTGTACTCAACCATTTAACAGAAAAATAATATTAAATACAAAATAGTCAAGAATATTTTATGCAATATGGACAAACAAGAACCTTTCCTCATTTTATGTGTCTACAATGACTTTGATATTAAAAAATAAAAAGGGTAGTAGAAAGAAAAGGGCTAAGATAAATTTTTGTTGCAAAAATTTTAAACAACATATTAATAAACCAAATTCTGAATTATGTAAAAAGATAGCATAAACATATTGGAACCATCGTGTAACGCAACTTTTGTTTAGCATTTAACAATCAATCAATATAATTAATTGTATCAGCAGATTAAAGGAGAACCCCATATAATCATTCAGAAAAGGCAGAAGTATTTGTAAAAATTCAAGGTTCATTTATGATAAAAATTTGTAGTAAATTAGTAATATATACTAAAGCAAAATTCTCTAGCAAGCATCATAATTAACTGTGAAACTTTGAAAATGATCTCTTTTATGTCAGGAATAAGACAAAGATGACCATGACCACTTTTCAGAATTGTACCTAAACCTCTGGCAGACTCTGTTAGAATAATAAGCCAAAAAAGAAATAAAATAGGTAATAATTAGACAAATTGAAAAATTCTTATTTTCATGATAGGATTGTGTATGTTAAACATTACTGTGAATATATCAATACAAATACTTTATAAAATAATCACAGAATTTAGCAACCTTTTGGATAAAGAACATCAATATCTACAAATCAGTCATATTTATGTACGTGCCAAAACAGGTAATCACAATAACAATACAAAGAACACAAAGTATGTGAGCATAACTTAAGAGAAGCTATGCATGCTCTTAATGGAAAAATACAACATTTTGAAAATATTGAAAAAGTAATCAATGATGGAGATATATATCATGTTCATTGTTTAGAAGTTTCAGTGTTGTAATAATAGATTCAAGTAATTCTAATAAAAACTTTAACAAGCCTGTGCATATAATTTGATCAAGTCATTTGAAAATGTATATACATCAGCAAAAAATAAAGAGCAAGCAATTAATCAGGATATAGAACAAAGTGAGGAGACTTGCCTTTTTGTATATCAAGAATTTATTACTACAGTAATTAATACATGAGTTCAATGGTGAAGAAATAGACAAATAAGGTAGTAAAATGAGGAGAGAGCATAGAAACAAAAAAGCAGAAACATGATTTATGCAAACTAGTGGGGAAACACTTGATTAAAAGAAATTAGAACACATAATCGTCTATAGGGAATAAAAAATGGAGTTGGAATTCTACCTCATATCATGTACTATAAAATAATCTCTATGTCTTAAAAACCTAGATGTAAAAGGCAAACAATGAACTTTTATAAATAATATATAATAATGTTTTTTAAACAATATAGATGAATATTTGCATCAAGATAAAGAAAATTTTCTTAAACACATGTACACACACCCACAACCACTCCCCCTCACACACAATAAGCAGAGATCATATAAAAAAAAAGCTTGATAAATTTAAAGACATAAAAATAAAACTTGTATTTATTAATACCATAGTGATATGACAATTTACAAAATAAAAGACAATATTTTCAACAAAAATATTTGCTAGTGGATTGGCCTTAAGAATATATAAAGTATTCAAGAAATCAGTAAGAGACAGACAAATAATCTACTAAAAATAGGCAAAAACCTTAAGCAAAGACTTTACAGAAAGAGAAAGCTAAATGGCATCTATCAACAATGCCAAGTTTGCAAGAAGCATAGTCTTAAGCAGAAGAAGCAAGAAGAATATACATGGAGCGATTAAGTTAACACGAACTTAAAATGTGCAAAACTAAACAACAGAAATGTATGATAAACCTAAGTTCAGAGTAGCAGTTTCATCAAAGAAGATGAAATGAAAGTGAATGGCTTTAGGAAGAAATACATAAGAGCCTTCAATGTAGTAATTTTTTCTTTCTTAACCTGGTTGGCATATACATGCTCACTTATAGATATTTTATAAATTTTATTTGAGATCTTTTCAACATTTAATAAGTTTTTAAGAGGGGTTTCTAGGTGAACCACAAATATATGTTTGAAAGGCTTTACAAGTGAGTGTTTTGCCTAATAAGAGAATTGCTTCAATGTTAGAGGAACCATAATAATCCTAGTATTTTTACATCTGGCTTTATATATATTCACCTACCAAAAAAAAGCAAAAAACAGAAAAAAAACCTGTCTCCTCCACTCAAAAAAAGATATGTTGAAGTCCTAACTCCCAGCACCTCAGAGTGTGAACATATTTGGATATAAGTTTATTACAGATGTTATTAATTATGATGAAGTCATGCTTTTGTAGGGTGGACTCCTAATTTAATATTTTACTTAAGGTTGAAGAGAAATTAAGACAACTTCATCAGCCTCTAGAATACAATAGATGCAACAATAATGCATGTCTTAAAAAATTACGTCAGAATTTTTTTTTTGGGTAGGTATTCATATGCATACAATTCAAAGAGTACAGTATATAAAGTCTTCCATCCCCATTAATTACTTATATATCTTTCCAGAGATACTTATGCATATTTTAGCACATCAGCATACCATCATTAAGCCAATTCCCTTTTTGACACAAAGCCTATTATGCACTGTGTTTTGTATTTATCCTATTCTACCTAACACTGAATCGTGGAGATCTTTTCATATCAATCCATGGGTATTTCTTCTTACTCATAGTTCTATGGCTACATGGGTATCTAACAATTTTCTAACTGGTGACACTTAGATATTTAGATGTTTTCAATATTTTAAATCTGCTTTTTATAAAAGAATGGAAACTTTCAGGTAAGGATGACTGAGCAAAGCTTCATCACAGATGGAAGCCTTTCTAACATATAGTGAATACAAAGTGGTAAAACATTAACACTATAAACTTTGAAAAATGAAGGCCAAAGGAAAGAGACAGAAGATTCTATGTCAAAATAGCTCCTAATTTGGCTGTCACCCTAATCCTCATGCCAGAGAATAGAAGGTGAGCTGACAAAATCCTGGTATTTTTCACTGAAAATGCTAACTGTGACCGTGATAGAGAGTGTAGGGAAAAGTCAAAATGAATCCCTTGAGAGTAGGATCTCAATAGACAAAAAATGGTCTCTAGGAAATGGTCTCTAGGAAAAAAATTGCCAGTGAGGCAAAGATTTTCAGAGCAGGAAATAACCCTGGCTGTATGGATTGTGCTCCTTAAAGGACCGTAAGAAAAATTCCAATGGTAAAATAGAGGCAGTTATTTTTTTTAGAAGTGGTGCTTTTATTTTCAGGTGTTCCTTCCCTTTTCAACACAACAAACTCTCACAATGCGGATTAATGGATAGAAAACATGATCCTGTCCTGAAACTGTAGTTTTGATAAAATGTGACAGTAAAGAGATTTCACCCTTACTATGTCAGAGAAAATTAACACTCATATTAGAAATACATTTGCTACCAAGAGCAAGGCTTTAAAAAGTAGCCGGCAACTAAATAAACATTGCAAAACAGTGGGTAAAAGGAATGCAGCAATGCAAGACAAATGAAGTACCCAGTAGGGAAAATATATTGTCCAAGAAAGAGAATAAAACTTTCCAAGTAGGTTTTGAGCTGTAAAGAACTTAATAAAAATACAAAATCAATAAAACAACAGGTCATAGACAAGGTACTAAACAAGAATAAAATGGAAAGGAAATTTCAGTGCTAATAAAACAAATCAAGTTCAAAATATCAACATTTATAGCTCTAATAAATAAATTAGAAACAAGAAGGGTCAAAAAAGAGAGAGTAAAATACTGAATTTATGTCCTGGGGAAAAGACAGGATAATAAACTCAATGAAGAAAAGTAAACAAAAAATTTTTTAAATTACAGAAGATTGACAGATTTGGAGGCCACAGATGATATAGCATAAAAGCAATTGTTATTCTCGGAGGAGAGAATTTAGTTAATGGAAGAGAAAAACTATTAAGAGCTATGCAAGGAGGAAATACTCCCAAATTAAGACAAATATTAAAACATAGCCTAGGTAAATTATAAACTTCAAAAAAGAAAGACTTCTCTAGACATTTAGACAAGAAAAAAAATCCTGTCTCCTGCAATGAGTGGGAAGTAGGAAATCATAAACGTCACAGATTTCTCCACAACAGTCTTCAATATCATCTGAAAACTATACAAAATTCTGAGGGAAAACAAAAATAATCTAAGAATATTTTTCTGGTCAAGCTATTTACAGTAAAAGTAACCCCTGACAGACATTCTTAGGCAAGAAAGAATTCAGGGACTATAACTCCTATGATATTTTCTTGAAATAACTAGTTATTGATGTAATTGAAGTAATCAATATGTAAATCAAATAAAGAATCAGGAATAAAACAAATTTTAATTGAGTGTAGTAGGCAGAATTCTAACATGGCCCTCAATATTCTCATTACTAGGTTTATATGGTTTATGTAATCTCTTCTCCTTGAGTATGTGCGTGACTATTAAATGAGATCAGATATCTCTTTCTAATTAGGTTACTAATGAGTTGGCCTTGAGTTAATCAAAAGAGATTAACTGAGTGGGCCTGACTTAATCCGGGGTATCCTTTAAAGAATATGTAATTTCAGAGATATGTTCTGCTGAGCTGAAAGAAAGAAACATGTTAGGATCTGCCTATGGAAAGGAGTGCCTGGTTTCTGGGCAACCACTAGCAGGATAATAAGGAGAGAGAGTCTTTTGTGATACTCTGAACCCAAACCTCATTGGACTCCTGACCCACGGAAAATACCAGATAATAAATGTCTGCTGTGTTCTACAATCATAAGAAACTGAATTTTGCCAATAATAATTGAGCTTGGAAGAGTACTTAGCCAGGCAGACCTGGATTTCAGTCTTGTGAGACTCTGAACCCAAACCACATTGGACTCCTGACCCATGCAAAATATCAGATAATAAATGTCTGCTGTTTCAAGCTACTAAATATGTGTTAATTTGTTACATGCAATAAAAATCTAAAATAGTGAGCTTTTAAATATTAAATAAAAAAAGTATTAAATAAAGATGAAACAACTTGAGGAAATTGGATTAAAAATGTAAAGTCAGTATTAAAAATTTGAGAGAGGAAAATTAAATAGTTAACTGAAAAAGTTGGAGTAAAAGTAGGAGATCACAAGAGGAATAATTTTATTTTTAAGACTATTTAAAACTGTCTATAATAAAAAAAAAACCTGTGGCTAAAACATAGTGACTGCAACTTCTTAATATTTACATAATATTTTCTTTAGTATAAGCAGGATTTGGAGGAGCTAGTACTTTTATGGTTCTCAGAGATTAACAGATCCTGTCTATTAATCTTTTAAACTACATTAATCTATCTATCTATCTGATTGTTTGCATAGATAAATCTGGAATGAAGTCCTCAGGAATGAATACAGGAGGTTACATAGGTAATTCCAAGCAGTGAAATTTTATGTAATTTTAGCTCTATTTTTGTATTGCTTGATATTTTTTAATAATAAAGATATTAATTTCTCTAAAATTATTATAACATTAAATGCATTACATATAAAGAGAATGAAGTTAAAGAAAAGGAAATAACATTGGGAATATTATTATTAACCCCGTTTTGCAGATGAGAAACTTAGATTCAATAGGATTGAGAAATGTGCCCAAGATTATATAGCAAGTAAGTAGCCAATGATCTGTCACCAGAACTCAGGCTCTATTACATGTTGATACAGAGTATGAAGTGAATAAGAGGAATAAACACATGCCTTCCTCCTTAAAGGAAGATTCAGGAAGCTGCCAACTAGTGATCTCTTTAAGAAAAATTTATGAATATTCATCATGTTCTCTCAGGAATAATATAAATAATTATTTTAAGGGCAGGAGTAATTTATGGCTAGACAAATTTAAATACAAATTCTTTATGTACATTGTTTATAATGATTCCATTGATTTCTTTTTCTATGTCAGTGATGCAAAAATACCACACCAAACATATGTTTGGAGAATTCAGGAATTTGTACACAAATAATTTACTTAATTTTGAACTGGGCAAATATTTATTTTGTTTCTCTTTGGTGTTATCAAATCAAGTTAATATATACAGTTGATGTTTTAACAACATGGGTTTGAACTATGTGGGTCCACTTACATGCAGATTTATAATTATATATATTTAGGAAAATATTTTTGGAGATTTTTGGCAATTTGAAAAATTTTGCAGATGAACTGTGTACCCTAGAAATATTGAAAAAATTTCAAAAGTTAGGTATGTCATGAATGTATATGATATATATATATATATATATATATATATATATATATTTATATATATAAATTAGTCTATTTCATCACGTACTACCATAACATATGTATGAATCTATTACAAAAAGTTAAAATTCACCAACACTTAAGCATACAAACACATGGAACCTTTCACAGTCAAGAGAAATATAAACAAACATAACGTTGCAGGCTTTGTAGCTCACGCCTGTAATCCCAGCACTTTAGGAGGCCAATGTGGGCAGATCACTTGAGGTCAGGAGTTCAAGACTAGTCTGGGCAACATGGTAAAACCCCTTCTCTAAAAAAAAAAAAAAGGCCGGGCGCGGTGGCTCAAGCCTGTAATCCCAGCACTTTGGGAGGCTGAGGCGGGTGGATCACGAGGTCAAGAGATCGAGACCATCCTGGTCAACATGGTGAAACCCCGTCTCAACTAAAAATACAAAAAGTTAGCTGGGCATGGTGGCGCGTGTCTGTAATCCCAGCTACTCAGGAGGCTGAGGCAGGAGAATTGCCTGAACCCAGGAGGCGGAGGTTGCGGTGAGCCGAGATCGCGCCATTGCACTCCAGCCTGGGTAACAAGAGCGAAACTCCGTCTCAAAAAAAAAAAAAAAAAAAAAAAAGTACAAAAATTAGCCGGGCGTGGTGCATGCTTGTAATTCCAGCTACTCAGAAGGGTGAGGCAGGAGAATCGCTTTAACCTTGGTGGCAGAGGTTTTAGTGAGCTGAGATCATGCCACTGCACTCAAACCTTGGTGACAGAGGTAGACTCTGTTTCCAAAAAAAAACCCCAAAAAGTTATAATTGCATAAGTGAACTATAGTACATACTGTACTGCTGCAGTAATTTTGTAGCCACTTCCTGTTGCAATTGCAGTGAGCTTAAGCCTTGCAAATATCAGCTTAAAATGCAGTGGGACACTAACCATATCTACCTGGAAGTTGTCTCCAGTATTGCAGTAAGGTTATCTCTCACTATTCTTGCATATTTTTCATTTTATTTATTGTAATATTTAGTGAATAATACCATGACACCCATACAAATCACCGCTATAATGAAGTTCTCCCAAGAAGCAGTAAAGAGTCAAAAGTAGGCTATTAGTTAAGTTTGGGGGGAGTCAAAGGTTATAAGTGTATTTTTGACTGTGTGAAGGTTGTTGAATCCCTGCATTGTTCAGGGTCAACTGTAATTTTCTAGTCACATTCATTGACTCAAAAAATACATACTAGGAATGTTAAGTGTCATATTCTGTTATAGAAACTAGGAATACAATGGTGAACAGATCCACTATTGTTCCTCCACTCCTGAAATTTAAATTCTATCGGAGGAGACAAGCAACACGAGGAAGCAAACAAAATAAATGCTGTTTGTAATCCATTTCTATGAGTTCAGTAGTAAGTTGCTGAGAAAGAGAATTAGAGTGAAAACAACTTTCTTTAGAAAACGATGGTCAGGAAGAACATTTATTGGAAAGTTTTTTTTTTAAGCTAAATCCCAAAGCATGAGAAGTTAGTTGTATGGAGGGAGTGGATCAAGTGTGGGTTGAATATCCTGTTGCAAAGAAAATAGAATGTGTTGAGCTCTTTTGGTGTTTGAGATCTGAGAGAATCCCAGTGTGGCTGGAGTCTAGTGAAAAACAAGGGTTGGAAAGAAATCATTAACAGCTAGATTATACAGGACTTTAAAGATTGCAATAAGATATTGAATTTTGATGTAAGTATATGAGAAGAATTATTGTTTTATGTAGGGGGATGTTAACGGTAAGTCCTCTCCTTGTAGTATACAGTGTGTTAGAGAAACAAGAGAGGGTGGAGTGACGCTAGTCAGTACATTAAGGAGTAAGCCAAAGAGAGTGATGATGGTAATTCCAGCAAGAATGAGATGGAGTCAGTACATGAATTTAAGAAATATAAGGGAGGTAAAATCCACAGAACCTACTTTCAGATTTGATATAAAAATGATTTACTTGGAGGATCAAGCATGATTCCTAGGTTTCTGTAACTGATATTACATACTTAGATTCAGCAGAGGGGAAAATAATGGTTTAGAGGGGTAAAATATTTTTTCTGAAGTATGTTTAGGACATTAAATTTGAGATGTCTATGAGACATAAAAGAAGAAATTTAAAGTAGGGAATTGGATATTCATATATCTTGAACTCAGAAGAAATGTCTCTGATAGAGATGTAAGTTTGATCTCCTTAGTGACACTGAGGTGTGTTTTTTCTTGTTTGTTTTTGGAAGAGAATGTGGGGGAATTGGTACCATGAAGTCTTTAAATATTTGGTAGAATGCACCACCAGAACCATCTAGGCCTGGTGCTTTCATTTGTCAAAGGCATAAATTATTAATACAATGTATTTAATAGATATTGGTCTATTCAGATGGTCTCTTTCTCTTTTTGTGAGTTTTAGTAGATTGCGATTTTTAAGGAATTGATCAATCATTAGTGTTCTTGAATATGTGGGCAAAAAACCTGTTTACATTATTACTTGATTATCCTTTTAGTGATCTTAGTAATTATGACCCCTCTTTCATTACTGATGTTAATAATTCACGGTTTCTTCCTTTTTTTCTTGATTGCCCGACTAGATGTTTATTGGTCTTAAAAACTAAAAAACCAAACAAACCGAAAAAAATAAAACAACAACAAAAAACAGCTTTTGGCTCTATTGTTTTTTTCTCTGTGGCTTTTCTGTTTTTCAATTATGTAACTTCTCTAATTTTTTATCATTTATCTTCTTCCTCCTTTAGGTTTATATTGCTCTTCTTTCCCAGTTCCTAAGGTGGAAACATAAATAATAGGTGTTAGAGCTTCCTTCTCTTCTAAAATAAGCATTCAGTTCTATAACTTCCTCTTTAAGCACTGCTTTTGTTACAGCCAACAAATTTTGATAAATTCTATTTTCATTTGGTTCCAAATACAGTTTTAAAAAATTTCTATTAAGATTTCTTCTTTCAGCCATGTGTAATTTAGACATTGCTGTTTAATCTACACACATTTAGGGATTTTTCCAGTTATCCTTATTTTATTGATTTCTAATTTAATTCAACTGTTGTCTGAGAACATACTTTGTTACTTTGTATAATTTCTATCCTTTTAATTGTGTTAAGGTATGTTTTATAGCCCAGAATGTGGTTTGTCTTGACAAATGTTCCATGTGAGTTTGAGAATTTATATTCTGCTGTCGTTAGATGGAGAGTTCTGGAAACGTTGGCTAGATTGTGTGATAGAGTTGTTCAGGTCAACTAAATCCTCACTGATTTTCTTTTTTTTTTTTTTTTTTTTTTTTTATTTCTCATTTTTTTTTTTCTTTTTTTTTTAATTGCATTTTAGGTTTTGGGGTACATGTGATGAACATGCAAGATTGTTGCATAGGTACACACATGGCAGTGTGCTTTGCTGCCTTCCGTCCCCTCACCTGTATCTGTCATTTCTCCCCATGCTATCTCTTCCCACCTCCCCACCCCCCGCCCCTCCCCCATTTCCCCCCAACAGACCCCAGTGTGTAGTGCTCCCCTCCCTGTGTCCATGTGTTCTCATTGTTCAACACCCGCCTATGAGCGAGAATATACGGTGTTTGATTTTCTGCTCTTGTGTCAGTTTGCTGAGAATGATGGTTTCCAGGTTCATCCATGTCCCTATAAAGGACGTGAATCCTCACTGATTTTCTACCTGCTTTATTTATCAATTACAGGTAGAGGAGTATTGAAGACCCCAGCTATAATAGTGTATTTGCCTACTTCTTTCCATTGCATCTGCTTTGCATCCCATGGTTTTTACATGATAATTGATCTAGTTGGATTAAAATCTACCATATTTGCAACTTTCTATTTGTTGCATTTTTCTTCTTTTTAAAATATCCCACAATTTGTATGTCTTCTAGGGTTTTAATGGAACATTTTATCTGATTACATTTTCACTCCTCTTTTAACCCAGTAATTACAGATCTTTCTAAACGATTTTGCAGTTGCTGCAGAGTTTCTAATACACATTTCTCAGACAATTTGTATGTAGAGAAGGTACCTTATAACATAGTATTGTCAATTCCTCTCACTCATCTCTAATGGCATTCCTGTCGCTCTGTATACAGTAATCATCTCCCAATACATTCTTGCTTTATTACTTTAAACAAAGTTTTAGATCAAATAAGAATAAGAAAAATAAAAGCTTTTATTATCTTTATGCCTTCCTTAATGTTCTTATTTTCTTGATGTAAATGCAAGTTTTTGATGTATATATTTTAATTTTCTATGTATCTTTACTTATATCTCCCTTTTTATTTTTTTATTTTATTTTTATTTATTTATTTATTTTATTGCATTTTAGGTTTTGGGGTACATGTGATGAACATGCAAGATTGTTGCATAGGTACACACATGGCAGTGTGGTTTGCTGCCTTCTGTCCCCTCACCTGTATCTGTCATTTCTCCCCATGCTATCTCTTCCCACCTCCCCACTCCCCCGCCCCTCCCCCATTTCCCCCCAACGGACCCCAGTGTGTAGTGCTCCCCTCCCTGTGTCCATGTGTTCTCATTGTTCAGCACCCGCCTATGAGTGAGAATATACGGTGTTTGATTTTCTGCTCTTGTGTCAGTTTGCTGAGAATGATGGTTTCCAGGTTCATCCATGTCCCTACAAAGGACATGAACTCATCGTTTTTGATGGCTGCGTAATATTCCATGGTGTATATGTACCACATTTTCCCTATCCAGTCTATCATCGTTGGGCATTTGGGTTGGTTCCAGGTCTTTGCTATTGTAAACAGTGATGCAATGAACATTCGTGTGCGTGTGTTCTTGTAGTAGAATGATTTATAATCCTTTGGATATATACCCATTAATGGGATTGCTGGGTCAAATGAGATTTCTATTTTTAGGTCCTTGAGGAATCGCAACACTGTCTTCCACAATGGTTGAATTAATTTACATTCCCACCAACAGTGTAAAAGTGTTCCTATTTCTCCACATCCTCTCCAGCATCTGTTGTTTCCCGATTTTTTAATGATCGCCATTCTTACTGGTGTGAGATGGTATCTCAAAGTGGTTTTGATTTGCATTTCTCTGATGACCAGTGATGTTGAGCATTTTTTCATATGTTTGTTGGCTTCCTGTATGTCTTCTTTTGTAAAGTATCTGTTCATATCCTTCACCCATTTTTGAATGGGCTTGTTTTTTTTCTTGTAGATCTGCTTTAGTTCTTTGTAAATTCTGGATATCAGCCCCTTGTCAGATGGGTAGACTGCAAAAATTTTTTCCCATTCTGTTGGTTGCCGATTCACTCTACTGACTGTTTCTTTTGCCGTGAAGAAGCTGTGGAGTTTGATTAGGTCCCATTTGTCTATTTTGGCTTTTGTTGCCATTGCTTTTGGCGTTTTGGTCATGAAGTCCTTGCCTACACCTATGTCCTGAATGGTTTTGCCTAGATTTTCTTCTAAGGTTTTTATGGTATTAGGTCTGATGTTTAAGTCTTTAATCCATCTGGAGTTAATTTTGGTGTAAGGTGTCAGGAAGGGGTCTTGTTTCTGCTTTCTGCACATGGCTAGCCAGTTTTCCCAACACCATTTATTAAACAGGGAGTCCTTTCCCCATTGCTTGTTTTTGTCAGGTTTGTCGAAGATCAGATGGTTGTGGGTATGTTGTATTTCCTCTGAGGCCTCTGTTCTGTTCCATTGGTCTATATCTCTGTTTTGGTACCAGTACCATGCTGTTTTGATTACTGTAGCCTTGTAGTATAGTTTGAAGTCCGGTAGTGTGATGCCTCCTGCTTTGTTCTTTTTGCTTAGAATTGACTTGGCTATGTGGGCTCTCTTTTGGTTCCATATGAAGTTTAAGGTGTTTTTTTCCAGTTCTGTGAAGAAGGTCATTGGTAGCTTGATGGGAATAGCGTTGAATCTGTAAATTACTTTGGGCAGTATGGCCATTTTCACGATGTTGATTCTTCCTAACCATGAACATGGAATGTTTCTCCATTTGTTTGTATCCTCTCTTATTTCATTGAGCAATGGCTTGTAGTTCTCCTTGAAGAGGTCCTTTACGTTCCTTGTTAGTTGTATTCCTAGGTACTTTATTCTCTTTGTAGCAATTGTGAATGGCAGTTCGTTCTTGATTTGGCTCTCTTGAAGTCTATTACTGGTGTATAGGAATGCTTGTGATTTTTGCACGTTGATTTTGTATCTTGACTCTGCTGAAGTTGTTTATCAGTTTCAGGAGACTTTGGGCTGAGATGATGGGGTCTTCCAGATATACAATCATGTCATCTGCAAATAGAGACAATTTGATTTCCTCCTTTCCAATTTGGATACCCTTTATTTCTTTTTCTTGCCTGATTGCTCTGGCTAGAACTTCCAGTACTATATTGAATAGGAGTGGTGAGAGAGGGCATCCTTGTCTAGTGCCAGATTTCAAAGGGAATGCTTCCAGTTTTTGCCCATTCAGTATGATATTGGCTGTTGGTTTGTCGTAAATAGCTTTTATTGTTTTGAGATACGTTCCGTCAATACCTAGTTTATTGAGGGTTTTTAGCATAAAGGGTTGTTGAATTTTGTCAAAAGCCTTCTCTGCATCAATTGAGATAATCATGTGGTTTTTGTCTTTGGTTCTGTTTATGTGGTGAATTACATTTATGGACTTGCGTATGTTGAACCAGCCTTGCATCCCCGGGATGAATCCTACTTGATCATGCTGGATGAGCTTTTTGATATGCTGTTGCAATCGGTTTGCCAGTATTTTATTGAAGATTTTTGCATCTAAGTTCATCATGGATATTGGCCTGAAATTTTCTTTTCTTGTTGAGTCTCTGCCGGGTTTTGGTATCAGGATGATGTTTGTCTCGTAAAATGATTTGGGAAGGATTCCCTCTTTTTGGATTGTCTGGAATAGTTTCAGAAGGAATGGTATCAGCTCCTCTTTGTATGTCTGGTAGAATTCAGCTGTGAACCCATCTGGACCTGGGCTTTTTTTGGGTGGTAGGCTCTTTATTGCTGCCTCGACTTCAGACCATGTTATTGGTCTATTCAGGGTTTCGGCTTCTTCCAGGTTTAGGCTTGGGAGGATGCAGGTGTCCAGGAATTTATCCATTTCTTCCAGGTTTACTAGTTTATGTGCATAGAGTTGTTTGTAATAATCTCTGATGATGGTTTGGATTTCTATGGAATCTGTGGTGATATCCCCTTTTTCGTTTTTTATTGCATCAATTTGGTTTTTCTCTCTTTTCTTTTTTATTAATCTGGCTAGTGGTCTGTCTATTTTGTTGACCTTTTCGAAAAACCAGCTCCTGGATTTATTGATTTTTTTGAAGAGTTTTTTTGTGTCTCTATTTCCTTCAGTTCTGCTCTGATCTTAGTTATTTCCTGTCTTCTGCTAGGTTTTGAGTTTTTTTGATCTTGCTCCTCTAGCTCTTTCAATTTTGATAATAGGGTGTCAATTTTAGATCTCTCCTTTCTTCTCATGTGGGCACTCATTGCTATATATTTTCCTCTAGAGACTGCTTTAAATGTGTCCCAGAGATTCTGGTATGTTGTGTCTTCATTCTCATTGGTTTCAAAGAACATCTTTATTTCTGCCTTCATTTCACTGTTTATCCAGTCAACATTCAAGAGCAAGTTGTTCAGTTTCCATGAAGCTATGCGGTTCTGAGTTAGTTTCTGCATTCTGAGTTCTAACTCGATTGCACTGTGGTCTGAGAGACTGTTTGTTATGATTTCTGTTCTTTTGCATTTGCTGAGGAGTGATTTATTGCCAATTATGTGGTCAATTTTAGAGTAGGTGTGATGTGGTGCTGAGAAGAATGTATATTCTGTGGATTTGGGGTGGAGAGTTCTGTAAATGTCTATTAGGTTTGCTTGTTCCAGGTCTGTATTCAGGTCCTGGATATCCATGTTGATTTTCTGTCTGGTTGATCTTTCTAATATTGACAATGGGGTGTTAAAGTCTCCCACTATTATTGTGTGGGAGTCTAAGTCTCTTTGTAAGTCATTAAGAACTTGCCTTATGTATCTGGGTGCTCCTGTATTGGGTGCATATATATTTAAGATCGTTAGCTCTTCTTGTTGCAGTGATCCTTTTACCATTATGTAATGTCCTTCTTTGTCTCTTTTGATCTTTGTTGCTTTAAAGTCTATTTTATCAGAGATGAGAATTGCAACTCCTGCCTTTTTTTGCTCTCCATTTGCTTGGTAGATCTTCCTCCATCCCTTTATTTTGAGCTTTTGTGTATCCTTGCATGTGAGATGGGTTTCCTGGATACAGCACACTGATGGGTTTTGGCTTTTTATCCAATTTGCCAGTCTGTGTCTTTTGATTGGGGCATTTAGTCCATTGACATTTAGGGATAGTATTGTTATGTGTGAATTTGATGCTGTCATTTTGATGCTACCTGGCTGTTTTGTTGGTTAGTTGATGCAGATTCTTGATTGTGTTGATGCTTTTTTACCATTTGGTGTGTTTTCAGAGTGGCTGGTACTGGTTGTTCCTTTATATGATGTAGAGCCTCTTTCAGGAGTTCTTGTAGAGCAGGTTTGGTGGTGATGAAATCTCTGCGTGCTTGCTTGTTCACAAAGGATTTTATTTTTCCTTCACTTATGAAGCTTATTTTAGCTGGATAGGAGATTCTGGGTTGAAAGTTCTTTTCTTTAAGGATGTTGAATATTGGCCCCAATCTCTTCTGGCTTGTAGGGTTTCTGCTAAGAGATCTGCTGTGAGTCTAATGGGCTTCCCTTTGTGGGTAACCCGACCTTTCTCTCTGGCCGCCCTTAGCATTTTCTCTTTCATTTCAACCCTGGTGAATCTGACGATTATGTGCCTTGGGGTTGCTCTTCTTGAGGAATATCTTTGTGGTATTCTCTGTATTTCCTGGATTTGAATATTGGTCTGCCTTGCTAGGTTGTGGAAGTTTTCCTGGATAATATCCTGAAGAGTATTTTCCAGCTTGGATTCATTCTCTTCATCACATTCAGGTACTCCTATCAGACGTAGATTAGGTCTTTTCACATAGTGCCACATTTCTTGAAGATTTTGTTCATTCCTTTTTGTGCTTTTTTCTCTGTTCTTGCCTTCTCTTTTTATTTCATTTAGTTGATCTTTGACCTCTGATATCCTTTCTTCTGCTTGGTCAATTCGGCTGTTGAAGCTTGTGCATGCTTCACGAAGTTCTCGTGTTGCTTTTTTCAGCTCCATCAATTCACTTATACTCCTCTCTGTGCTGTCCATTCTCGTCAGCAGTTCGTCCAATCTTTTTTCAAGGTTCCTATTTTCTTTGCGATGGGTTAGAACATGTTCTTTTAGCTCATTGTAGTTTCTTACTACCCACCTTCTGAAGTCTGATTCTGTCATTTCATCACCCTGCTTCTCCATCCGGTCTGGTTCCCTTGCTGGTGAGGAGTTGTGATCCCTTTTAGGAGGAGAGGTGTTCTGGTTTCGGGAGTTTTCATCCTTTTTGCGCTGGTTTCTTCCCATTTTTGTGGGTTTATCCACCTGTTGTCTGTCTCTGTCCCAGGGAGTTGGAGCTTTATGAGTTTCCATTGCACTACTGCCTTTTTTGATTTTTCTTTCAGGTCTGACCCGCCCAGCTAGCAGCACGCCTAGCCACTGCCTGCCCACAGGGGCTTTGCTGAGCTGCTGTGGGCTCCTCCCAGCTGCCCTGAGCTCTTCCCTGTAGTCCTTTTTATATGGGCATAGTTAGAACTGTCTGGGCAATGGTGGCCCCGCCTCTGTTATGGCGGACTCTCTCGTTGTGGCAGGTTGCCTCGGCAACGGCGGGTTGCTTCGGCAAGGGCAGCCTGCCTCCCTAGTGGTGGAGAGTCTCAGTAATGGCGGAAGCCCCTCCCCCACCGAGCTGGATTGTCCCGGTTCAGCTGTGCTTGGTTTGAAGGGCTCAACCCAGAGGGTTTCCAATTACTGTTTTTGTTTTCATTGTTGTTGGGGGTGGAGGGGTGGGACCAACCGAGCCTGATCACCTGGCTCCCTGACTCAGAGTCTTTTCTTTTAAGTTGAGCGACCCCGCGTTCCGGTCGCTTGTTGAAAAGGCGCTGGGATCTCCCGTGCTGCGACTCATGGAGTCGGCTTGAACTGCGGCTCCGGCTCCTGGCGGATTTTTTGCCTGGGAATCTCCTGGTCTGACTCTCTATTTCAGATGAATGGGCAACTCTGCCGTCTCAGGGCTCTGCTCGCCAGCTAAGAGGGCTCCCAGACCAGTGGCTTTTGTACGGAGAACTGCAGCAACAGGGAGTGGTCACAGCAGCCGCGCGGGCGGAATCAGCTCCGCGGGGGCCAAAACAGCCGCACCGGCTGGGACTGCGACGCGGGCGACCCCTCTGCCTGGGTATCTCCTGGTCTGTGGGCAATAAGAGTTCGTCTGGAAATGCGGCTTCCACTCACCCTCTGCACTTTCACTGGGAGCTGAAGTCCTGAGCTGCTCTTAGGCGGCCATCCTATATCTCCCTTTTTAATATTGGTCTTCCCTAAATACTTCTCGTCAGAGAGAGTCTGAACTTTACAACTCTTGCAACTCTAGTTCACTGTTACTTTGCTGGAGCTCTATTAATGTTCTGGTGAGGTTTTGGTGAGGAGAAGCATTGCGTAATCCTACCAATAAATCTCTGTTTTCTCCAGTGCACTTGGGCTGTACTTTCGTAAACATTTCTTGCTTTCCACACTTCTCCGTTAGGTGAAGCAGGAAGGTACAAGGGGGCTGGAGGTGGACAAATATCCTTTCCTCAGTGGGATGAGACTCTGGTAAGTCCTTCATCCCCAAATAGGCCTCTGCACCTATTTTTAATTGATCCTTCTTCCTCCAAAGCCACAAAGGGCTGTTTTTGACTGTTCATCTTAGAAACTTGTGGAGTTTGTGAAGGTAAAACTCATGAAAGAATAGTGGGTCCTTTATGGCTGTGACCCCTAGGAGTTTCCCATTGTTCAGCTACTCCACATTCAGCCTCCAGCAATTTGTCAAAGTAATCATTCAGTTATTCCTACCATTTTATGGCTCCAGAGGTTTCTGCTTCAGTTAATCAGATCTTGGCTATCATTCTCAGAATTCACTAACATCTTCACATTTTAGGATGGCAATTTGTCCTGGTGACCTCAGTTTTCTAACTTTTCAGAAACATTATTGATTTTCAATTCTTTATTATTTTAAGGGAATGATGACTTTTAGACTCTACATATTACAGCTGAAAGCAGAAGTGCTTTTGTTTATTTTTAAGTCATGGAAATACATGAAGTCATTAAAGGTGAGACTGCAGAGAAAGAGGTGGTAAGGTGTTAGAAACTTTAACATTTAGACATTTGGACATAATCTACAGTAGAAAAATCCAGTAATGAATTCTGAGAAAGAGTAACTCTTAAAAGATGGAATAAATGTTAGGAGACTTTGAAGTCATGAAGAGCAAGAAAAGAGAATGTTTCAAGAGAAGGGAGCAGTCAAGTAGTTGAATATTGCTGAGAGGTCAAGAAAACCCAAGATAGAGTAGTGTATACTTGATTTGGCAAAAAGGAAGTCATCCTTGATGTAGATAAGAGTAGCTTCAATAGAAAGAGATAGAAAGAGTGTGAATATGAGTACGAGTGTATATGATGAGGAAGGAGAGCAGAAGCCAGATTGGAATAGGTGAGGTAAAAGAATTTATTAAAGAGTAGAAGTGAAGACATCAAGCTGATTTTCAAGGAGACTGTCTCACCAGAAAAATGGCTACCTTTAACCCTGAATTACTTAGGAAAACCCTGAGTTACTGAATGTCTGCTCATCTGTTTATATAGATTGCCCATAAATCTGATTTGAGAAATAGGAATAATAGCAAACAAGATAAACCATATATATATATATATATATATATATATATATATATATATTTTTTTTTTTTTTTTTTTTTTTTTTTTTTTTTTTGTGTGATGGAGTCTGTCTCTGTCACCCAGGCTGGAGTGCAATGGTGCTATCTTGGCTCACTGCAACATCCACCTCCCAGATTCAAGCAATTCTCCTGCCTCAGCCTCCCAAGTAGCTGAGATTAGTGCTCATTACCACACCTGGCTAATTTTTGTATTTTTTAGTAGAGATGAGGTTTCACCATGTTGGCCAGGCTGGTCTCAAATTCCTGACCTCAGGTGATCCACCCGCCTTGGCCTCTCAAGTTACTGGGATTCCAGGTGTGAGCCACCTCGTCTGGCTAATAAACTGTTCTATTAATGAGACAATAACAATGTTAAAATCTTTTTGGAGAGACTGAAATAGCCTAGCATTACTTCTCCAAGGAAAATTATGGGGTCTAAATTTAAGGAGTCTCCTACAGATGGTTAAGAACTTTACCAAATAAAATGGTCCCTTTGATAAAGAGAAATAGTTGCAATCTTGGGATATCATTTTTATAATTCCTACATTTATCTAGGATTTTTGAAGGGAATAATATGAAGCAATAGTGTATATATATATGTATATATGATTACCATATATATAAATGTGTGTGTGTATGTGTATGTGTGTATATGTGTGTGTATATATATATATATATATATGATTACCATATATATAAATGTGTGTGTGTGTGTGTGTGTATACACACACACACACACACACACACACACACACACACACATATATATGGTCTACTGGGGAAAAAGCATTGCTCCTTTTTCATTGGTCAGTTACTCTTTTCATCCCCTAGCCTCCTTGAAAACAAACCTTACAACCCTTCCTACTTCAAGGACAAAGAGTTAAGTGACTGCATCAGAGCCTGCCTTTGAGATCAGAATTTAATCAGGCATTTGGAGAAGGCAGACCCCATGAAGCCCAAGGTAGTAGGTGTAATTGCTTTTATTTGTGCTCTGTATACTGTGTGCATTGTATCCCTGTAAGGAGCTATACTTCAGATGAGATTTCTCAATTAAAGTGAAACAACTTAGTCTGAGAAGTTGAGTTTTTTAATGATCCTTTGAAACTTCTCTTCTTAGCATGACTCTAATGATACATTATCGTAGAACAAATTCATCATTCATTAACTCCAAATCAAATCCACTTTTTCTACCCAGGAGCACTGCCTTTCAAAAATTAGCTATGTGAATTCTGCTGCTTAAAGTATAACAGCATCATGTTAGAGGAGGCCGAATCTCAAATGTGTGTACCTACACAAATCCCTACTGATTTCCAAAATCAACTACCACCACAGATACCCACTGGGAGATTAGAACACAGCAGGACATAGCAGGGCCTTAGACAATGTAATCAGCCACTCTGTTCTCTGAGGCAGGTTTCCTGAGTAGCAGACAGAATGAAAATTCCGACAGGGATTGTCAGCAAAGAAGTGAGTGCATGTGGTTAAGGTATTCATACTTAGTACCTTTTTTTTCTTTTATCCTGAATTTTCTTTTCTCATAAATATACCTCCTTGAGTTTTCTTTGTGTCTACATACAGGCTTCAGTTTCCCTTCACACAGCTCCTTCTTTCTGTTTCAATATGTGTCAGCAAAGCCTCTTTGCATCTTTTATCACTTGATAAATTTTTCAGAAATAAATTTTTTATGAGTAGTTACTAATGCTACCATGGCTTTTATTTTTTCCATTTTCTTTCACTCATTTTTCTTTAATTTCCATGAGTGTTTTACTTTTAGTAATGATTCTCCCATAACTTTCTTTTCATCATCTAAAAGTGAAAAGAAACCCTCACTACTGCTTAATTTCTCAAGAAATATTTCTTGTTTTTCTATGTAAATAAAGCATCAACCTAAAAATGTAACTCTCAAACAAGCCATGTTTTAGTTTACTATGCATGTGCAAGAGGTAAAATCCTCTACACAATACTGAAGAGAGTATTATTCAAATTTTTATCAGCAAAGAGCAGCAGCTGGGGTAACACCTAAAACCTCTAGAGAAAAACGTGGCTGCTTCAAAGCTGACCCTCTGGGAGGAAAAGGGATAATTCTGTTTTCAGGAAGTTGGCTAAGTGGTATTTTTTATTTTTTTGCAGGTCACCACATATTGTTTGCTATTGCATATCCAGATTCTATGACATAGGAAAAGAACTCACTTCACCGTTTTAATATAGTGTCTAACTTCTTTTTAATATTTAGGCAGACATCATGCTTTATATCTTACAGAATTTTTTTCACCTGTGTTTAAAAAACTTTACAAAAGCAAACATATATAATTTGAAAACGGAATTTACCTTAAGGAAGAAAAAATTAATCAACTTCAAGGAAAGGCACTCTGGTTTTAGGTTTTTGTTTGGCTAGACTAAATCTTTAATTTAGAGAAAGGGGAAAATTAATATTTTGTAAGAATTTTTTTGCAATGATAAATTTTGAAGAGAGATTAAGATACCTAATTATAATTTCTAAATCAAACTATAAGCTGAATTATGAAAGACAGGTATTTCATTTATGAAGCTGATTTTTGAGCTGAACTGGCAAATGCCAGCAATTAATAAAATAGTTCAAATTTCATGACAGAGACAAGCGAAATGAAAAAATATGATTTTTTTTTCTTTTTACAGAGAGACAGATGAACCAATTTTATCTTTAAGATCTCTTTAGTTGGAATGCCCTTTGGTGTTTAAAAACATTATCTCAATATCAAAGGTTCTAGCAAAGTAACCACAAACACATTGATGAGACCATCAGTTTCTACCTTTACATTTCCAGTTTATTTGTTAGGTCATCCAGGGTAACTAAGGGACATGAAAATAATCTATCTGTCCAACTCTACATATTATTTATTTATTTTCGTAATTTTCTATATTATGACTGCAGTGTTGGAGTTGTGAATTAGAAGAAGCTGTTACGGAACAAGAGTGTGGTCAGCAGAGGTTATTCTGCTTCAACTGATGAGTATCAAAGCTAGAATTAGGACTGAGTGAGCCTGACTCCCAGGACAGTGTGCTTTTCATTTTATCAAACTGTGTCGCCCTTCATGAGGCATAGACAAGACATATTTATCAACTAATAGAATACGGTAGGAAAGGAGTAAAATTATATGCCCTCCCAAACTGGCCTCAAATAATAACTCTTCCCTGATGCTTTTCTTCCTTGGCAATGTAGACACTTCCTTTTGAATTTCTCAGAATATGTGTTATATATATATATATATATTTTCCTCAGGATCCTTGGTGTATTACTTTGCCAGCCAGACACCTCTGTGACCTGCAGCACCTCTGCTGAGGTTTTGCTGTCCCGCACTGGGCTCATTCTGTCCTGTTGGCCCAGAGGCTGTACTCTGCTCACACTAGTAGCCCAGATCCAGGCGTGAAGTGGTACTGGGTGTGTGAACAAGTGAGTGTGGGGTTTGGCCACTGCGCACAGCCAGGCATGTCAGCTGCTGTGGTGGGGCAGGCAGCTCTGGGAGCTGGCATAGGTGCTGGCTCTGTGGGAGGCCGCAGCTGGACCAGGCATACCACAAGCAGTTTCCGTTGCAGGTACCAGGGACCAAAGTGGCAACAAAAAGCTTGGAGACACCAAGAACCCCAAAGCTCCAAAGAGGGTGTTACAGCATGTCACAGCCCTGGCTCAGAAAGCCCTGTGGTCTGGGTTCCCAGAAAGGCTGCAGTTCTTCTCTTATGCTCATCGGCTGTAGTGTAATGAGCAGGGGGTGGGGTAGGGGTAGTGAAGGGGTGTGTTTTTGGGGGGCGTCTTTCAGTTTGTGTTATGGCTCTTTCAGTTTCACTGCGTCACTCGGGCTCATGGCTCCCAGGTTGGCCAGCCCTGCCACTGCTTCCCATCATGTGGGATGACCACCTGGCACCAGCAGAGGGAAGGAGGGTTATGGTGTTACAGCGGCTCTGGCTCAGGGAATCCTGAGGTCTGGGTCACCAGAAGGCTCACCACTCTTCACTCCCACAGTCCTGGAGCATGTCACCACCTGAAGCTTGGTGAGCCAGCCAGGAACTGTTATTGCTGCTTTCACTCCCACCATTCAGTGGGTCCCGGGTTCTAGTCCCACCTCCAGGAAGCATGAGTTTACGGAGAAATCTAGAGGGTGAGCAAGGTAGAGAGGAGCTTTATTAAGTGACAGAACAGCTCTCAGGAGACCCAAAGTTGGGTACTCCTATCTGCAGGCAGGTTGTCCTCATGAGTGTCTTGAGTCTAGCTTAGTCTGGGGTTTTTATGTGCTCAGAATGGAGGATGTGTGTGCCAACTGGTCCACGGGCGGCCATGGGCAGGACTGGAAAAAGCACCGTCCAACTGGATGGGAGGATCAATGAAGTTCTCACTCCAGGTTGTGGACTTACACAGAACTGGCAGCCTAGCCCCCAAACCTCAGGCTGTTCCTGGCTCAAAGGTGGGATTTCACTGGGGACCTGCTCCCCACCACACCTAGGAAGCTGTCTGCCTCCTGCTGCTGTCACAGGATCCTTGGGGTGTCTCTTTGCCAGCCAGAAACCTTTGCGGCCAGTGGCTCTTTTGCCCAGTTTTGCTCAGGCCTGATGGGCTCATTCCTCTCACTTGGCAGCTAATGCTACCAGCCTGGATCTCACACCTGCCAAGGGCGAGCCAGTGGTGGAGTAGTGAGGAGGGCATGAACAAGTAAGTGCAGCCACAATTGTTTTGTTGTTGCTGCCATTATTTATTTTCAATAATTATGTATTTATATATTTCATTCAATAAGTATGTTCATTTTAAAGTTACTCAGATCTGCATTCGAATCTTGGTTTGGCATTGACAACCTATAAGACTTAACAAGTTACCAACTAAAAAGTTTTCTCACAACCAAGTGCTTTGCATTTTTTAAACTATCTTTAAAAAAATTAATAAGAAACAATATCCTCAGACACAAGATGTGACCAAAGAAAATTTGCTTACTTTATGCTATAAATAAAATGTCAAGAATATGCCATCAAATGATGGAAGAAGGAAGGAGGGATAGAGGGAACGTTAGTTTGGATAGCATTTTGTTTTCTTTACTGATAATATAATCACATTTATGTCAATCTATATGGTCCTAGATATAAAGTATTACAGATTCTGTGTTAAAACACACCGATGGCGTCATCTAGAGACAAGAGTTTTAACCCCACCCTCTTACACCATGTCACTCTTTTCTCCAAACTAAAAATATCTGTGCTATTAGAATCTACTTCATACTGTGAAATTTGAGGTTATACAGTAATTGTTTTAACCTAACGATCTTTTTTGGCCTATAACTCATCAGTATATGTCCTCCACTTCTAGTCTTCTGTATCACATGCATGAGATGCCTTGTTTTTTCCTTTTGCTTTTGGTCATATTTTAAACACTCGTTGGTATGTCTTGTTTCTCTCATACACCTACTTGATACTTGCAGGCACATTCTTTGCCACCTCTTCCATAAAATCTTTCCCGTCTATATTTCAGCCCACAGTGATCTAAGATGCCAATGACAAATATTTATTTTAAAAATGAAAACATGTGCTTTGTATAAGTTACCTCTTTCTTACAAGTTAGTAGTAGCATGCTGCTGTGGAAAGAATACTTGATAGGTAATACTAGTTTCAATATACCTACTCTCTAATTCTTAATATTCACACATGTAAAATAAAGACAATGATATTTATAATTCCTGAAATATTTATAGAATTCCTTGAAATATAACAAAAAGGTAAGGCATTTACACAACTGAAATAATTATTTGTAAATACTTTACATATGTACTTTTATCCTAAGTTCTAAGAGAACAGGTCTGTCTTAGTATATATTTGTATATAGCTTCCACAACATTTTGAAAGAAATATAATAACAGTAATAAAAATATAAGCAAATATTAATAGCGTTCATATATGTTCAGTATTGTGCTAAGGGGTTGGTAAACATCATCACACTTAATTTCTTATTATCTTATTTTGCTGGTGACAAAACTTAGTTTCAGAGAGTAAATAGCTTGCCTAATTCACATAGTTAACAGTTGGAGGAATTCCATCCCTAGGATTACTGAGTTCAAAACCCATCTTTCTGCACATCTAAAGATGTGGGGGAAATGTTCTTTGGAAAAAAATGGATTGTTTTGTAGATGACACTTTTTATAAATTAAAACTAAATCGTTTTTAAATTAAAACTAGATAGTTTTAATCAGAGACCTAGATAGTCTCTTATTGTTACTCTGGGTTCAAGTAAATTGCAAAAACTGGAAAGCAACTCAATTATGGCTGTGAACAATAATAGATGGCATATAAACCTAGTACTTTGCTTACAATTTGGGTTTCCAAAACATTATTTTTGAGGTGTGTTCAAAGCTGCCCAGTAGAACAATTTGCTTTTCACTTGCATGGCCACACTGTTTAATTAACACCTGACCAGGCAGCAAATTCAGGTGATAAAGTGAGTGGGAAGATTGCCACATTCAAAATAGATGATCAATTAGTAGACTATTCCAACGATTGTTTAAAAAGGAAAAAAAATAATGAGAATCATGGAGCTAAATTTAGTCGACGCTGAAATTGGACATGTTGAGACCCAAATAAAATCACTTCTTTTAGAGTTAAAGTAATTATTAAATGTTTCTGTATTTCTGTCTTTCCACTCAATTATGTATACATTAATGACATATAATTGATAAATATAAGTGTATATATTTACAGTGTACATACTGTTATTTCAAAGCATGTATATATTGGGAAATGATTAAGTCAGCTAATTAACATATACATCACCTGATACTTAACCTTCATGTGTATGTGTGGTAAGAACATTTAATACCTATTGTCAGAGATTTTTAAGTATATAATACTTTATGATTAAGCTATAGTCACCATGCTATGCAACAGATCCTCAGATTTATTCTTTCTATCTAATGAAACTCTGTGTCCTTTGACCAACATTTCCCCATGCACTTCTTCCCCCATTAGCCCTTGGCAACTGCGATTTTACTCTGGGCTTCGTTATGAATTAGTTTAGATTCCACATATAAGAGAGATCAGGAGATATTTGTCTTTCTGTGTCTGGCTTATTTCACTTAGCATAATATCATCCAGCTTTTTTCAACACCATCTAAAACATTTATCTTTTGTCTTGTTGATAATGGATATTCTAACACTGATGAAGTGGTATCTCATAGTTTTTTATATTTATAATTCTTTTATTTTTAATTTTTGTGGGTGTATACATTTTGGGATACATGAGATGTTTTGATACATACAGGAATGTAATGTGTAAAAATTATATCACAGAGAATGGGGTTTCAGTCACCTCAGCATTTATCCTTTGTGTTGCAAACAATCTATTTATACTCTTTTAGCTATTTTAAAATATGCAATTAATTTATTATTGACTATAGTTGCCCTGTTGTGCTATCAAATATTAGGTTTGATTCATTCTTTCTATTTTTTTGTACCCATTACCATCCCCACTTCTCTCCCATCCCACTACTACATTTCCCAGCCTCTGTTAACCATCCTTGTACTCTCTCTATCTCCGTGAGTTTAATCGTTTTAAATCTCACAAATAGTTGACAACATGCTATGTTTGTCTTTCTGTGCCTGGATTATTTCACTTAGTGTAGTGATCTTCAATTCCATCCATGTTACTGCAAATGATAGAATCTCATTATTTTTTATGGCTGAATAGTACTCCATTATGTATATGTATCACACTTTCTTTAGCCATTCCTCTGCCAATTGATACTTAGGTTGTTTTCTAACTTAGCTGTTGTGAACAGTGCTGTAGCAAACATGGGGGCATGCAGATAACTCTTTTACATACTGATTTCCTTCATTTTAGGTATATAACCAGCAGTCTTTTGAGGAACCTTCAAACTGTTCTCCACAGTGGTTGTACTAATTTACATTCTCCCCAACAGTGTAAGAGAGTTCCCTTTTCTCCCCATCCTTACAAGTATTTGCTATTGTCTGTCTCTTGGATATAAGCCATTTTAACTGGTAAAGGATGATATGTCACTGTAGTTTTAATTTACATTTCTCTGATGATTAATGATGTTAAACACTCTGTCATATACCTGTTTGCCATTTGTATGTCTTCTTTTGAGAAATGTCTAGTTGGATATTTTGCCCATTTTTGATCAGATTGTTAGATTTTTTCCTATAGAGTTGTTTGAGCTCCTTATATATTCTGGTTATTAATCCCTTGTCAGATAGGTGGTTTGCAAATATTTTCTGTGGGTTGTCTTTTCACTTTGGTGATTGTTTCCTTTGCTGTGTAGAAGCTTTTTAACTTGATGTTATCTCACTTGTCCATTTTTGCTTTGGTTGCCTGTGCTTGTAGGGTATTGCACACCATTTTTTTTTTTTTTTTTTTTTTTTTTTTTTTTTTTTTGCTAAGACCGATGTCCTGGAGATTTTCCCCAGTGTCTTCTTGTGGTAGTTTCATAGTTTGAGGTCTTTGACATAAGTCTTTAATCTATTTTGATTTGATTTTTGCATATGGTGGAAGAGAGGTATCTAGTTTCATTTTTCTGCATAGGAATATCCAGTTTTCTGAGCATTATTTATTGAAGAGATTCTTTTCCTCAAAGTATGTTCTTGTCATCTTTGTCAAAAATCAGTTCACTGTAGGTGTTCAGATTTGTATATTGGTTCTATATCTGTTCTATTGGTATATGTATCTGTTTTTATGCTAGTACCATGCTATTTTACTCATTATAGCTCTGTAGTATAATTTGAAGTCAAGTAATTTAATTCCTGTAATTTTGTTCATTTTTCTTAGGATAGCTTTGGCCATTCTTAGTTGTTTGTAGTTGCATTTAAATTTTAGGATTGTTTTTTCTATTTCTGTGAAGAATGTCATTGGTATTTTGATAGAGGTTACATTGAATCTATTGATTGCTTCGAGCAATAGAGACATTTTACAGTAGTGTTAAAGTGTCATGAACATTGAATATCTTTTTTTTAATGTGTGTCCTCTTCAATTGCCCTCATCAGTGTTTCTCAATTTTCATTATAGAGATCTTTCACTTCTTTGGTTAATTCCTAAGTATTTAATTTTATATGTGGCTGTTGTAAATGGAATCAATTTTTAAATTTCTTTTTCAGATTTTGCACTGTTGGCATACAGAAATGCTGCTGATTTTTGTGTGTAGATTTGTGTCCTGCAACTTCACTGAATTTATCAGTTCTAATAGTTTTTTGGTGGAGTCTTTAGTTTTTTCTAAGTGCAAGATTATATCAAGTTCATATTGTCTATAAATGAAGATAATTTGACTTTTAAAATTCTGATTTAGTTGCCCTTTATTTCCTTTTCTTATATGACTGCTTTAGCTAGGACTTCCAGTACTCTGAAATAACAGTGCTGAAAGTGGGCATACTTGTCATGCTCCAGAACTTAGAGAAAAGGCTTTCAGTTTTTTCTCGTTTAGTATAATACTAACTATGGGTATGGGTATGTCTTATATGGCTTTTATTATGTTAATGTATACACCCAGTTGGTTTTTTTTTTTTTTTTTTTTTTTTTTTTGATCATGAGGGGATGTTGGATTTTATCCAATGTTTTCTCAGCATTAATTGAAATGAGCATATGGTTGTTGTCCTTCGTTCTGTTGAATATGATGTTTCACACTGATTGATTTGCATATGTTGATACATCCTTGGGATTGTTTCCTTGATTTTTTTTTAAAGATAGCTCACTATTAATGTATAGAAACACTATGGACTTTTGTTTGTTGATTTTTGTATGCTGCAAATTTGCTGAATTTATTAGTTTTAACAGTTTTTTCAGTACAGTCTTCATAATTTTCTAAGATAATATCATCAGTAAACCAACACAAAATTATTACTTTCCTTCCAGTTTGGATGCTGTTTATTTCTTTTTCCTGCCCAATTTCTCTGGCTAGAACTTCTATACTATTGAATAGAAGTTGTGATGTGGGCCTCCTTGTCTTTTACTGATCTTAGAGAAAAGCTTTCAGCTTTTGACCCTTGAGATAGGATGTAGGCTGTTGGCCTGTCATATATGGCCTTTATTATGTTGAGATACATTCCTAAATACCTAATTCATTGAATGTTTAAAGGATTATTTTTACCATAAAAGGATGTTGAATTTTGTCAATTACTTTTTCTGCTTTTATTCAGATGGTTGTATATTTTTTCTTCTTACTATGTTAATGTGGTGTATTCCATTTATTGATGTACATATGTGCAACAAGCATCCTTGCAATCCAGGGATAAATCCTACTTGTTCATGGTATGTGATCTTTTTAATGTGCTAGTATTTGTGAGAATTTTAAAATCTGTGTTCATCAATGATATTGATCTATAATGTTCTTTTCTTGCAGTGTCTCTTTCTAGATTTGATATTGGGGTAATGCTGTCCTCACAAAATGATTTTTGAAATACTCCCTCTTCTTCACATTTTTGAGCAGCATTGGCATTAATTCTTTGAATGTTTGGTAGAATTCATCTATGAAGCCATTTTTTTGTAGATTTTTCTTTTTGGGGAGGCTTTTGATTACTGGTTCAATGCCTTTTATTGTTCCATTCAGATTTTCTGTTTTTTTTTATGACTTGGTCTTGGTAGGTTGTATGTTTCTAGGAATTTATCTAATAATAAATAAATTTATCTATTTATTATTTTTTCTAGGTTGTCAAATGTAGTCTTTTATGATTCTTTGTATTTAGTGGTATCAGGTGTAATCTCTCCTCTTTCATTTATGATTTTATGGATATAATCTCCTTTTTTCTTGGTCTAGATGAAGATTTGTCCATTTTCTTTATCTTTTCAAAAGACCAAATCTTTTTGTCATTTATTTTCCTTTTATATATTCTTTTATTTATTTATGCTCTAATATTTCTTTTCTTTTTTTTTTTTTTTTGCTGACTTTGGGCTCAGTTTGTTCTTTTTTATTCTAGTTCATTGAGATGTACTATGTGGTTGTTTACTTGAGATCTTTAGGCATTTATCACTATAAACTTCCTTCGTAGAACTGCTTTTGCTGTATCCTGCAGTTTTGCTATGTTGTTTGTCCGTATCTGTTCGTGTACAGAATTTTTAAATTTCCTTTTACATTTTTTCATTGACCTATTTGTTCTGGGGGAAGTTGTTTAATTTCATGTATTTGTGAATTTTCTCATGTTTCTTTAGTTTGGTTTATAGTTTTATACAAGTGTGATCAGATAAGATACCTTATATGATTTGATGTGATTTGTCTTATTAAATTTGCTAAGACTTGTCTTGTGGTGTAACATATGAGAAAATGTTCTGTATGTACTTGAAAAAAATGTGTATTCTAGTGCTTTTGGATGGAATGTTCTGTACAAGGCTGTTAGCTTTATTTGATCTGTAGTATTATTCAAGTCTGCTTGGTCCATACTGATTTTGTGTCCTGATGATCTATGTATAGGTAAAAGTGAGGTATTAAAGTACCATAGTATTATCGTATTGCTTTCTATTTTTTCATCTAATTCTGTTTTTCATCTAGTATTTGCTGTTTATGTTTAGTTTTACTGATGTTGAATGTATATATGCTCACAATTTTTATATCATCTTAATGAATTGACTGACCTGACCCCTTTATGATTATATGATGACTTTGTCTCTTTTTACAGTATTTGGCTTAAAGTTTATTTCATCTGACATAAGTATACCTGCTCCTATACTCTTTTGGTTTTCATTTGCATGAAATACCTGTTTACATCACTTTACTTTGTGTTTATGTGTGTTTTTACAGGTGCAGTGAGAGTCTTTTGTAGGGGATATGTAGTTGGGTCTTATTTTTTTAATCCATTCTGCCACATTATGTCATTAGATAATTTAATTCATAATACCAATACAAGGTATTATTATTAGGTAACAACTTAGCAGGTGGGCAGACCTGGCACTAGAGTCCACAAGGGTTTGTTTGAGAACTTGGGTTCATTATGGCTAGTCTAGGACTTGGGTTCCTGGGGTGGGCCTGGATCGTAGGTTTATGGGGACAGACCTGGTGCTGGGGTCCAGTGGGCCTGGAGACTCTTTCTATAAGGATATGTCTAAAACCTGGATCCATGGAGGCTGACTTGGTACCAAGTAGTGGTACCCTTGAGCTTGAGTTTGCACAGGTTTTGGAAATTGCCCTGTAGACTCCAACCTAGTTACCAGCCTGGTTCTTGGGCAAGCATTTATCCCAGGTCTGTGTGGCTGGGTCTGTGGTTTCTTCCCTGGAGGATAGGGAGGGGGACTGACCTGAGGCTGAGGCCATGAGAAACCTACTGAAAGCTGTGATGGGCCAGGAACTATAAGTCTGGAGATACCTGTCTGGTGCTGGAGTCTACTGGGGTAGGCCTGGACCTGAGTATTCTAGATTGTGGGGCCATAGAGGCCTGCTTGGAAACTGGCACTGGACTGGAACCTATGTGGGTACTACTTTTGGGGATACTAGGGCTAACCTGTCTCTGGGGCAGGCCTGAATGCTAGGGCCCCAGCTACTATTCTGGAGCCTGAGGTTTTCAGGGGGCCTGGCCTTTTTGGAAGATAGGCCTTTGTTATGCCTTTTTGGAAGAAAATCAGCTCCTGTGTCTTATATTTAAAGGCAATTATCATTGTTCCTTTTATTTTTCTTTACTTCAAGGTAAATATTCGTATATAAAAGTTCATCTTTTTTTATAAATGACTTTCAAACTCATCACTTTCTCTGCAGACGCTTGTCAAAATTCTTTTTAGGATTTGGTACCCATAACAAGTGCAATAGTAAAAGTGGTGATTCATATTTGTCCATGATGATGATATTGTATTTAAAATATTTTGAATTTTTTTCTGTTAACAAGGCTAAAACTATGTTAGAAACCATATCATAAACTCATGTTGAATTTTAGATCAGGTAAACCCTCTAAAATCTTCTTCACACTAACTATAAAGTTTCAATTCTCATTTGACCTGTAGAAATCACTCATATTTTTATATAAAAGTAGAATTTTTTTATTCACTCCCATTTACTTTTATCTTGTATTTTTTTTTCTTTTTTTTTAAATTGTACTTTAGGTTCTGGGGTACATGTGCAGATCATGCAGGATTGTTGCATAGGTACATACATGCTAATGTGGTTTTCTGGATCCATCCCCCCAACACCATACTATATCTGGCGTTTCTTTCCATGTTATCCCTCCCAAACCTCCCCAACCCCCACTGCCCCTCCCCTAGCCCCCCAACAGACCACAGTGTGTGATGTTTCCCTCCCTGTGTACATGTGTTATTATTGTTCAGCACCCAACTATGAGTGAGAACATACAGTGTTAGATTTTCTGTTCTTGTGTCAGTTTGCTGAGAATTATGGTTTCCAGATACATCCATGTCCCTACGGACATAAACTCATCATTTTTTAATGGTTGCATAGTATTCCATGGTGTATATGTGCCACATTTTCCTTGTCCAGTATATTGTCAATGGGCATTTGGGTTTGTTCCAGGTCTTTGCTATTGTAAACAGTGCCACTGTGAATGTACATGTGCATGTGTCCTTATAATAGAATGATTTATAATTCTTTGGGTATATACCCAGTAATGGGATTGCTGGGCCAAATAGAATTTCTATTGCTAGGTTCCTGAGGAAGTGTCACACTGTCTTCTCTTCCATAGTGGTTGAACTAGTGTACACTCCCACCAACAGTGTGGAAGTGTTCCTATTTCTCCACATCCTCTCCAGCATCTGTTGTCTCCAGATTTTTTAATGATTGTCATTCTAACAGGCATGAAGTGGTATCTTAATGTGGTTTTGATTTGCATTTCTCTAATAATCAGTGATGATGAGCATTTTTTCATACGTTTGTTGGCCTCATATATGTTTTCTCTGGAAAAGTGTCTGTCCATAACCTTCTCCCACTTTTGGATGGGTTTGCTTGTTTTTTTTTTTTCTTGTAAATCTGTTTTAGTTGTCTGTAGATTCTGGATATTAGCCCTTTGTCAGATGAGTAGATTGCAAATTTTTTTTTCCCATTCTGTTGGTTGCTGGTCCACTCTAATGATTGTTTCTTTTGCTGTACAAAAGCTCTGGAGCTTAATTACATCCCATTTGTCTATTTTAGCTTTTGTTGCCAATGCTTTTGGTGTTTTAGTCATGAAGTGCTTGCCTATGCCTATGGACTAGGTATCACCTACATTTTCTTCTAGGTTTTTTATGGTGTTAGATCTTATGTTTAAGTCTTTAATCCATCTGGAGTTAATTTTAGTGTTAGGTGTCACGAAGGGGTCCAGTTTCTGCTTTCTGCACATGGCTAGCCAGTTTTCCCAACACCATTTATTAATAAGGGAATCCTTTCCCCATTGCTTGTTTTTGTCAGGTTTGTCACAGATCAAATGGCTGTAGAAGTGTGGCATTGCTTCCAGGGATTCTGTCCTGTTCCATTGGTCTCTATCTCTGTTTTGGTACCAGTACCATGCTGTTTTCATTACTGTAGCCTTGTAGCATAGTTTGAAATCAGGTAGCATGATGCCTCTGGCTTTGTTCTTTTTACTTAGGATTGTCTTGGCTATGCAGGCTTTCTTTTAGTTCCATATGAAGTTTAAGGTGTTTTTTTTTTGTTTTTTCGTTTTTTTTTTTGTTGTTTTGTTTTTTTTTTTTTCTTTTGTTTGTTTGTTTGTTTGTTTGTTTGTTTGTTTTTCCAGTTCTGTGAAGAAGGTCATTGGTAGCTTGATGGGGATAGTGTTGAATCTATGAATTACTTTGGGCAGTATGGCCATTTTCATGATATTGATTCTTCCTTACCATGAGCATTGAATGTTTCTCTGTCTTTTGCATCCTCTCTTATTTCCTTGAGCAATGGATTGTAGTTCTTGAAGAGGTCCTCTACATCCTTTGTTAGTTGTATTCCTAGGTATTTTATTCTCTTTGTAGCAATTGTGAATGGGAGTTTGCTAAGGGTTTGGTTCTCTGTTAGTCTGTTATTGGTGTATAGAAATGCTTGTGATTTCTGCACATTGATTTTGTATCCTGAGGCCTTACTGACGTGGATTACCAGTTTCAGGAGACTTTGGGTTCAGTTGATAGGATCTTCTAAATGTAAAATCATGTCATCTGTAAATAGAGACAATTTGACTTCCCCTTTTTCTAATTGAATACTTTTTTTTTTTTTTCTTGCCTAATTTCTCTGGCTAGAACTTCCAATACTATATTGAATAGGAGTGGTGAGAGAGGGCATCCTTGTCTAGTGCCATATTTCATAGAGAATGCTTCCAGTTTTTGCCCATTCAGTATGATATTGGCTGTGGGTTTGTCGTTAATAGCTTTTATTGTTTTGAGATATGTTCCTTCAATACCTAGTTTATTGAGAGTTTTTATCATAAAGAGCTGTTGAATTTTGTCGAAGATCTTCTTTACATCTATTGAGATAATCATGTGGTTTTTGTCTTTTGTTCTGTTTATGTGGTGAATTACATCTATAGACTTGCATATGTTGAACCAGCCTTGCATTACTGGAATGAGGTCTACTTGATTGTGATGAATAAGCTTTTTGATTTCTGTTGCAATTGGTTTGCCAGTATTTTATTGAAGACTTTTCCATCTATGTTCATTATGGATATTGGCCTGAAGTTTTCTTTTTTTATTGAGTCTCTGCTGGGTTTTGATATCAGGATGATGTTGGTCTCATAAAATGATTTGGGAAGGATTCCCTCTTTTTGGATTGTTTGGAATAATTTCAGAAGGAATGATACCAGCTCCTCTTTGTACATCTGATAGAATTCAGCTGTGAACCACTCTGGACCTGACTTTTTTTGGTTGGTAGGCTATTAATTGCTGCCTCAATTTCAGCCCTTGTTATTGGTCTATTCAAGGTTTCAACTTCTTCCTGGTTTAGGCTTGGGAGGGTGCAAATGTCCAGGAATTTACCCATTTCTTTCAGATTTACTGGTTTATGTATATAGAGTTGTTTCTAGTAATCTTGGATGGTAGTTTGTATTTCTGTGGAGTCAGTGGTGATGTCCCCTTTATCGCTTGTTATTGTATCTATTGGTGATACTGCTCTCATTTCTTTTTTATTAATCTGGCTTGCAGTCTGTCTATATGTTGATTTTTTTTTTCCTTAAAGCCAGCTCCTGGATTTATTGATTTTTTTTGAAGGGTTTTTGTGTGTGTGTGTGTGTGTGTGTGTGTGTGTGTGTGTGTGTGTGTCTCTATATTCTTCAGTTTTGCTCTGGTCTTAGTTATTTCTTACCTTCTGCTAGCTTTTGAGTTTTTTTGATATTGCTCCTCTAGTTCTTTCAATGTTGATGATAGGGTGTTGATGTTATCTTTCCTGACTTCTATTTGGGCATTTATTGCTATAAATTTCCCTCTAGACACTGCTTTAAATGTGCCCCAGAGATTCTGGTATGTTGTGTCCTTGTTCTCATTTGTTTCAAAGAACATCTTTATTTGTGCCTTCATTCCATTGTTTATCCGGTTGACATTCAAAACCAGTTTTTCAGTTTCCATGAAGCTGTGCAGTCCTGAGTTAGTTTCTTAATTCTGAGTTCTAATTTGATTGTTCTGTGGTCTGAGAGACTGTTTGTTATCATTTCCATTCTTTTGCATTTGCTGAGGAGTGAATTACTTCCAATTATTTGGTCAATTTTAGAGTAGGTGCAATGCAGGGCTAAGAAGAATGTATATTCTGAGGATTTGGGGTGGAGGTTTCTTTAGATATCTCTTAGGTCCACTTGATCCAGATCAGAGTTCAAGTCCAGGATAGCCTTGTTAATTTTCAGTCTCGTTGATCTGTCTAATATTGACAGTGGAGTATTAAAGTTTCCCAATATTATTGTATGGAAGTCTAAGTCTCTTTCTAGGTTCTTAAGAACTTGCTTTATGTACTTGGTGCTCCTCTATTGGGTGTGTATATATTTAGGACCATTAGCTCTTCATGTTACATTGATCATTTCACCATTATGTAATGCTCTTCTTTGTCTCTTTTGATCTTTGTTGGTTTAAAATCCATTTAATCAGAGACTAGGATTGAAACTCCTGCTTTTTTCTTCTTTTTTTGCTCTCCATTTGCTTGATAAATATTCCTCCATCCCTTTATTTGAGCTTATGTGTGTCCTTGCACATGAAATGGGTTTCCTGCATACAGCACACCGATAGGTTTGGACTTTTTATTTAGTTTGCCATTGTGTGTCTTTTGATTGTGGCATTAGGCCATTTATATTTAAGGTTGATATTGTTATGTGTGAATTTGATCCTGCCATTTTGGTGCTAGCTGACTGTTTTGCCCAGTTTCTTCATTGTGTCGATGCTCTTTACCATTTGTTATGTTTTTGGAGTGGCTGATACTGGTTGTTCCTTTCCTTGTTTAGTGCTTCTTTCAGGAACTCTTAAAAGGCAGGACTGTTGGTCATGAAATCTCTCAGCAATTGCTTTTCCAAAGGATTTTCTTTCTCCTTCGCTTATGAAACTTAGTTTGGCTGGATCTGAAATTTTTGGTTGAAAGTTCTTTTCTTTAAGGATGTTGAATATTGGCCCCCACCCTTTTCTGGCTTGCAGGGTTTCTGCCAAGAGATCTGCTGTGAGTCTGATGGGCTTCCCTTTGTGGGTTACCAGACCTTTCTCTCTGGCTGCCCTTAGCATTTTTTCCTTCATTTCAGCCCTGGTGAATCTGACGATTATGTGTCTTGGGGTTGCTCTTCTTGAGGGGTATCTTTGTGGTGTTCTCTGTATTTCCTGGACTTGAATGGTGGCCTGGCTTGCTAAGTTGAGGAAGTTCTCCTGGATGATAACCTGAATTGTGTTTTCCAGCTTGGATTCATTCTCTCCGTCACATTCAGGTACACCTATCAAACATAGATTAGGTCTTTTCACATAATCCCATATTTCTTGGAGGCTTTGTTTATTTCTTTTCTCTGTTTTTTCTCTATTCTTGCCATCTTGTTTTATTTCATTGAGTAGCTCTCCAATCTCTGATATCCTTTCTTCTGTTTGGTTGATTCAGCTATTGAAACTTGTGTATGCTTTATGAAGTTTTCATGCTGTGCTTTTCACCTCCATCAAGTCATTTATATTCTTCTCTAAATTGTTTATTCTATTTAGCATCTCATCTGACCATTTTTTTTTTTTTTAAGTTCTTAGTTTCTTTGCAATGGGTTAACATATGTTCTTTTAGCTAAGACAAGTTTGTTATTACCCACCTTCTGAAGCCTGTTTCTGTCAATTCATCCAATCCATTCTCCATCCATCTTTGTTCCCTAGCTGGTGAAGAGTTGTGATCCTTTGGAGGAGAGACATTCTGGTTTTGGGTGTTTTCAACCTTTTTGCATTGATTTCTTCCCATCTTAGTGGCTTTATCTACCTGTGGTTTTTGTAGTTGACTTTCAGATGGGGTCTTGGAGTGGATGTCCTTTTTGTTGATGATGAAGTTATTTCTTTCTGTTTCTTAGTTTTCCTTCTAACAGTCAGACCCCACTGCTGCAGGACTGCTGGAGGTCCACTCCAGACCCTGCTTGCCTGGAAATCACCTGTGGGGGCCACAGAACAGTAAGGATTGCTGCCGGTTTCTTCTGTTAATTTCATCCCAGAAGGTTACCTGCCAGATGTCAGCCTGAGCTCCTCTTTATGAGGTGTCTCTTTGGGCATATGGGGTCAGGGAGCTGCTTTAGGAGATAGTCTGTCCCTTATAGGAGCTCAAGTGCTGTGCTGGGAACTCTGTTTTTCCATGCAGAGCTGCTGGGCAGGTACTTTTAAGTCTGCTGCAGTGGAACTCATAACCACCTCTTTCTCAGGTGCTCTGTCCTAGGAAGGTCAGCTTTATTTATAAGTTCCTGTCATGTTGCTGCCTTTTTTCATAGATGCCCTGCCCTGCATGGAGTAGTCTAGTCACAGTCTGCTAGCAGAGGGATTGCTGAGCTGCTGCAGGCTCTGCCCAGCTGCAGTGTGAAATGCCTCAGTAGTGGTGGTCACCCTTACCCCCACTAAGCTGGACAGTCCTAGGTCCAGCTGTGCTTGCTGCAAAACTCTCCGTCTAGGGCATTTAAGATTGCTCATTTTGTAGGGGTGATATCAAACAGAGCCAAGCTAGATCACCTGGCTCCTTGTCTCTGCCCCCTCCCTTTCAGTTGAATGTGCAGCTCTGTCTCCCAGACATTTAGGTGCCAGTTCAAACGGCTGCCCAGATTTGTGTGAATTTCTGTGAGCCAACCCAGCACTGGCTGAAATTGTCATGCTGAAAACTTGTAGTACTTTTCAGCTTGGGAATATCCTTGTCTGCGGGTAGTGAAAATTTGTTTGGAAATGCAGTGGGCACCCACCCTCTGCATTGTTCTTGCTGGGTACTGTACTCCGGAACTGTTCCTATTTGGCCATCTTGGATCCTCAGAAGATCTTATCTTGTATTATTTATGAACATTTATATCCGAACAAGTATGTGATACCAAAAAAAAATTTACTGAGAAGTATGATTTAGAGCACAAGCTTAAGATTTTTCTTATATATTACATGTAATTATAATATTAGCTACTATTTGTAGGGTATCAGATGTTTTGTCAGTTCTTTCATATTCCTTATCTTCTCCCTAATTCTTTTTACTGATACATAATAGTTGCACATATTTTTTGGGTTACATGTGATATTTTGATACATGTATAAAAAAATATGTAATAAATAAGAGTAATGGGGACATTCATTACTTCAGATGCTAGAAATATTCACTACTCTCAAATACTAGATCTTATTCCTTCTGTCTAACCACATTTTTGCACTCATTTACCAACTTATCTGCATCCTCATCATGAATTTTTAAAATAAAAAAAAATTGTTGATAATTTTATTTTGTAGATATGAAAACCGAAACTCAGAATTTAAGTTACTTCTTCATTTTTTAATGTGTGTGGACTCCACTTTAAAATAACTCATGAAAGTGCCTTAGTGTACCAATTATATCAATAATGTATTTTAGGCATTAGCTAAATTATCCAATAATCAGTATAATATAAACTTTAGAAAGCAAATTGATTTGTTTTGGAGTATGCTTAGGATAATCAAGGAAACACTGATATTGCTTCTCTGAATTTCTGAATTGTGTATCTTGATGCCTATTTCCTACATCAGTCTTAATTCATTTTTCCTCAGGCATATACTGAGCCCACTTAGAGAATGGAGAGTCGTTGTCTTTGAGAATTACACTGGGAAAAAAAATCATGTCCTTTCATCTAGTGTAATCTATACTTCAAGAGCTAGAACATCATAAAAAGGGGTTGTAAATCAAGTAGTTGTTGTCACATTTGCTGAAGGTCTAGTCAACAGCAGAGTTAATGTCAAGTGGCTGAAACTATAACCCAAATCACTCTATAGTTGCAGTGTCCTCCAGGTGGAACAGGTGAACTGCACACCTACAGGAGAAGCATATCACGTATTCTTGCTCAGTGAGAACTGATTTTCCTACCTCACTTGAAACACACTCCCCACAAAGACCAAGGCAAACCTCCCATACTCAATTAAAAATGGTAATATTAACATTTTGTGGGATAGTGTTTAGTTGAATAATACATTTACATAATAAAAACAAAACCTCTATGTGAAATTAATTATAAAAGGCAACATACTAAAAAGCAAATGAATTGCTTTCCAACTAGATTTTGAGGCTATGTAGTTATTTTTAACTTTTTAGAAAGTTGGAAGAAGAGGATGAGAAGGAGAGGAAGCACTAGAAGAGTAACCGTGTTTGTTTTCTTTACACCATTTTATGAGAAAGAAAATTACCTTTGGTTTTATAACATAGTCATAAAAGCAAACTAAAATAGAGGTGCATTTGTCAGTGGTTTTACCTATGGGCATTAAAACTAGTATGAATATTTGGTTTGAATATCACCAGTATGAATGCAATTGGTTTCCAGTAGTAGTTATTCTAATAAAAAGTGTGTCAGACTCAATCTCTCTGAGCAACAAGAATATAAGTACCAATATTTCTTATTTTTTGTTCATTATTGTAATGATTCAACTTGAGTTTTGAATAAACTTTAAAATTTTTTTAGTACTTAACATTTTCTTTTGAAGGAAAAAGAGCTTATTTTATTAGAGACCTGAGCTTTATCAGAGATTTATCAGAGATTATTTATCAGAGATTATCTGACCTTTATCAGAGATTATTTTATTAGAGACCTGGTCGGGGTAGTGTGAATTTGCAGACAAAGAGAGAGATTACTTCTTAAAATAACAGTTCTCTTAACCTTCTGTAGCACTCATAATTTTATTACCAAAAAATTTTCCTTTTCTTCAAGATTATTAGTCTAGTAATAATTATGTTCTCGTTTTTTGTTACTACATAGATAAATCACAATTTTTATGGGATGAAATGGGGTCAGGCAGAGAAAGTTTATTTCTTTTCAAGATAGTATCATTAGGGACCACTCCACTGGGAACTGGAGGAGCCATGTCTAAGTTGGTTTACTCACGTGGGTGCAATTTGGTGTTCTCTATTGTTAATGAGCTCAACTCAGGCTGAGAGCAAGGACTGCTTGGTTCCTTTCTATATGGGCACCTCTACACAACATCCTCATGGATTGATGCCTGGGTTCCAGGAGCAAGTATTCTAAGCAACAGGAAGTGGCAGCTGCCAGATTCTTAAGGCTTTGGCCCCCAAACTAGCAAAGCATCAACTCCACTATATTATATTGCTCAAATAGTCACAAAAATCAAATTTAATGGAATGGCATGTAGACCTCAGTTTTTGATGGGAGGAGTGTCAGAGAATTTCTATGTAGGTTTTAAAATGACCAAAACTTATTAGTATTTCTTCCATATGCATGATGTACTCATTTCCTCCCAAGTCCTTCCCAAAGTCCCCTGTTGCTAAAGCCACAAGTTAAGGCTTGTGGTACAGAGTTTCATCATCTCAGTGAAGGCAGGTACAGATGAGAATACTTGAGTTCATTTCTTTGGGTGCAGTTCCCAAAGACTCCTGTTTGAAGACCTGTGAACTACAGAGACAAATGATCTACACCCTCTATCCTCATATGAAACATACAATGCTAGGACAGTACTGTATAACTTTGGTAGGCATTCTAATTTAAAAACGCATGAGTCATTAGTCTGTAGTAATTCTGAAATCCAACTAATCCTAATCCTAATTTTTTTTGATGTTTAGTATTGCTTCCTGTGAATGATTCCCCACATCTTGGTTCTCTCCTTTGGAGGCTTGGTTTCATCCTCTTATTATTCTATTTTTCATTTTTCCAAAAAATATAGCCTGTATTTGAAGCTGAGCATTTTTTTAAAGAAGAGATATGTCCTTAGGATACTTAGAAATTCAAAGAAGCACCATTGTTTGAGAGGTGTACTCAAAGCATGCTTTATCTGACTGAAAGTCTCTGTGAGGCATCATTTTAGTTCTGAGATTTTAGCAAAGGATTTTATTGTCTCACCATGGATTTTAACTTTGGCTTGAGACACTTTCTTACTTTGAGAATATTCTGTCATCTGATGAGTCTTTGAATGTTAAGAGTTTTATTTTTGAATCTAGTGATCCCTGTCTTCTTTGTATTTAACAATATATTATTTAGTTTAACTCTCTTCTCCCACATTGTGTCATAGACAGCAGGAAGAATCCAGGAGGCAGTTGTAATATTCTGCTTGGAAATATTCTCATTAGTATGTAAATTTCCTGTATTGCACATTACTGCAGATGTCAGTTTTGCTAAATTTCTGCCACTACTTAACAAGGATCTATTTTCTTCTGATTTTAGATATTTCTTTGATATTATTTAAGTCATTGATGACAAACTTCTTAAGGAACTTTAGACTTCCATTAAGACTCTATTCATAGACTCTAGGCTTCTTTTAGTAACTCTTAGCAAGGCCTTTCTAATATACAGTCACCCTGAAGTTCAGATTTTCTCTATTTGACACATATTTTAGATTTTTGTTAAAGCCCCCCTATCCTGACACACATAGAGATACAGATAGATATCTTTTTGTATCTCTTTTAATTACAACTGCTTAAAACAAACAACGACAAAAACAAAAAACAACAACAAAACCCCCCAAAACCTTAGTGGCTTAAAACAATCACAATTGTATATTTAGTGTATGTATCTGTGGTCATGCAGAGTTTGTCATGAAAAGCTTGTGTCTGCTCCAGGAGTTGTCATCTGGACAAGTTTGATAGAGAACTGAAGAATTCACTTCTCAGATGGTTAATTCACATGTTGATGGTTGTCATGCTGATGATGATTGTTTGGCTATGAGCTCAGCAAGGGCTGAGGGCTGAGGATTCCGTGTGGACATTTTTATGTGGGCTCTCCATGGGCTGCTTTGGCTTCCTTATAACATGGCAACTCAGTTTTACAAGCAAATGTCTCTAGAGACATCAAGTAAATGCTCCCAATTTCTTAATGTCTTGAACTTGAAAATTGGTGTTGTGTCATTCCTGCTGGATTCTGTTGATCAAGTAGTGGCAGAGTAAGGAGTGTCAAATAATTTTGGACCATATTTAAAAACTGCTACATTTATAAAGAAAGAAAACTGAAGATAAATACCTGAATAGAAGAGAAGTTTTATGTGTGCCTTAGATGGCTTACTTCTATCTCAACCATTCCTGGGTAAATGTGGTGAAGGGAAAAAGAAAGTGAAAAAAACTTTCATCTACATGAAATGAAGAAATAGAAAAAGAGGCACATTTTTAATATTTCTGTTAATGCTTCTTTTCATTCATGTTGCTGTTCAGAACTCTGGCAATAAAGCTCATTATAGCTTGAAGTAGAATTGTTCAAGCATTAATTCATCATTGGCTGCTGGTATATGAGTCAGTACAGTCTAGATAATTTCTCATTCTTGATACAGTTTTATAAAGTGATTTAAAAAATACTTATAAACTAAAACCATTAGTATCTTGATTAGTCACAAAGGCATTATGAATGCAAGAGTAATATCTTTGCTCTATACTTTCTTTGGTTTCCTTGAGAATTTATTTTCTCAATTGTACAATTGTATTACTTTTTGGTATGTTTCATACAGTGTTCAAAAATAATTTCTGACACTGTTAAATGTCAACTGGGGTCATGTGTATTGCTATGTTTTAAATTTGATATATATTAACTATAGTCATAGGACTTTGATTTCCCATAGCCTTACTGAAATCTTGATTAAATAGAATGTCTATTGTGTTACTGAATCAGATATTACTAGCCAAACCTGATCCAAAACTAAAACAATGCAAATTAAATCAACAACTACTATAATCGCCACTGTAGCCAAATTGCATACTGAAAGATATAAAGTGTCATGGATTTCAAGACAACTTGCATTGTGAGCTTCTAAAATTTCAGGTTTTCACAGGCATTTACTAGCATTTTTGACCTCAGGCTTAATGTTATTAATACTTTCAGTTGGTTCATTTATATTTGCTTATGCCACAGGTAAGGATGAAGTTTTTTTTTCGGCCTTTTGCTCCTCTTCAATCTCCTCATTAACTAATTAGAGAAATAATGTATTTTACCTTTAGCTGCATTTTCATAGAACCAGGAATTAAATGATTTATGGTGCCAAAAATAATCCTAAAATTTATATGAAACCATGGAAGACCCAGAATAGCCAAAGCAATCCTGAGCAAAAAGAACAAAGTTGGAAGTATCATATTACTTGACTTCAAATTACACTACAAAAGTATAGTAATCAAAACAGCATGTACTGCCATGAAAACAGATACACAGACGAATAGAACAGAATAGACAACCCAGAAATAAATTTAATCAACTTGTTTTCAACGAAGGTACCAAGACAAAGAGCATACAATGGAGAAAGGACAGTCTCTTCAATAAATTGTGATGGGAAAATTGGGTTTCTATATGCAGAAAAATGAAACTAGACCCTTATCTTTCACTGTAAACTAAAATTGAATCAAACTGGATTAAAGACTTAAAGACCTGAAACTATGGAACCACTAGAAGAAAACATAGGTGAAACACTATAGGACATTGATCTGGGCAAAGATTTCTTGAAGGTGACCTCAAAACATGGCAGCCAAAGCAAAAATGAACAAATGAGATCACATAAGCTAAAAATCTCCTGCAAAGGGAAGAACACAATCAACAAAGTGAAGAGACAATCTACACAACAGGAGAAAATGTTTACGTACTACTTATCTGATAAGGGATTAATAAATAGAATATATAAGGAGCACAAATAACTCAAAAGCAAATAATAATAATAATCCAATTAAAATGACCAAAAGATTGAAATAGACATTTCTTAAAAGAAGACATACAAATGGCCAATAGGTATATTTTAAAAATGATAAAAATCACTAAACATCAGAGAAATATACATCAAATCTATACTGAGGTATCATCTAACCTTAGTTAAAATGGCTTTTATCCAGAAGACAGGCAACAACGAATGCTAACAAGGATATGGAGAAAGGGGAACCCTCATATGCTACTGGTAGGAATGTAAATTAGTAAAGCCACTGTCGAGAACAGCAGAGAAGTTTATTAGAAAACTGAAAATAGAACTACCAGCAATGATCCAGCAATCTCCTGCTAGATATATATCCAAAAGAAAGGAAATCAGTATATCAAAGAAATATCTGCGTTCTTATGTTCATTGCAGCACCATTCACAACAATGAAGATATGGAATCAGCCTAACTGTCCATCAACAGAAAAGGGATGAAGAAAATGTGATACATATATACAATGGAATATTACTCTGACATACAACAGAATAAAAATCTGTCATTTGCAACAATCGAGGATATTATGTCAAGTGAAATAAGCCAGACAAAGTAAGAAAAATATTACATATTCTCACTCACATGTGGGAGGGAAAAATATATTCATGAAGATAGAGAACAATGGTTACCAAAGGCTGGGAAAGTTTCTAGGGATGGAGAAGGAAAGGGGTGATTGATGGATACAAAAATACAGTTAGGTAGGAACAATAACATCTAGTGTTCAGTAGCATAAATGGGTGACTACAACTAAAGATAATATGTTGTATATTTCAGAATAACTAAAAGAATGCATTGGAATGTTCCTAACACAAATAAATGAATGCTTCAGGTGATATTCTTGTTACCCCGATTTGATCATTATACATTGTATGCTTTTATCAAAATATCACATATAGCACATAAATACATACAACTCTTATGTATCCATAATAATTAAAAATTAAAAGATATTTAAATGTAACCAAAAAATGGAAAAAAAAATTTAAAAGAATTTATGGTGTGTTAGATCACCACATGAGTAAACTTTAGCTTGGGTAGACACAACTTTGACCTTAGAATGTCAATAATTATGGTTTTAAGTCCTCACATAAGTAAAATTTAAATTTGAGAGACATGATTTTAATCTTAGAAGGCCAAATTTGTGGATGTTGTTATATGATGATTACTATAAACATAAAATGTTAATAGTGTTCTTTGTCTTCAGAAATGTCTTTTGAAGAAATCACAAGGCCTCTTTTTAGCTGTTTTTCATCCTTTCTGTATTTGGAGAAAATTATGGAATATTTGAATTTATTTACCACAATACCAAATAATAACATTATGTAAAATTCAAAACAATTATAAATGAGACAGGGATGATTTCCAGAAAACAGCTTAAAAATAAATTGAACTGTGTTTTCACTTTAGAGACTACAATATACCTGCTTGACTATTAATAGATGCCAATACGCATTCTTGATCAACAGAAATGATAAAAAATGATCAGTTTCTTTACTTGCTTACCTTCAAAACTCTGATGATGTTTTAGTGGACCTGTACTACCCTGACTTTATCTTGAAAGATTAGTGGTCAGTTTTTGTCTATAATCATAAATGTATTCCTTTTGGTATTAACTGAATTCATGCTTTGTTTCTTTCTTTAACTTAATGTTTTGTCTGAAGAAAATCACTGTAACAACTTATGTCTTCAGTAACAGTTTAAAAATATAGTACATCTTGGTTAAAATATGCCAGCATACCTCTGCACTGTTCAGAGTAACCTATAGCAATGTGACACCATGGCTGAAGAATCACTGCCTAGAAAGTCTCTCAACAAATGCTGAAATGTCAGGGAAAAACTTTCGATTCTGTTAGATCAAATATTTTCTCAGTACAGATTGAGTATAATGACCTTCTCAAATGCAGAAATTCTTCTTTATCCTTTATAGAGCCTGCTGTCTATCACTTCAGTACATTTGCTAAGGTCCTAAGCTGCATTGTCCTTATAGGCCTATCGAAACATCAGTTCCCGGAAGAGACCACTTACAGACATTTCCCATGCCCACAGCCAGGCTGGATGAAACAGATATTCTTAAGTAGTCACTTCTGATGCTTTTTAAAATTCTAAGTTGAGGACGTCTCGTAGCATTGTTATCTAGATATTGCCATCTAGACTAACCTTGCAGTCATGATTCTGGTATCCACAAATGAAATGAATACACTACTTGTAAAAGTGCATTTTAGCAAGGCATATATCTTTGTGTGTGTGTGTGTGTGTGTGTGTGTGTGTGTGTGTGTTATTTATTGTATTTCTCACAATATGAGAGGATATATCATTTAAAAATTGATTATATGATAAAATCTGCTTATTCTCTCCCCACTACCCCCAACAACATAGCCACATTAGTTTAAGATTTTGTGGTAATTCTAATAAATGGTTAAATTTGTGGTAGGTAACATCCTTAGGTTAATGTGAAATAAGGAATAAATAAATGATATAAGAACTCAAATATATAAAGAGGACCTAAGATTAAAAAACTGAAAAGTACAAGCATTAATTCCAATTTTTTTTTAGTTGGGGTCATCTTTATATACTTGAGTTCTCACATTATTTATTTAATTATTTTTGCCCTGTGAGAGCTCACATTATTACCTATGCATACTTTATGTTTGCTTTACTGTTCACTCTGCTCTGTGCCATGAAAATGTAATATATTTTGAACACAACTTTCAGGTTGAAAAATGCTTTGGTTACAGGAATGCAAAAATTGTTTTTCTAAAAATAGAATAGTTCTTTCACTTTCACACTTTTGTAATTCTTTAAATTCATGAGCTCATCAATTAGGTACCAAGGCACTTCTCAATGAAATTATTATTAACATTAAAATTTGTGTTATATGCACGAATTTTCTAAAAGTGACATTTTTGCTCATTGATATCATACTTAATTGTTAGAGACAACACAAGAAATAATTACAACAGGGAGAAATGACTCAACTTTTTTGTTCCCACTGACTTATTTCATTTAACAAACAGTAATCTAGATCTTATGATATGCCAGGCTTTATAAATGTCAATTTATTAATCTTCATAGAAATCTCATGAGGTAGATGCTACTTATACCCACTTTGTAGATGAGGACACTGAATGACAAAGTTGAATAATTTGCTCAAGTTTCATACAACTAATAAGCACTGTAACTTGATTGACATGCATACTCTTCCCCTGTACTAACAATATACTTTGCCTTTTACTCTATAAATTATTTTTATGAACAATAATTCTCATTGACTTTGTATTATAAAACTATAAAATATGAATTTGTATAATGAACTATGAATATGCAATGCGAATATAAATTCAATATGAAACCTGCAGTATGCCATTTTAGAATTCTATCACATAAAAGGTAGCGTGTTTTCTGGTATGTCATGTGTAGAAAAACTCTAGGAATAGTAAAGCCAAAGTTAAATTTTCAATTAAATAAAATCTTCTGTCTTGTATATTCTTCCACTCTGTATGTAGATGGGTAGTGGCTAGAGATTCAGTTTGCTTGGTCTCTTTCATTCACTGAAAGAAAACAGTTAACAATTAATCATTCAGTAAGCAAATTTCATTTACTTTTCAGAACTGGGTTTCTCGATCGGTCTATAGGCATGTATGAGAGGAAGACACATCTTCCAATAACTTATTGTAAACATTTCTGACAAACTCCTATTTTTGTGAAAATCAGAAAATTCCTTTAGTGAAATTGTCATTGCATCTGGGTAGAAGTAGCTATATTGTCTTATTTTTCCTGGAAACTGTTTCTGGAAAACTGTTACTAAAAAACTCTTAATAAAAGAAAATACATTCTTCTAACTGATCTTATATTGAAACATTTCTGTGGCTTTATAGTATGTCTCTCTCTATGTTGTAAAAAGTATCTGTTTTGGAAAAGTAATTTTGAAGAATTTCAGTGCTGAACTAAAATCAATTTTGTGTTTGATTAATGTGACTGCAACAAAACTCAACCCAACCAATAGAAATGCATGCCATAAATAAACCATGGCCACATTATCATTTTCATTATAAGTCAGATGAAATATTGTTTTAAGGAGAGATACATTACTGACAGCAATGAAAAACAAGACATCAGAAATTCCATTTAAGTGCAGGTGGCAGTGTTATTTACTGCCATCCACTCATGTTACCGCCAGGCTCTTTAAATTTACACAGAGGGAATATATCCTCCCAGCTCATGACAGCTGGAGGGGAAATCACCCTGGTGGAAATACATTCTCATAAATGGATAAAGAAGGCTTGCTTTTCTTCTGCTGCTTAAATTGTATATAATTAGAAAGCCAGAGAACACCAATGACTATAATAGAATAAAAATAAAATTCCAAATGAACATTCTATTTCATTTTTTGCTTTCCAAGTCAAATTTTACTTCTCTCCTCATCTTCTTTCTAATGTTAAGCTATAAAAACACCAAAAAAAAAAAAAAAAAAAAAAAAAAAAAAAAAAAAAAAAAAACCCCACCACCACAACAAAACTAACCCAAATGAAATTGTCCTTTATCACTTTACTTGGTATTTTTCTAACATTTACCAGTTATTTTTCTTAATCTAAATTTGAATTAAGTTTTTTTCCCATTTGATTAAGCTTAGTTCCCTCATTTTTTTTCTTCACTAAGTAGCCTTTTAAAAATAATTTATTGGTAATATTTTATGATGCTAGATTACTTCCAAAGCTGTTCAGAAAGACAAGATGGCCTACAGAGAAGAATCATGGGGTTTTTAAAAACAATTTCTCAAATAAAAGATATCAGAAGACTTTAGTACACAAAGAAGCTGCTATTCATATTTGTTTTAGAGTAGGGGCTCAGGCAGTATTAAGACATATTATTTCCATTCAATCTATAAGCATTCCCTAGAGATATGGAATCAAAGCATAAGGAAGTAAATCCTCTGCAAGGAGAGCAACTATACAATCTGTTGCTCTAAACTGGATGCTGGAAATGTGTATCATTGTGGAGCATCAGGAAGAGTTGATGATTAACGGGCAGAATAATTTGAAACTTGGGAAGCCTAAGATCTGCCAGTGCCCAAGGTAAAATGCTGACCTGCAGGGGCAGAAGGAGCATGTGAACTTTCTGGGGCTGAACATTCTCATCTGTGCAACTAGATTGGATTAGAGCAGTAGTTCTCAAACTTTTATGTGGCATCAAAATCATCAGGATGACTTGTTGAAATAGATTGTTAGCTCTACTCCTAAAGTTTCTGACTCAGTAGGTCTGGAGTGGGGCCTGGCAATTTGCATTTTTAACAAGTTCCCTGGTGGTACTGATGCTGCTAGGCCAGAAAGAACCATTGAGTTATATCCAGAAACTAACTAACTGGATTAGTTATTTATCCAGATTATTATTCAATGGACCCCCTTTCAAAGATCCTCTGGGAAAACAAACAAACCAAAGGGAAAAATAAATTTTGTGTGATTATGAATCTATTAAATTATGAATAAAAATGATTTTTTGCACAATTTTAGGATAATTAATATGCTAATATACTTGTGAAACTCTCATCTTAAAATGGCATATATAATATACAGTGGTATTAAAACCTTTGTGACCATGATATTTTTTCTGAATGGTCTCTAATTTATATTTTCCAGAACTAGCATTTTATGGAACGTACTTGGCAATATCCTTAAAAAGATGTTTTTAAGGTCACTTTTAGCTTTTTTCACCTATAAGATTCAGAGTTTTGGGAGGCCGTGGTGGGCAGATCACCTGATGTCAGGAGTTCAAGCTGAGCCTAACCAACATGGTAAAACCCTGTCTCTACTAAAAATACAAAATTAGCTGGGTGTGGTGGTGCACACCTGTAATCCCAGCTACTTGGGAGGCTGAGGCAGGAGAATCACATGAACCCAGGAGGTGGAAGTTGCAGTGAGCTGAGATAGTGTCATTGTACTCCAGCCTGGGAAAAAAGAGCAAAAATTACATCTCAAAAAAAAAAAAAAAAAAAAAAAGTTTCAGAATTTCTCCATAGTTTCTGAGGATGTCTGACAGACATTATGATTTTACACAGGAAATTACAAACTCTCTCATGGGAGTTGAGAAAGAATCACCTGATTCTGTTACTTCAATGAGTACCGACTAATTGCTGACTGATAGACATGCACAGTCTGACCATCTCATGGAGTAATTATAGTAAGACTGAAGATACTTTTCAAATTTCTTTGGCTGTTGACTAATGTTCAAACTTACTATCAATGATCCTTAACCTGAACCTTCTGCTCCAGCCAAATTTAAACCTCTGTCCTCTGAACATCCCATATTCATATGTCTTGTACACCTTTGTGTATGCTTCTTCCTTTTCCTACACCTCTAGTCTTCTTCCTCCTACCTGCTTTACTTACCTGGTGACTCTATATTACTTTAATCCTTGCTCCTTTAAGGGTGTCTATTCTTTGAAGTTTTCCCTAACCAAACCCCTTTTGCTTTACACTGTAATACATCATATTGTAAATATTTGTCTGTCTGTCTGTCTCCTGGAGTTCTTTAAGGGCAATGGAAGGGTCCTGTCATTCTGTGTTCTTTTCTGCTAGCACATCACCCCACTTAGTAACAGATGAATTATGCTACTCATTTTTAGTGATGTAGCCTGTTTCAAATTCATTGCTATTGAAACAGTAATTTTGAGAATGTATTCAAACTGGCCTAAATTATTTACTAGTTGTAGCTGGATGAATAATGGCCCCACAAAGTTGTCAACATCCAAATCTCCAGAACCTGTGAATATGTTACCATGTACAGTAAAAAGGACTTTGAAGACTTGACTAAGTTTAGGACCTTGAGATGGAGAGTGTATTAGTCAGCATTCTCCAGAAGGACAGAACTAATAGGATAGATGAATCTATTAAAGGGAGTTTATTAAGGAGAATTGACTCAAACAATCACAAGGTAAAGTCCCATGACAGGCTGTCTGCAAGTTGAGGACCAAGGAAGCCAGTGGTGGATCAGTCCGAGTCCCAAAACCTCAAAAGTAGGGAAGCAACAGTGCAGCCTTCAGGCTGTGGGTTGGCAAACCACTGGTGGAAGTCCAAGAGACCAAAAGCTGGAGAACTTGGAATCTGATGTTCAAGGGCAGAAGGCATCCAGCATGGGAGAAAGACGAAGGCCAAAAGACTCAGGAAGTCTGCTCTTCCATCTCCTCTCTGCTTTATTCTAGCTGTGTTGGCAGCTGATTAGATGGTGCCCACTCAGATTGAGGGTGAGTCTGTCTCTCCCAGTCCACTGACTCAAATATTAATCTCCTTTGGCAACAACCTCACAGACATACCTAGAAAAAATACTTTGCATCCTTCAAAACATATGATACTTGATATTAACCATCACAGAGAGATTAGTTTGTATTATCTATGATACTCGATATTAGCCATCACGGGGAGATTAGCTTTTATTATTCAGATAGGCCCAATGCAATCACAGTGGTTCACAGAGGAATGGAGAGGGAATATTTAACTACAAACATAGGATATCAGAGTGGTGCAGTATGAGAAAGATTTGACCAGCCATGACTAGCATTGAAGGTGAAGGGAGGGGTCATGAGCCAAGAAATGTAGGTGTCCTCTAAAACCTGGAAAATAGAAAAAACCCAGATTCTCCCTCAAAGCTCTTTCAGAGGACAGATGATAAGGTGATGCCTAAAGTCATGTCCAATTGGAGGAGCAGTGATTTCATGTGAGACAAATTTTAATGCAATTAGTTCCTTTTTGCTATGTTCTGTCTGAAAAACCAACACTTCTTTCAGTGCTTCCTATTAAAAATGTGATATGCAGCTATATCTATGGCATATGCACATATAGGAATTTGTTTTAGAGATTTTCACATAATGCAGTTTTGATAAGCTTAAATTATACATGCACTGACTTATTTAGAACATAATCTTGCCAGTATTTCTGAGTGACCTGTCTAAACAAATTTCAGTACTCTTAAAAACATAAATTTTGTGAAGAATGATGATAGTATTTATTGTTAGAAAATAAACCAGTAAACCTGGAAGAAATGGATAAATTCCTGGACACTTGCACCATCCCAAGCCTAAACCAGGAAGAAGTTGAAACCTTGAATAGACCAATAGCAAGGGCTGAAGTTGAGGCAGCAATTAATAGCCTACCAACCAAAAAAAGTCCAGGTCCAGACAGGTTCACAGCTGAATTCTACCAGGCATACAAAGAGGAGCTGGTACCATTCCTTCTGAAACTATTCCAAACAATCTAAAAAGAGGGAATCCTTCTCAATTCATTTTATGAGACCAACATCATCCTGATACTGGCAGAGACTCAACAACAACAACAACAACAACAACAACAACAACAACAACTTCAGGCCAATATCCATGATGAACACAGATGCAAAAAACTTCAATAAAATACTGACAAACCAATTAAAACAGCATATAAAAAACTTATCCATCACGATCAAGTAGGCTTCATTCCAGGGATGCAAGCCTGGTTCAACATATGCAAGTCTATAAACATAATCCACCACGCAAATAGAACCAAAGACAAAAACCACATGATTATCTCAATAGATGTAGAGAGGGTCTTCAACAAAATTCAACAACTCATTATGCTAAAAATTCTCAGTAATCTAGATATTGAAGGAACGTATCTCAAAACAATAAAAACTATTTATGATGAACCTACAGCCGATATCATACTGAATGAGCAAAAAACTGGAAGGATTCCCTTTGAAATCTGGCACTAGACAAGGATGCCATCTCTCACCACACCTATTCAATATGGTATTGGAAGTTCTAGCCAGAGAAATTAGGCAAGAAAAAAAAAGGGTATTCAATTAGGAAAATAGGAAGTCAAATTGTCTTTATTTGCAGATGACATGATTGCATATTCAGAAGACCCTATCATCCGGACCCAAAGTCTCCTGAAATTGATATGCAACTTCAGCAAAGTTTCAGTATACAAAATCAATGTGCAGAAATCACAAGCATTTCTATACACCAGTGAAAGACTAACAGAGAGCCAAATCATGAGTGAACTCCCATTCACAATTACTACAAAGAGAATAAAATACCTAGGAATACAACTAACAAAGGACGTAAAGGACTTCTTCAAGGGGAACTACAAACCACTGCTCAAGGAAATAAGAGAGGACACAAAGAGATGGAGAACATTCCATACTCATGGTTAGGAAGAATCAATATCGTGAAAATAGCCATACTGCCCAAAGTAATTTTTAGATTCAGTGCTATCCTCATCAGGCAACCAATGACCTTCTTCACAGAACTGGAGAAAACCACCTTAAAATTCATATGAAACCAAAAGAAAGCCTGTATAGCCAAGACAATCCTAAGCAAAAAGAACAAGGCCAGAGGCATCATACTACCTGATTTCATACTATACTACAAGGCTACAGTAATAAAAACAGCATGGTACTGGTACCAAAACAGAGATATAGACCAATGGAACGGGGCAGAACCCCTGAAGGGAATGCCACACATCTACAACCATTTGATCGTTGACAAACCTGACAAAAACAAGCAATGGGGAAAGAATTCCCTGATTAATAAATGGTATTGGGAAAACTGGCTAGCCATGTGCAGAAAGCAGAAACTGGACCCCTTCGTGACACCTAACACTAAAATTAACTCCAGGTGGATTAAAGACTTAAACATAAGACCTAACACCATAAAAAACCTAGAAGAAAATGTAGGTGATACCTAGTCCATAGGCATAGGCAAGCACTTCATGACTAAAACACCAAAAGCATTGGCAACAAAAGCCAAAATAGACAAATGGGATGTAATTAAGCTCCAGAGCTTTTGTACAGTGAAAGAAACAATCATTAGAGTGAACTAGCAACCAACAGAATGGGAAAAAAATTTTGCTATCTACTCATTTGACAAAGGGCTAATATCTAGAATCTACAAACAACTAAAACAGATTTACAAGAAAAAAAAAAAAAAAAAAAAAAACCAGCAAACCCATCCAAAAGTGGGAGAAGGATATGAAAAGACACTTTTCAAAAGAAGATATATATGAGGCCAACAAACGTATGAAAAAATGCTCACCATCACTGATTATTAGAGAAATGCAAATCAAAACCACATTGAGATATCACCTCACACCGGTTAGAATGTCAATCATTAAAAAATCTGGAGACAACAGATGCTGGAAAGGATGTGGAGAAATAGGAACACTTTTACACTGTTGGTGGGAGTGTAAACTAGTTCAACCATTGTGGAAGACAGTGTGGCACTTCCTCATGTACCTAGAAATAGAAATTTCATTTGACCTAGCAATCCATTAGGATTATAAATCTTTCTCCTATAAGGCCACATGCATACGAATGTTCATTGCAGCACTGTTTACAATAGCAAAGACCTGGAAGCAACCCAAATGCCCACTGGCAATAGATTGCACAAGGAAAATGTGGCATTCCATGTACCATGGAATACTATGCAGGCATAAAAAATGATGAGTTTGTGTCCTTTGTAGGGAGATGGATGAAGCTGGAAACCATCATTCTCAGCAAACTAACACAAGAACGGAAAATCTAGCACCACATGTTCTCACTCATAGGCGGTGTTGAACAATGAGAACACATGGACACAGAGAGGGGAGCATCACACACTGGGGTCTGTTGTGGGGGTCAAAGGAGGGACAGTCGGGTGAGTGGGGATGTCGGGGAGGGATAACATGGGGAGAAATGTCAGATGTAGGTGACGGTGACGAGGGGATGGAATCAGCAAACCACATGTGTACCTATGCAACAATCCTGGATGATCTGCACATGTACCCCAGAACCTAAAGTACAGTAAAAAAAATATGTATTTAAAGACACAACAAATATTTTTAAATGACTAAATACAATTGAAAGCATTAAAGTGAAATTCTCATGTAGCACAGTATCTGGAACATAACAGGCATTCAAAAAAATTATTAATTAAATAAATGTATCCAAAATATTAGTCAAAGTGAAAGTGACTCCTTTGTCCTTCACTAGTTGGTATGTGGACCCACAGCTGGCACATGTGGTGTGTTTGTGCTACCAGAATGGGCTGTTCTATACATTATATTCTGCAACATAGGTTTTTTTTGTGTGTGTTTTTTGGTTTGTTGTCTATTTATGGTTTTGGTTATTGTTACTGCTATAGCTTTCTGATGAGATATTGAAGTCTGCTCTTTTCTGAGGCATTGCTTCATTGTCTCCAGTATCGATATGCCGTTATTTAACCAATCTCATCTTGATCAATGTTTGACTCCAGTTTTATTGCTAATATAAATAATGTTATTACAAAATCCCTACTATATCTTTATTTGCTTGTGATAATATTCATAGATTAGATTTCTTAAACTGAAATTCCTGATTCAAACATATTCACACTTAAAAATTTTGACAGCTAATGACAAAATGCCTTTTGAAAGTTGCACTTTACATTCTCACCAGATTTATGTTTTTTTTTTTTCTATATTCTCAGTGATTCTAGGTGTCAAAAATTATTGAAGTTGTCCAATCAGATAAAATTCACATGAACTAGTGGGTGTTTTCTGTAATTCCTAGATCCATGCAAAATAATATAGAGGATACTGAAGAGGTAGAAAACATAGCACTTATTTCACACTCTTATTCTTACTAGGGAAAGAATCCATACACATAACACTTATGTTTAAGTATATAGCAATGCATACATATATACAAAATTTTATAGCTGAGTGTAAAGCTGCAGGACTCTACCCTCTAAAATATTGAGTACTTTCAGAATCCAGTAGGCAAAGCAATCAGTATAGCTGAATTTGTTTAGTAAGAAGTCATAGTCATCAGCATAAGAAGTAAGCTGGGTATAGAATAGGTACAGAAAGGACACTAAAAATTTTAGAGGCATATCGGATGATAGGAATGAATGAGCTTGTTTTGCCAACACTATATATGCAGAATTTTACTTTTGTTGCTGCAGAAATGCTATCGTTTGTCAATTAATTTTTGTGAAGATGTTACAGGAAAAAATTTTCTAGTAACTTAAATCTGGGTTTTAAAATTTTAGTATTTACGTTTGGGGAGCTGATGTTGCATTAATTCATATGAATACAAGAGGGAAGCCAGAGGCATTGGATGCTGTCACTAGCTATAAATGAAATATTAGGTGACAGGAAGTCAACACATGTCTGTCACATTTTAGCCCCAAGCCATGCTTGCTGCGGCATCTCAGAAGCAGCTGTAACACTTCTGTTCTGATGAGTGCCTGAAAACGAACAACAATAGGAAAACCCAAGAACAACCAACATGTGGAAAAACATAACCACAGGCACCTACTGGATACAAACAGCTATTTGGAACAAGAATTTGGAGATTATATATCGAAGTCACTAGTTCTGAGGGAAAGCTCAAAGCAAAGTGCGTAAAAACTCTGAGGTGAGCCTGGTATGAAGTACCTAGAAAGAAAAGCATAGAGTTTTTTCTCCTCAGGCACCACACAAAACAGCACAGGAAGCATCCTATATTGTAAAGAGGACAGGTGACCTGAACTCAAAGAAAAAAACACACAAACCAAAAAATCACAACTTCTATAAGCAAATTCTCATCTTACAAACAACTGTTCCTACTGAAAAAAAGGGAGAACTGGAGAACTTCAGGCTGGCAGTTGAATAGAATATCTAAAACATAGTCATCAATAAACAGTCCTACATATATGGTATATATACAAAATATGCTATATATATATATATGTATATATATATATATATATATATATATATAGCTATGTGTATATAGATACAGATATGGTATATACTATATACTAGATATTTTTCTAATAATATGTAGTTATAATTTCTGGGGCCATGGTTAATTAGTAGCTGCTCAAGACCAGCCTATAAAACCTGTGTGTTTCCTTTGAGGAATATAGAACTACTTTCCTCCAAGAGTTTTCCAATATTCCCCTGTAGTTGTGGCATTTGTAGTTGAAACATAAGAATATCCCTGGAATACTCTGCAACCCCCTAGAAATCCTTGGTTGAGTGATTTTTTTTTTTTTCCTTTCAGGATTCTGCTAAAGTTGTCAAAGGGTAGCAGAATTCAGTATGTTTTCATTGGGGATCTAGTGTGTTGGGGATACATCTTACTTCAGAAAACACTATCAGAGATGACATGGTATCTGCTATGACGTTAGACACAACCACACTGAACTAAACCTGACCCAGTTGTAAAGAAATAAAAAGACTGTGGGCAAGCTGCAATTCAGTGTCAATAACACATGGTTCTTTGTGATTACTTGAGATATGTCACAGAAGGGTGGGGCAACCATCAATGATAGACACATACTTGACTTTGAGCTCTGAAAGTTAAGAGTCTTGTGAGTAGTTAACAAATATAGTTCTAAAATTCTAAACCATTAGTATTATAAAGATTATTACTTTTTTTTTTATTTTTAGCACAGATGAGAAAACTAATGACAGAGGGTATGAAGTATATGTCTGAAGAGAATATGGCATACCAAGGTCAGAACAAGGTCATGTACCAGGTTTCTTGATTTCTAGTTCCACCCAAATATCCTACCTAATATACCCTAAACCCAATTGAGTGTTTGTTGTGTTTTCTGTGACATCATAACACAGCAGACCGAAGAAAAAATCTCTACCTAATCAGTGGTCAGAGAATAGGCTGCATCTGCTTTCTGGATTCTGGTCCTGTTCTGCCACTGACTGTGGTGTTAAGTAAGAGACACCTGCCCGATGTATCCCATCTATAATTTTGGGATAATAGTGATCCTAGCTCATAGTCTTGTTAGGAGGATAAAGTGAAAAATTATATAACTAAAGATTTTAGAACAACACCTAGCATGGAGAAATTGTTTAATGAACTATTATTTATTATTCTTACCATTCCAGTTTTCTAGCCACTAAGCTTCACCAACCACAGGACTGTGAATATAAATGAGAAGCCTTAGTCTAAAGCAGTGATTTTCTTCTAAAACTTATGACAAAGTTGACTTCTTATTCAGGTTGGAAAACAGCTCTGCAGTTTTAGAATTGCAGATAACCTTTTACTGACTGTAAATCATGTAGGAGAAGATGGTTTGGCCAACTCCCAGACTTAACAAACCTTTTTCAGTTAAAAACTCATTTTTCCTTTTGTGATTTTGCTGGGTCGACTGTATGATTTACATTTTTTCCTTCTTTATTTCAAAATGTAGGGGTCTATCTTATTTTGTGCCATAAAACCAGAAATGTTACACAAAAAAACAAGATATGGCTGCTTTTAGCATTCTCCTAATCTTGCTCTTTTCCTAAAAAAACACCGTCTGTTGGAAAGCAGATACTTTTATTTATGCTTTAATGCATTTCCCAAGGAAATGGGAAATCCTTGTCTGCCCTTAAATTTTTCTTATTAAAATATGCAAACCAACCACTTTGCACCCATTTCTTTCCATGATTACTTACAGGGACAAAACCTGCCAAATAATGTGGATAGCCTTTGTTCCCTTTTGGTGCCCTCATCTCCAATGATGAAAGGACTTTCCTGTCCTTCTGCAGGTATCCTCTGAGATTCACCCTGCTCAGCATCAGCCATCCTCCCTGTTCCTTTTCTTTGGGTGCAGTCTTTGTTTCTGTTGTTCTAATGAAGTCATCATTCTTCATTGATGAAAACGCATTATCCTATTAGGGCTTTATTTTGAAGTTGCATCCAGGAGTCCTGTGGCAGCTCAGTGATGTAGATAATCCTTGGCAAGTGAGTCTTCAGATTCCTTTCAGGTCACATTTTATACATTCTGTACCATTCCTGTCTTCTCCATTTCTTTCTAGTAACATCTCTAGTTCATACTAAACTATGATGCTATTGGTAATGTGTTGTATCTTTTAACTTTCAGTATCCTTTTTTGATAAAGTATAAGATGTCAATTTCATCTTAGATAATTAGTAAGTAATCCTAAGACTAATTTGCCTTTGATCCTACCTTCTTTCTTAAAACAAGTAGTTTCACATTTGCGCTAAGTTTCAAGCATGGTGTACCCTTCCCAATCCTCTAAGTAAACCCCTCTCCATCATTTAAGTAGTAGCTTAAACGTTGTTTCTTGTGGGAAGCTTTTTCTTAATTCTTGTTCTTTAGCCTATGGAACTCTGCAGCATTTTGAAATTTTCTCTTGCAAAGGATCTAACATGCTACACCATAATTATGCATTCACTTACTTGCTTCAGCAATTAGACTGTGAGGGATATTTTGTTCCCATCTCTTAAACAGAACCTCATTTAGAGTAAACACTTAACTACTATTTTATAGCAGAATAATAGCTTCAAGGAAAATAGTAAGGATTTTATTTTTCGATAGATATTTTAGTTTTTACATATTTTTCCAAGAAACAAATAATAAAACTGCTTCACACAGGAGTCTGGGATATTATACACAAGTCTGAAAAGGAACTACAATTACATTAAAGACGGAAGTGAGAATTTTAGACTTTATAAGACAAGTTAACAAAAGTCTACAGAAACTGCAATCCAAGTACCTGATTTTCAGTCTTTGTTTTGCCTTCATGTTGCTAAGTGAACTCTTTGGAACCTTACATTTCCCACTGGAGGTTAACCAGAGGTTAACCAGATGATGCCAACATTACAGCTTACCCAAAGTTATTATGCTCAAGGAATCTAAAAGACAATGACTATATTTGCCAGGCTAAGACACTACCTTTGTTTAGTGAATATGTAGGTAGATTAAAAGAATATATTGAGAAAAAATGAGACATCTCTGAAATTATATTATGAATACAAAGACAATTTTATCTAGCTTACATAATAAATGTAATTCATTCAGAAAGAATAATAAATTCAGGAATAGTATCTCTATTTCTTTTTTTTTTCTCAAACCTAACCTATGACACTAATTCTATTTCTATTAAAATACTTAATATTTGGGCTTGATAGCCATGTCATATTTGAAGACCTGGGTTAGATTGTATTTTTCCCCCTAAAAATTTGTTATATTGTGGCCAATGTATTCCACTGATGGAAAAGATAGATCTTGAATATGAGGTTGAGGTTCATGAGGTTTCTTGATACTTTGAATCCTATAGTAGAACATAGGTCTGTTATCAACAGTGAAATTAGAATGAAAACTCAGGTTGGAGTTGGCAAAGAGAAATAGAGTTCTCCCTGGCCAGCATACTGAGTACATTTGTGTGAGAAGTCTTGCCACTTCTAAAGTGTACACAAGAATTATTTGCATATTACTTCCGAGCCCTTTAATATTCTGAGGCTAATACAGAGAGATAAGTTTGTGAATTACTTCAGTGCTTATATTAAGTCCAAATTCTAGATCGTCTGAAAGCTCCCAAATCTTTGAAACTCAATTAGAACTGGACATGGTGATGTATCACTCTGATTTATCTTCAATGAAGGATTTGTTTTGTCAGCTGCTGGAAAGCCTATTGGTTGAAAGCCTCCAACTGCCAGCCCTTTATGAATTGCCTTAGCTTCAGGGAGTCTCTTTACCCAGCGTCATGCCTTTTCAGGTATGGCCCACATACAATGACTGAGCAAAGCAGTAGTGTAAAGGCTGGATATTTTGGCCCATTGAAAGGCATTTCTTTTTTTTTTTTTTTTTTTTTTTTTTTTTTTTTTTTTTTTTTTTTTGAGACAGAGTTTCGCTCTTGTTACCCAGGCTGGAGTGCAATGGCGCGATCTCGGCTCACTGCAACCTCCGCCTCCTGGGTTCAGGCAATTCTCCTGCCTCAGCCTCCTGAGTAGCTGGGACTACAGGCACAGGCCACCATGCCCAGCTAATTTTTTGTATTTTTAGTAGAGACGGGGTTTCACCAGGATGACCAGGATGGTCTCGATCTCTCGACCTCATGATCCACCCGCCTTGGCCTCCTAAAGTGCTGGGATTACAGGCGTGAGCCACCGCGCCCGGCGAAAGGCATTTCTAATGGGCATTTCAGCTTCATAACTCACCTTGGGGTTGACTGAGACCATTTCAGCTTAGTTTCTCCCTCTGCTTCATTATTCTCCATCCTATCCTTTCCACAGGTGTAATCCCAAAGGATTTCCCTAATAGAACCCTGAACATTATGTTAGATTTCTAATCACTCAGCTAGCAAAGTGAACTTCATCACTGGTAGCTGGTAAAGCATAGATAGATGCTAACACAAAGTGGCAGTTTGATTATTAAAACTTTCACTGGTATTAATTGGAATGATATTTCAATAAAAAAGATTCCATTTACTGGTGATATTATTAGGTTTTTAGAAAGTATAGGAAAAATAGGAATATAGAATTAGATGACTATTGCTGAGCTTGACAGAAGTCCTAAAAAATATAAAGAAAGGCTTAGAGCAATTAAAAGGCAATTACAAGTCAAGTATGAAAGCCAGATGGCCTTCTTAGTAGTTATATACAGGCTTTTATCTCTTACATCTGGAAAGCAGAGAGAGCAAGGGGCCAGGCCCATGACTTAAGTCCAAGAATAGTACCTCCAGAATGATGAAGTGGGGAACTCCACAGACCTTCTTCTTAGTGAGACAACCATAACTGCTGAAAATTATATATAAATAAACAACAATTTAGTCTCTTCTATATCTCACTAAGAACAGCAAGAATCTGTGGCATTTGAGCCACAACAGCGATTTCTTCCCTCTAATATCTCAGTTCCACATGGTAGGAGCTCCGCTTCAGGCAGTTTCAGCCAAGAACACAGGGCTCCCTCTCCTCTGGCTACATGCTTCCCTTCACTCTGGCTCCCAGTAGAAGGATTCAGTATCTCTTGGGGATGGCCAGGCCGTTAGTATTTCTGAGGCTTTTATCTCTGTGTTTCAGAGTCTCTATTCCATGCATGAATAGCTGAGAGGTTTAGGACTCTCTTTCTCTATCCAGCTCCCACATATAGGGTCGAAGTGCTACTCCAGGCTCAGAAAGCCAAGAACACTGGTGCCCTGCTGCTCTCACGTCCATTCACTTATAAGGTAGAGGTTCCTTTCCAGGAAAGGTAAGGCAAGAACAGAGGCTGCTACTCTATTTTTTTTTTTTTTTTTCAGTATGAAATGAAGCAGAATAATCAGATGTGGAGTTAGTGATGTGGTTCTTATTAATAATAACAGTAAGAGAATATTTTTAAATCATACAGATTTTTAAAAGTATATTCAAAGTAGATAGCAGCAGACCTGATATTTTACTTACCTCTTTCAGTTAAAATATGGCTATCCAAAGTATTAGATTAATCCTTTAACCAATCTCTTATTGGTTAATGTGGCTAGAGCAGTGTTATCTTCTAGACTTTTTAGTAGTCATGCATTTTTAAAATATAACCTATAATTAATAATCAAAGGCAATCTATTGTTAATGTAGCTACTTTTTAAATTAGAAAAAGCACTTAGAAAAAACGCAATAATATTTTCCCTTCTAACTCCCCAGGGAGAAATATATCTGATTTTTTAACTATCTTCCTAGCAATTTAATATTCTTGAGATTTAAGACTGTCCTGACACTTGAACTCAGGCATATGCTGAAAGACTGGGTCATACTATTTTTTGAAATTTTTATATTTCTGCCCATTAAAGAAAAAAATATTTTAACTTATGCTGCATAGAATACATAAAACAATAAATGACACTTGTCTCATTATTTCAATTCTATCCGTTTAAATATATAGAAGTTTTTTACATTCTGAATCTAGACGTGTAGCATAACCCTCTATGGCGGGTAGAGTTCACCAATGCCATTTTAGAAGTAAGCCCCTTCTCACACACAGGGCTACTTTCCTTGGTGATGGCTGCAACTCTGTCTCATGCCTCTCTCCCAGGCAAGAAGGTAGAAGAAGCAGAAACTGCAGGACCCTCACACTTGTGCTTAGGTTTCTTTGGCATGAACTGAGTCATGTGACTATTTTTACCAGAAAAGGACCCCATGAAGTTGAGTATTTTAATATTTTAGCCAACTGTATTATAAAGGACATGGGGAAAAAGAATTGAAACAGATTTTAAATGAAATAATTTAACAGAATCTGCCATAAATTTGTATGTAACATTTTGTTAAGCTTGTTATAAACTTTTTTTTTTTTTTTTTTTAAATGAGACAAGGTCTCTTTCTGTATCACTCAGGCTGGAGTACAGTGGCATAAACACAGCTCACTGTTGCCTTTACCTCCTGGGCTCAGGCGATCCTCTCCTCTCAGCCTCCTGAGTAGCTGGGACCACAGGCACACACCACTATGCCTGACTAATTTTAAAATTTTTGTAGAGACAGGATCTTGCCATGTTGCCCAGGCTGGTCTCAAACTCTTGGGTTCAAGCATTTCTCTCACCTCGGCCTCCCCAACTACTGGGATTACAGATATGAGCCACCTATATATTCTGTGTAAATATCTTGTAAAATACAGACTATATTTGCCATTGATTATTATAATACTTACAATACTATAAATAATTATATCTTGTTCAAGTGGATATACCTAATTATTTCATAAATATACTGCTAAGTAAAACTTGGAAATTTAGACAGTGGGAAAAAGTAGTAGTATACATTTTGTAATTCCAATCATGGAACTTTCTTTTATTAGCTGCATAATTTAAGGCATATTGCTTAATTTCGTAAAGTCTGGCAAATAGCTTGAATTCACTTACCTGCTTACCTATTTTCCTTTCATTAAAGTATTGTTTATTTAAATTTATTATCTAATATATTATTTTATCTAAATATAAAATCTGTATCAATTTTTAAATGTGTTTACTATCAAAATTGGGAAATACCAAGACAAGGTTTACAAAAATTATAGTAATGATTTTCACAAAACTGCAAATTTTTTATAAAATCCATAGAAATCAACAACACAAGTGTTTGTTTCAATAAAAGGCTTCCCTCTCCATCTACTTGAAAATAAATTCAAAACTCTTATTGTTTAGCCATGAGTTCAAAGTATATAACCAGCTGAGTTTTAGTGCATGTTACTTAGTTGTTATCTAGTTACATAAGACATCCAGAAATATATAACCTATAGAGAAATTTCAGGGAGTAATTTACGACTCCAAAATACAGAATGTCTAAAAAACTCCTGGTAGAGAGATGTGGTGTGTGGTTTTTAAAATAAAGATTTTATTTGCCATTAGAAGCTGTGATTCACTGGTTCTGCCTGTTTATGGAACACCAAATACGTGCTCTTTGACCTCTATATAATTTATTTTAGCCCAAGCTCAATAACTTTAAATGCAGTTATCATCATAATGCTTCAGACAATGGTCAGCGATCTGTGAAGATGTGCTGCACTGCCTCATTAAACCAAAAAAAACAACAACAACAACAACAAAAAAAAAAAACAAAACAAAAAAAAACAGACAGTCTGAAATAAGCACAATCTAACTGCCTGACAATTCGATATGGTATCTTAAAAAAATACGTGGAACACAGCCTTGACCTTTGTACTAATTAAACCTCCCTGGCAGCTGACTCTTCTTTCCACACACACACACACACACACACCTTTTTAAATAGTCTTGAATGTCAAATAACTTATTATTTACAAAGGCATCACTGTCAAATACCCACAAGTATGCTATTTTCTTCCCAGAAGATCTGGGTGTCTTCCATAGCAGGCTTTGTGTTGTTACAGCTTTGAATCTTTAAGGAAGATGTCAGAGTCATGTAAAGCTGTAAGAGTCAGAAATGGGATAATGGCATGATGGAGGAGACCAAGGAAGGAGAGATTTGGGAATCTCAGAGGAGCCATTGATTCAGAGTGGAAAGGAGGAAGTGTGTCAGGGAATGGTATTCCAGCTGTGGCCACATGAATATGTGAGCCAGAATGGAGATTTGTGACATGCAGACATGGAGGCATGGGCTGGGACAGAGATGGGTTTTGAATACCTGGCAATGGTTCATACCAGTTGTAAGACTGTCCTTTCATTTATATGCTTGGTAGATATTTATTAAACATGTAACTGTGTACTAGATACTTTGCTAACTGCTGAGGATACTGTGTTAAGAAAGGCAGACATGGTAGTTCCCCTAATAGAGATTACTCTCAAGAACATCTTAGAGTAAGGGTGAAGGAGAATATCAGTTCAGGTCCTGCAAAGCAAATGGGGACATGCAAAAATTGGTGGTAGTGCAATTTCTCCAAAGGCAGCACCAGAAATGCAGTAACAGGGTAATTGATATATTAGGGAAAAATAAACCGAGAAGATTCCCTGTGCATTTTATATTTCCCATTCTTGCCTATATTATGCTTCTCTGTTTTTTTTTTTTAATCATTACAATTCTTTGTCTTAGTAGATTGTGATCAGTGCTTAGTCCATAGAAGGTGCTCAATAAATAAAGTCTGTTGAATAAATGAATGAGTTAGCAAGGTCAAAGTAGAATCCTAACAAATAAGCCAGTAAAAAACTCCTGTAGCCTCCTCGCCTTGGAAAGAAGTCTCAGGGTCTGGGGTACAATGAGCCTGTGCTGGAAGCTTGTCACCCAGTAGCCATGTGAGATAACACCTGCTACGCCATTAAAAAGTAAATGTGATGGCTGTTCTCCAGAGAGAAACAAGCTAAGTAAGGTTGCAATTGTCTTGTGCAGCACAGAATTTTTCCCCTTTGTTTTTCAGCAGTAGGCTGATCAAAACCAGGATTGAGAGGCTTCAAACAGAATGTCACTTAAGGTAAATAAGTGTCAAGGTTACTCAAAGGGACCCTGAGCTGTGGTATTCTGCGTTACTGCTTAAAGGAGTCAATCTAAGAGACTTAGGCATCTTGCAATTACAATCAGTTTTAATCTAAACAGAGAATTCAAAAAAGAAAAAAAGAAAAGAACCCTTCTTCTTCCATGGGATCTGGCCTTTGGAGCAGCTTCTTGAAAAGTATCACTTGAGGCTCTGATATCAAACCAGCAGTTTCATAAATGGTTGAGATTGTAGGTTAAATAAAGGAGTTCATTTCTGATGAGTTTCACATCAGGGGACTGAGCCTGTCACCCTTTGCAGTTTCAAAAATAGCAACATAACGCATGTCACTTCTATCTAAGAGGAGCAAAAGTGCAGACAGCCTGACCTGAAGCATTCATTAACAACAGCCGGAAAGGGAAGAAATGATGTGTACATTTAACCTACATTTAAAACCATTAATTTTTCCTTCAATTTCAAAGCTGTTCTGCTTTCATAGTGTACCATTTATCTTGTACAAGAAAGAAAGTATCTTCAAATGATTCCCTTGTTATTCTTTTTTTAATTTAATATAGATTAGAACATTCCTGGCATACTGTGTCATATACGACCTGAAGAGGCATTAGAGTTTAATGGCAATAGAGGAGATAATGCATATAAATCTCTTGGCACAGTACTTGGCACAGACTTGGTAGGCATTGAGTCGATGTCTGTGCTTATCCTTCACAGTAGGAGATTGTGCATAGGTGACCTGATTTTGAGTTCTGGCTCTGTTTCTTGCTAGTTGGGTGAACTTGACAGATAGGTGCCCCTTTCAGACTTGCATTGGCTGTCTCATGTAAGCCATTAAGCAAAAAGGTTAAAAAATAAAAGGGAAAATAAAAATATTAACCAGGAAAATGCAAACCCCCCAAAAGTTATGTGACTAGCTTTTTATTTATTTATTTATTTTGGTTTAAGTTAAAATAACTAAAAAAGACAACAAAGAATTAGTAAAAAACCAAAAATAAAACCAAAAATAACTGGAAAAAAAAGAGATTCACTTCACTTAGAAACAATGGCAATTGTGAACATATATATATACCTAATCAAATACTTTTAGCATAAATGAAATTAATAAAGGAATTTATTAAAGTAGCCTCACAGTGGGATATTTCAGCAGGTTTTTCTCAATCAAAGATCAAATGACCAAAAATTGAGTTAAGATAGAGAACATTTTAGTTATGCAATTAACTAGCTTGGGTTAATCTTAATAATAATATAATGCCCAAGACAAAATAATTTATGGCATACTTTCGTGAGTGAGAGGGGTGCCACAATTTATTACATTGGAACAATAAGCATAAACTAGGGATTCACGCAGGCCCACTAGTCATGCAGAAACCCTTATCTTTATAGAACTTGCTCTCTAATAATTATAGAAGAAACAATCCTCTGAAACACACATACAGAATATTTTTTAAAAAATGAACATTTACTTGGCCACAATCAAGTATCGATGTATTTTTAGAAAACATTATTATATAACAAACACTAGACTATGGTGTTTTCTGAGCACAGTGATTTTTTGGAAATTGGGCATTAAAACACATTTTTGAACTGCTCATAGGTAAAAGAAATAATAAAATTTAAAGAAATCATAACTAAATAATAAAGAATATAGAACATGCCAAAATATGTGGGAGACAGCAAAACTAATACCTTAGAGAAAGATTTTGTACATAAGTAGTAAAATTAGAAAGGAAAGAGCTAAAAATTAAGGTGCTAAGCATCTAAATTGAGAAATTAAATGCGAACAGCTAAATAAATGCAGAGGAAGTAGAAGAAAGAGATAAGAACAAAAATTAATAAAATAAGAGAGAGCTAAAATACTTTGTAAACAGCCAAAAGCCGATTCTTTGAAAAACGTAAAAATAGACGAATTTTGTGATGTTGCTCAAGAGAAAAAGAAACTAGGTGCAACTAAAATATTAAGGATGAAAAAAGGTACAGATAAAAAATAGATTAGATATAAATAGATATAAAATAGATTTAAAATAGATATAAAATGTACAGATATAAAATAGATTAGAACATGAGAAAGGAACATTATGAACAACATTATGGCAAATCTTTTGAAAATGTAACAAAATTTTATTTACACATGTGTAATTTAAATCTACGTCTCTGTATGTGAAAATACTTTTTAAGTAACCTGTAACCACAAAAATATTTGCTAAAAATAGGCACTAGATATAATGTATGGAAAAGTTTGAATTGCAGTATCTTCCCTCATCCAATACTTAACATAATGAACAGAAATTGTTAAAACTAGAGTATCCATTCGGGTCAAGTTTAACTCCATGTGATTAAAAAAACCCAAAGAGTACGAAGCTTAAGAATGTGCTGCTTTTTTTCTTCCAAATAAAAGAATCCTGGTGACATCATGCAGTTGTCAGTGACCTAGGCTTATCTCAGCTTTTGAGTCCTTTCTTCCTGTAGTGAAATTCCCGTTCTCATGTTCCAAGATGGTAGCTGGAGTCCTAGCCATTACCTCTTTATATTAAGCCAGCAGCAGAATGAGGAGGAGAAAAGAGCAAATGGAACATACTTGCTATCTTTTAAGAATGTTTGGTAGAAAATGCCAGAAAATATATCTACCCTTTTAATGGCCAAATTTATCGGCATGCACTCACCTGCTTACAACAGATACTGGCAAGTGGAATTTCTATTCTGAGCAGCCGTGTACACAGCAATAGAACAAATGTGGATTAAAGAAAGAAGATAATGCGTGTAGACAACCACTATTCTCTGATACAACCGAGCTATGAACTCTCTGGCAGCATCCAAACATGGAAACATCTTCAACTTCATAACATGCATTTCGAAAAGTAACTGATTCTGGTCTGTTGCTGTTTAATCCTCTTTTCCTTCTGTACCTCTCCAATGCCATAAAGTGGAAAGAGGGTGAATTGAAAACATTCTGAGAATTCTTATTAATATTTCTCAATTTAGAGAAATGCAGATTGAGAGGGCGAGTGTAAACTGGAGAAAATTTCCCAGAAACCACTTAAGAACGGACAATTCTCTATGCCACCAGCAGGCCTCAGGTTCTCAGCAGAGGCAGGAGAAACCACCAGGGGGCACTGTTTTTCAGGAGCGTGATCAAAACCCTAAGTGGAATCTTCCAAAGGAAGAATATACACCTAAACTCAGTGAAATCAATTCTACTTAAAGACACTTAACACAGCCTCAGCAGAGAGAGACCCGGCTATCCGAAAATGACTGCACTCAAACAAATAGAGCTTTTTTTTTTTCTGTAAACTGCCCAACCTAAAAAATCCAAAACGTACATGTAATAGCAAAACCCCAGTTCTCCAACTGTAGTTCAGAGAGAGTGCCAATGAGATATCATGTAAGCGTGAGTGATGACAAAAATAATTCACCACATTTTGTAGGGGGAATTGGAAATCCTGGATAAAGCTGCCAGTATTAAGCATTGAAGAAGAAAATATGTAGCCTGGCCACTGAATAAACTTTCTATAGAAAAATAAAAGAAAAAGACAGAAATCCTAGAGTGCAAGTGAGCATTATGCAGAGAAAAGTGCAACAGATGTGTGTATGTGATTTCTGCTTAGAAGTTATAAGGCTTGGTTGGGCACAGTGGCTCTCACCTGTAATCCTAGCACTTTGGAGGCTACAGCGTGTGGATGGTTTGAGCCCAGGAATTCTAGACTAGCCTACACAACATAGCAAAACCCCATCTCTACAAAAAGCAAAAATTAGCTGGCTGTGATGTTGTGTGTCTGTAGTCCCAGCTACTTGGGAGTCTGATGTGGGAGGGTCACTTGAGCCCAGGAGGTCAAGGCTACTCTAGCCTGGGTGACAGAGCAAGACCCTGTCTCCCCCGCCCCCACCAAAAAAAAAAAAAAAGGAGTTATAAAGCTCGTCTTAGTATAATAACTAAATGATGTAATAATATTATAGAATGGCCTAGTTATAGAGCTGATGTGAATAGAATAGATTACATATTGCTCAATACCAAATCCCTAATTTGCGGGAAAGCCATGAATGCTGAGAATAAATGAAGAAGAAAGAGGCGAAGTGATTAAAGAGTTAGGAAGAGCACAGAGAAGCCAAATAAGGGTTATCAGAGTCCCCAAGGTAGAAAATCCAAAAAATTAAGAAAAACTATAAAAGAAAAGAAAATTTTAAAACTTCCCTGAAGTAAAAAGAGAACTGAGCTTGAAAATCAAAGGACTTGTGTTATTCTATGAAATCTTGTCATCAAATTATCAATATTACGACATATTCTTAAGTTATTGAATGATAATGATAAAGAACTCTTCAGGCATTCAGGTTTAATGAAGCAAGTCAATTAATAAGAACATTAATAGGTAACAACATAGTCAATATCAGAAGATGGCAAGCAATTTTAATTTTGAGGAAAATAGAACGGATTTCTTGTTTAATTCTAAAGATATCAGAAAATTCAGATTATGAAAGAATCAGAGAACATCTATGACATCTGTTTGATAAAATAACCGGAATTGTCTCTAGTAATCCAGGCAAGAAATGATAGCAATTTAGATCAAGGTGGTAAGAATGGAGATAATGGAAGAAGTAGAAGTCTAGAAATATTGCAAATGTGGAGCTAGAGTAACTTTTCTCACGGAATGGATATTGACCATGAGAGAAAAGGATTCAAGGCTAAACAAATCTCAGGTTTTGTTTATTTTTTTTGCCTGAGATGCTGAATGGATGTTGTTATCATCATCTGAAATGTAAAAGGCAGCAAATGGAGCAGGTGGATTTACTTTTTGGTTTTTGGCTGATGAGAAGTCAATCAAATGTTTTATTTTGGGCATGTTAGATTGGAAATGTCTATTAGACATAAGCATATAATTTAATATGTGACTTGGGATTTCAGACAAGACCACAGGGCATGAGTTATCAGGGAGTTCTCAAGACATACCTGGTTTTAAATCCATGTAAGTGAATGTGAATGTAATTATAAGAGAGGTCCTAAGACTTATGTCTTGGAGCTCTACAATACTAAAATTTCAAAGTGAAGGTACAAAGGTGGCTGAAAAGGAGAAACTTGTGAAATGTAGTGTCCTGGAAGCCAAGTGAAGAAAGTGTTTCCAGGAGGAGAGAAGTATCAGTTGTATTAAATGCTGCTGCCGGTTCACATAAAATACAAACGAATAATTGACTGTGGGATTTAGCAATGCAAAGGTTATTGAGAAAGCAGTTTCAGTGTATTGATGAGAATTAAAGCGTAACTGGAGTAAATTTAAGAAAAAAGAAGTAGGAAGAGCATTTGGAGACCATATAGAGTAAAAACAAAAATAGAAGATATTTGAAAGGCAGACACATTTCTTCATATTTTTTCCTAAGTGGAGGACCAACCAATAATGTCTAAAAGTGATGAATGGTGTTAACACAAAGATTCCATATGTTAATGTTTTATAAAAACGTAACAAATATATTTTAGGAGAAAACTCTTTGAAAAAAGAATTATTATTAATGCTATTTAAACTATTTTCTTAAGTTTAGCAGTTTTCTTAAATTTTTATTCTGTGAACCTCAGACAAAATTAATGGGGTGTATATAACATGATACTACTTATAAATTTTTATGGCTTATATATTTAATTATTTTGTCTTTATAAGGAGGTGTATAGAATGGTATTTCCTTAATGTCCACTTTTCTTTATAATTTACTTTGCTGTCCCAAATGTAAATAATGTATATTATTATATTTAAATAAAATTATTAAAATTAATTATTCTTTAACATAATTCTTGAAGACAACATGGCAAATACCTCAGCATAAAGGTAAACATATACAGGTCATTAAATCTTACTGCAAAAACGTGTAGATTAAGTTTGATATTTTTTCTTCCCAACTCTAGTTTTGCAGCTGTGTCTCTGTTAACCCTTGTGCCCAGTGCAAAACACAGGCACAGCTGTGATCCTGGTTCAGCATGACTATATTTTAACTTGCTAATAATTGCTGCCTAGTTATTGCTGCCTAGATGATGGCTAGGCTCTAAAATTGCCAGACCATTTTTCTCAAAAAGGAATGGATTTAAATAAGTCGCATTCAGTCTTGAATCCTTTATAAGTGGCACCTAAATTGACCAGATGTGTTTACAGTTAATAAAAGAGTTTGTTGATGAGGTGTTGTTTTAATTAAATCATTAATGTTTAAAATCCTTCCAGCTTAGAGTCTCCCTCACTCTGTTCTATGAAAGTGCTACTAAACCCTCAACGTATTTTCAGGTTGAAGAACCTGTGTGTCTAAAGTTAATATAAATGTCACTGTTTATACTTTTCTATAGTGGATATGAATATAGATTCCATTGTATGTATCATTAACTATAAAGGCAATTCAACAGAATTATTTTGATATAAGGAAGAATTGCCATCAAGCTGAATATAATGAAGCCTGTGACAAACCTTTGAAAACCCAATGTCAGTAAATTTTCAAGGAAAAAGAAAATAAATTGCATCCAAAATTTATTTTTACATTTTTCTCTAGGATCACTAATTCAAAATGTATATGTTACTCAGTTTACTAATATGGAGCTAAATGGTTAATGAACGTTTTACTTGACATTTCTATGGGACGTTTTGAGGACAAAAGGACATGCAGGGTACATGTATGTCCATGGTACAGGCAGATTTTCCTTGCTTTAAAGACAACAATTTATAACAAAACAAGGACTGAAAAATGAGATTCCACTAAAAGAAATATCATCTTTTTATGCTGTTCTTTGAATTCATTCATCTTATGTGCCATTAAAATAGTAATTTGAAAGGTGACACTTTTAGTTGTAAGTTTCTGATAAGTTATTATGGGTACAGAGAGATTCTATGATTTGACAAAAGTGGACTTTAGATGAGCAGTGTTGTAAATTGCAGAAAAGATGCTGGAATTTAAAGAAATGTAATCTTTTTCTTCCCCAAACAATTTGGAGATATCTCATACATTATTCTCAGCTCTCACCAAATGTTTTCTACATTTATTTTCTATTTTTAAGTCAGAATTGAAAGGCTAATTTAAACTTATTTAACAATCCTATTTAATTTAGTAAATAATTATTTATTCTTTTCATTCATGTAGGCTAAGAAAATAATACTTGTGTTAAGAAAATAATATCTGACCAAAAAATGGGACAGAGACTTATTAATTGGTTTAAATGAACATCCTGGAAAAGCATGTAGTTAATTGACTTGCTATCTGAAAAATGTATTGAACATTTAATGTTAAATATGGAGATTGAATAATTTGCTTTGAGAACCAAGAATTAGCTCTTGAGGGAGCAATATCTAAAGAAAGAAGGTCAAAAAAGTGCAAATGAACATGTTGATGGCATTTCACAATGTTCTAGAAATTGATGAAGATAAAAAATTTTTTCTAGTCTACTATGGAAAATAAATTTTTACTCCCAATGTCAGAAGGACATTGTGGTGTGCTGGAACTGAATTATAACTCTAAGCTCCACTCATGCTGAACTTTTGTGTATTCTTTATCTGCTCAGACTGGCCGTTAAGCCCCTTTCCCAGTAGGTTAGGCAGGCTATAAACAATGGAAGCAAGCTACTGACAAGCTTCAATAAATTTTTCAAATGAAGAGCACATTTCCATATGCTATATATCATCAAATAAATGTTTCCCTTCTTACTCCCAAATCCAATCAGCATCACATATTTTATGTACTTTAGATTGAAAAGCAACTCAAATACCAAAAAAACAAGTAAAGAACTCTCAAATAATTCCTTGTTTTTGTATATTAGTATTATAGAAACCAGAGAAAAAATAGTTGAAATAAGAAAAATTTGACTATGATACTCATATATTTGTGCAAACTGCACAAAGTACCACCAGACCAAAATTTGATGTCATGGATTATATCTTATGTGACTTCCCTCTCCTCCCCTCCCCTCCCCTTCCCTCCATTACCCTCCCCTTTCCAACAGAACTCACTTTGTCACTTCGGTGGGAGTGCAGTATGATCTCAGCTCACTGTAGCCTCTGCCTCCCAGGCTCAAACAATCCTCCCACCTGAGCCTCCCGAGTCACTGGGATTGTAGGTGCACACTACCATGCTTGGCTATTTTTTAAAAAAAAAAAACATTTTTGTGTGTGTGTGGTTTTGTAGAGATGGGGTGTGACTATATTGCCGAGGCTGGTCTTAAACTTCTAGGTTCAAGTGGTCCTCCTGCTGTGACCTCCCAAGGTACTGGGCTTATGGGCATAAGCCACTGCACTTGGCCTGACTACTTACTTTCTTTATGCATTCTTCCCAGGTTAAAATTCTGAGATTCATATTACTTGTTGAAAATACAAACTATCATTCTTTAATAACATATTTCCTTTATTTTTATTTTAAAAAGGACATCTCTTCATTTACTGAGCAAGTGTTGAAGTTTATACATACATGCCCAGTGCTTGAACACAAAATTAGCAATGTGATAATGTATGTTTGTGGAATCAAATTTGAAAAAAATGCATAAAACAAATTAGAAACCTCTAAAAGTCTCCACACAATTTAGACCTCCAGTATTGGAAATTATGCAAAGAAAGGAATGGCAGAATGAATGGTTAAAAACAATTCTGACACATTAACATAGTAAAAAAACAAAAACAGGAAAAGAAAAAGAAACTAGAAAATTCTATCTAAGAAAAGGAGCACGGCAGGCATAGATATGGACAATTGCATGGATGTAGTCCTTAAGAGCTGACTGACTCTCACGGTCGTTAACTATATGGTGAAGTTTTGCATCATGGTATGTAGCTGCCTTTTTGCTTTTAGGACGTGTGTATCCTCAGACACTATCTCATATTCATTTTCTACGTGGCACTGCTGTTTTAGAGATTATATGATATACCAAATGAGCATTCCTTATTAATCTCTCCTATTTTCTGCTTAGGGATATTGATCTTTTCTAAATTAGACGTTAGAGATATTGACATTATGTGCTTTCAGCATTTGGCATTATGGTCTACAGGATTGTGTCTTTTGGGATTCTGATCCAAGCCTACTAGATTTCGGTATTGCTTTTGTTCATGTCTCTTAATCCTCTCTCCCTCTGCTTCAGATCGTAAATGTAGAGCTTCTATAATTTTCACCCAGGAACATCCTTGGGGAACCCAACAACCATCAGAAAGAAAAAAATCTACCATGAGAATTTCCCCTCATTTCCTTCCTAGTCCTTATCTCCCAAGGAAATCACTATCGTGACTTTAGTGCCATAGAGTAGTATTGCCTGTTTTGATCTCTGCCTAAACGGAGTTATGGTGCTGATATTCTCTGCAATAGCTACATTGTCTCAGTATTAGGTTCGTGATCTTATTCCACGTTGTGGATGTAGCAATAGTTTTTTTCACACTCAGGAATGTGTAATATTCCTTTGCATGACCTCCAATGTAGTTACCCATGCTAGGGGTAATGAACATGGGGGTTGTTTCTAGCATGCTGCTAAGGGCATTCTGAGACACATCTTTTGTTGAATGCAGGTATGCCTTTCCACGAGTACAAACCTCAGAGGGGACATTCTGAGGGGCTTAAGGCCTATGAGTGTTCAGCATTAGTTCGTACTTCTGAGTCTCTTTTAGTCTCACACAGACCTATTGCCCACAGTGCCCTCCTGCATCCCACCGTCCTTTTCCATTGTATGCACTTGTTGTAATAGACTGATGAGTGGACCTACAGCATGTCTCAGTGCTACTCATTTGTCTGTCTCCTGCCTCTTTGTGTCATTTAACGGTTGCCCCTTCCCATGGATTCTGATTATCAGGCCTTAGGCCCATATTGAGATTTGACACAGGTCTCACTCTGTTTTGATGAAAGGATGTCATCGTTGGTTCCCTGTCCCCTACTGCATCGTAGCCTGAGGCACATGATTTCTGGTTGTTTCACTCTTGATCTTACTGACACTGGCAGGTGGGTTCAGGTAATGACAGTCTCATTCCTGCCTTGTAAAATGCCTCACTGACCTTGAACCACAGCATTTCATTCATCCTACAACAAATCTCCCACTGTAAGTTGCAGATATTGGGTTTTTGTTTTGTTTTGTCTTGTCTTGATTTTTTACTAAAACACAGCCTTCACTCTCCTCAGCGGCAATTTTTCAGTGAGGAAGAACTCTCCCTCAACTACTGTAGCTATTGTGTCATCTTGAAATTCTCAGGAAATACCAGCATTATTGCTTGATGCTTTCCATTAGATTGCCAATACTTACAGAGTAAGGAGTGGTTGCACTTCTTACTTCTAATGACATCCAAGTGTCATTTTAAAATAAACTTTTAGATTTCAAAACAGTTTTAGATTTACAGAATTATTGCAAACCTCATGCAGAGAGTTTCCATACAGTTCACACCCAGTTTCCCTATTATTAACATCTTACATGAGGTCAACAAACATATGAAAAAATGCTCATCATCACTGATTATTAGAGAAATGCAAATAAAACTACATTGAGATACCATCTCATGCCAGTTAGAATGGCGATTATTAAAAAATCTGGAGACAACAGATGCTGGAGAGGATGTGGAGAAATAGGAACACTTTTACACTGTTGGTGGGAGTGTAAATTAGTTCAGCCATTGTGGAAGACAGCATGGTGATCCGTCAAGGACCTAGAAATAGAAATTCCATTTGACCCAGCAATCCCATTACTGGGAATGTATCCAAAGGATTACAAATCGTTTACTATAAGGACACCTGCACATGAATGTTCATTGCAGCACTGTTTGCAATAGCAAAGACCTGGAACCAACCCAAATGCCCATCGATGATGGACTGGACAAGGAAAATGTGGCACATATACACCATGGAATATTATGCAGCCATCAAAAACGATGAGTTTGTGTCCTTTGTAGGGACATGGATGAACTTGGAAACCATCATTTTCAGCAAACTGACACAAGAACAGAAAATCAAACACCACATGTTCTCACTCATAGGTGGGTGTTGAACAGTGAGAACACATGGACACAGGGAGGGGAGCATCACACACTGGGGTCTGTCCAGGGGAAATAGGGGAAGGACAGCGAGGGTTGGGAAGTTGGGGAGAGATAGCATGGGGAGAAATGCCAGCTATAGGTGATGGGGATGAAGGCAGCAAATCACACTGCCATGTTTGTACCTATGCAACAATCTTTCATGTTCTTCACATGAACCCCAAAACCTAAAATGCAATAAAAAATAATAATAATATAATTTCTTCATTAGATAGTGTTTCATAATTTTGGATGGTCATATTTCAAATTCATGTATTCTGGTCAAGGATTAAAATTTCTTAATTTCAATTAAAAAAATTAAATGTTCACATTATTAGGCTAATTCAGCAAAATTCAGCACAGATTTTTACAATTATAAGAGAAAAAATGCTGCTTAACTAAAGGTGGATTGCTTTTATATGACTCAGAGTATTGAAGTATTTCTTATGGATCAAGTTTTTTTCTTGAATCAAAAGCATAAATGAAAACTTACTTACAATTCAGTTGTTCTTTTTGATTGAATTCTTAAAGAGATTTTAGTTTTCCGGAGGAGGCTTGTTCTAATCTATCCATGCTAGAAACGCTTTTGTTTCTCATGATAATTGACTCATTAAGATTAAAGAAAAGAAAGATTATTCTTATCCTGCCCTCATCTTCTGTTATAAGATAAGGCTTATATAGCTTGACATCACTTGACTACATAAAGTATTGATTGTTTCAGTGACATTTATCTAACTCACTTATACTTTGTTAAGATTATTATTTTTTGTTTCTCAAATGATAGAAATTGCTGAGGTTGAGTTAGAAAATCTACTCCTCTTCTGCCCTTGAAATGATAATCTAAGAAAGGATGCAGAGAAAAAACTTTGTTCATTGAAAATTTGAAATGTAATAAAATGAACATGTTTATTTATCAGATCTATATGTACTGAAAAGAACTAATTGACATCTCAAAAATTGCCTAAAAATTGCAGAGAAGAAAAAACTCATCAGAACTGTCTGTGGGATTACAATAGGGTGAGATTGAAAAAAGAAAAAAATAAGTTATATTAATTGGCAACCCATCTCCACTAAAGTTTGTTCTCTGTCAAACATTCTTATTTACTTTTCCTCTATTAAGAGACATGTGAGTTAATTACATCTATTTACCATTTCTTTCCTGATGTGAATATTTAGCTTACATCATATTCCCAATGTACATTGTAATTACAGGAGAATAAAAACTCAGAACTACCCTCTATATCTGATGTCTTGTCATTATAAACATTATATTTATAAGACATTGTAAAAGTGATATGGATGAAATGATGTTTATACATGATTCCTGCCTTAAGGAGGCTTAAACTTGAGTTTCAGAATCAAAACATAAATAAAGTAAGCAAAATAACAATAATGAAAATTTCTTATGGTAGCATGGTAGGAAATGAACAAATAACAAATGTTAAAATAACTTTAACAAGGCATTAATCTTTTGGTGGTAGAAAATTTATGAATTTATGAATTCATAAATTTATGAAATTTATGAATTTCTTCCTTCACAAGAAGAAAGAAATTAGAAATTAATCCTTGAAAGATTTCTGGATCTGAGATATCTTAAGTTATTGGAGGATATTCCAGCCCAGGAAATTTGGGGGACTAAGAACCACTGTGGCTGATGTAAAAAGATCCTTTGATTCTGTGCTTCCTTATTATCAGATGAAGTGGCTTTTTTAAGTGTTAAATTAGATCATACATGTGATATGCTTAAGAATACTGAGTACAGAGTGTTTAATATATAGATTATTTTCTATACTATAAAAAAGGTTATAGAATTTTGGAGTTTACCAGGGAGAGCAAAGCTGTAGATTTTCAGTTGTATTCTTTGGGAAATAGGATGCCCTGATAATTTTTTGATGGAGGAGCAGGTATGTAAATTTTGGGTATCAGGAACCAATACAGTTGTTTCAGTTGGATTACAGTAACCAATACTATTGAGGTGAGAACATGGACAAGGGTGGCAGCTGGGGAACTAAAGAACAAATACCAGAGGCAAATTCAATTTGTAGACCGTCTAAATGTCATGGAAGGGTTAGCGGCCAGGGGCAAACAAGGAAGCCAATTTAGTAAATATTTGTGAAGTCCTCTCCAGAATACTGTGCTTTCTAGATCATAAGGAAAAATATCGTGAAAAAAGACAGCTTTCTTCTCAAAATGCTCATGGAATTATAATTATGTGTCCCCTAGAACAACTTCTCTATGCCTCAGTTTCCCCATTGGCAAAATTGGAGTGATGAAAAACTCTCTCTTATAGGGTTATGGCAAAAATTAAATAAATTATACTACAAAAGCACTTTGTACAGTGCCAAATATATATATATATATATGGATGTGTGTGTTTATAGCTTTTATTTTTATTATTAATGCAGAAAATGAGAGTGCAGACAATGTATAGAAGCCCCCAAAAGAGAAAATCATCAATGATTAGAACTGGGCAATGATGGAAGGGAGGAAAAGGAAAGGCCTTATTAAGGAGGCAATAAATAATGTGGTGTCAGCATAGCTTATTATAACTTTGGGATGAAGTAGACCTGTTTTGAATCTTAACTCCACTAATATTTAGTGAGCAGCTTAATCTCTCCATGCCAAAGTTTCCGTATCTATAAAATGGAAATAATAACAGCTCCTATTGGAACAGATTTTGCTGAGACTGGTTAGTGAGTGCTCTCAGTACTGAACCCATTAGTGAGTTCTTCAAAAAATGGGAGCATTGAGCACAGATATCCAATTTAGTAAATATGTTTATTTGCTATATATTATGTATGTATGTATGTGCCAAATATTTACATAAATATTTATCTAATAGGATTTTGAAGGACTAATAGGACTTTTGTAGGCACACCAGTGAGGAAGCACATGCTGAGCAGATGAACAGCATGCGTGAAGGCACATAAATCCGAAGGGTACGTAGGGTGTGTGGCACTGCCTGCGCTGGGGAAGGCTGGAAACACATGGCAGGGGAGTCTGGTTGTCTGAAGTGTATTTTAGAGAAAGGACTCTGCCGACGAAGTGTGTTCTTAAGCACCTGTTCAATGCCTTGCTCCATCTGTGAGGCAAGGGAGAGAATATTATGTTTTGACTTTTTCCTGGACATTGCTGTGAAATAAGCAAACATGATTTTTTGGTATGAAATGAGTGCATTTGATTGCATACCAGGAGTGAGAGAGGTTTAGGAGAATAAGACAAGATGGCTTTTAGAGAGTTTTTTGTTTTGTTTTTTGTTTATTTGGTATTTCAGGTGTAAGATAATGAACACTTGAATTAAGGTTTGGAGATAGATGAAATTGATTTTAAGAAATTAACATGTAAGTTAAGGATGGAGGGCATATAAGGACACATAAGGAGTAATAACATGGTTTTGGCTTTAGAAGTTGAGTGGACAGTGGTCTCACTTAATAAATTGGGGAATATAAAATAATGAATTAGGGAAGATAGAAAGATATTCGAGCTTATGAGAAGGTGGAATGCCAGATAAATGCTGAGTTTGAAATTTCTCTGTGGCATCAGGCCTGTTAGAAACATAAACATAAGCAAGGTTTTAAGGTGAGTCTGGTTAGAGGTGAAGGTGATTGGTTTTGATGGACAAAGATTTACAGCAAGCAGTTTGTGCAATAACATTGAAATTTAGGAAGGGGCACAAAGCTGTAGTTAGAGCTGGATGATGAGAAGTTTTATACCCCTGTTTGAGAGACTGCATAAAGAATAACAGATATCTGAGAACTGACTCTGGGCCATGGACTAATATAAGAAAGAGGGAAAAAGAGAGAAAAGTATAAATGGAATAGACTAACAACAGTAGGAGAGAATATGGGTGGTATAGTGGCACAAAAGTGAAGAAGAGAAAAGGAAGGAGTTGACAGAGTGTAAACTTCTAAAAGCTCTATTTCTACTTCATCTATTTTTTCCTCTATGGATTGAGACACCCAGTTACTACTTACTAAGTTGTTGAATATGTAGCAAATATTTGGGGATGGAAAGAACCATGCCTACTATGTGCCATATATTAAATAATTTAAGGGCTTTACTGACGTCATACTGTATTCTTAACTGTAATCTTGGAATGTGGGCAATCCCACTCACACTCCACACATAAAGAAACTAAAATGCAGAGAATTTAAGGTAAAATTGGATATTAGAATGAGAAATTGGGTCTAATTACAAAGCTTATGTCCTATCTACTGAACCATACTATCTCAACAGCATGGAATTATGACAAGAGCGATGGATCAATGATCAACAGGCATACATATGAGTCCTGTGTTTCTGCAAGCTTGCTTTTAAAACTAGGATGAAATTAAATACTGCAAAGTGATAAAACTTGACATAAAAAAGGTTTTGTTTTTATAGAAGTTTTTATAAGAAAGGAAGTGGCTGATATGCCAAATACTACAGGAGAGTTCAACGAGATAAGGTATAAGAAAAGCTCATTGCATTCAAGATCAAGAAGTCACTGGTGATCTCTACAAAAAGCAGTTTGGTGGAAGAATGGGAAGAAACTTCAAACATAGCAGATTAAAGAGTGTGCAGGGTGGGAACAAGGTTGGGGGTAGGGTGGCAAGGGTGGTATACATTTTAAGAATTTGAGTTGTGAAATGAAGCAAATAAACAGGATATTAGTTTGTGGGTAGGTAACTACCTTAAGTTAAGGTTTTAAAGACAAAAGAATCCTGAACATAGTGGTAGATGAAAAGGAAGGAGACTGGAGCAAGTCACTAAGGAGTATTTACTCCTTATAATAAATAAATGGGAGCAGTGTAACAGAAACTATTCTGATATTTACCTCAAATATGTGGAATGAGATTATGGCCTCTGACACTAGATGACACAAATAAAGGTAGAGTGAAAATAGGAAAACATGATGATAAGGAGGATACACAGGCTCTGAGCTTGCCATCAACTTTAGTCACTTAATTGTAACTATTTTGGTTTGAAAATATGCCTATTCCTTAATGTTAGTACAATTATGTCAACATTCCAGGTAGTACCTATGCATTTTGACATCAGTGTCATATCAATGCATTGCTAAAGCTCTGTGGTTGTTGTTTCTCCGTTGGCATTCATGCTATCCATTCCAAATTGATGTTATAATTTCTGGGACAAATAGCTATAGCCATAATGCATTTGGCAGCATCAGCCCAAATTGCTTATCCTTCTGTTCATCGACTTGACTTGTCCGACAACCCAGAAAACCAATTTCGAATTTCATATTTCTATGGAGATCATTTGCACTGATTGTAGCCTTGGTGTAGTGGCCAAACCTCAGAAAAACTTCACAAAGTCAGATGGTTTATTGTTGGGGTGGGGAAAGGAAAGGAAGGGAAGAAAGGCCGTACTCTGTAATTAGTCATATCCCAAGGAAAGGGATTCAAATGCAAAACTGCAAATGCCAAAGCTAGAGAAGTAGTAATGAAGAATGGGGAAATGTGATGCAACAGTAAGATAAGGAACAGAAAATAAAGCTAAAGGTAGAACTGGAGCATGCATAATGCCATTGGTAACTGGCCACTTCTTGAAAAATGCATTTCTGAGCTGTTGGCCAAACCCCAAATTCAAAACATATTCAGGAAATTTTGAGTCATAGTTGGCAACAATATATCATCATTACCTTCCCAGAGACCTTAGGGCTTATTCTTGGGAAGTACTTGGGTTTGTTAAGGTGTTTTCCTGGTCAAAGACCAATGATAAATCTCCTTAGCTCTTCCATTTTATGCCAGAGTCCCTAGCTCTAGGACTCACCAAGACTGTCAGCATTTCCCTTAGCCTGGCTAACCTTCAGATAGTCTTTTTCCCAACTCGAGGCCCTGACCTCCATTTTCTTAGAGCACCTTACTTAGGAAACTTTTAACTGCAAACTCTTTCTCTGCTTCTTAGATATGTATGTAAATCAGGAAAAATAACTAATGGGTACTGGGTTTAATACCTGGGTAACGAAATAATCTGTACAGCAAATCCCCAGGACATAAATTTACTGACGTAAGTCTTTTTAAGAGTCTCTTGTCAGTTTTATCTCTCAGTTTCTGTGGGAGGGTAGGAGCCTAAATTCTGAGAGCACTTGCTCTAAGATGTAAAACTACCTCTTGTCATGAGGATACAAACAAATTTACTTTTCCTTTGGGTAAAGCTAACTAGCAAAAGCAGATGGCCTGTGTTCTCCCTCTCATCCCACCTACTAAATGTACTTTTGATGGCTGTTTCAGTGGAAGTGCATTCAAACCTTAGTCTGTTTCTTTCCTCTATTGTAATTGCCTTGAATAAAGTCTATCTATTTAGCTATGTGCAGTGAAATTTTTGCTTTGACAGACCTCATACACCTTCATCTAGTATCTAATATCTTCTGGTTTACTCGTGGTTGCTCAAGGTTGCTTGTAGTTATTCAGACCACTTTGAGGTTAAATACTGCAAATAATCCTTAAGACTAGATTTAGTAACAATTTAGGCAGAACTTCACCAATGAGAACTGATGGAAATAAACCCCAACATCTAGAGCTCTTAGCCTTTGGTAAGTTATTAAAAGGTAGAATACAAATTATCTCCTATGACTCAGTATCCTCATACTTATTTATTATAACCATACTTTCTTCATGTTTTTCTTCTTGTTGTCCATTGCTTTGCAGCATGCCTTTATACAAGCACACTCACAAACAAAACATAATCTCTCCTCTTTTTCTTTATATTTTTGTTTAACTAGTGTATCAGTCTACTGGGTGTCATGTAGACCAAAAACTCATTGATTAACTGCCTTTTTGACTTTTTATTCAGTGTTTGAAAAACAACTATATTTTTCTGCTAGTCTCTCAGAAAGTCAAATTGTTAATATTGTTAGACAGTCTTGAAAACATTATTTGCTTGATTTGCTGCTTTCCTTTGATGGTTGATATCACAGTGGTATATAAACTAATAGATTTTAAAAAGTAAGTCTACCACTAGAATACTGGATCTTGTCTGCACACTATAATTAAATATATTGCTAACAGATTCTCAGATGTTGTCCTTTCCTTTTAGTTTTTATACTACAATGTTTTCTCTCTTGACTTTGAGCTATTTTCACATTTATGGGTTTTACTGCAGCATTTCCATTTTGAAGAGATGCATCTTAGTCTCTGAATATGTGTGCCCTCTGTTTGCTGTTGTTTTTGTAGTTAACAAAGATAAGCCTCTTCTGAACTTGCATAAAGACAGTAAAAATTTCTAAATAGACTCCTGACAAACTTTTTCTTCAAATGTGGTGGGGTATTTTTTGGTCTTTGTTCTATTGGTGGCTTAATTTTATGTAATTTAAAGGAAGGAAAGAATAATAGTTAGTGTTAGAGAGTTTGGACATCAAATAGCCCTGGGTTTTATTCCTGGCTTCCAATAGCTATTAGCTTTGTGACCTTGGACAACTTTTAAGTTCTTGGGTATTCATTTTATTTAAAGGGAGAAATTGATGAGGTCATTTATGTTAAGCACTTAGCAATAGACCTAGGCCCTCAATAAATGTTAACTGTTCCTCTTGTTGGGAAAGAGATAACTAGCACCCCTGAGAAAATTATTAACTGGTCTGATCTCCAAATTGCCCATATATCTCCTTCCTGAAATTAATGATGAAAAACTGTCACATATGCAGGCATGAAAAGTTGGTTACCTAAATTTAAGGTTATGTTGAATGACAGAGGTGTGTTTCTCTTACTTCCACCCAACAACCATATGACTTGTAACACAGCTCTGGATCGATGACTATGTCACCATTAAATATCAGTTGTCACAATGAGTTCATTAGACAATTCCCTGGGGAGTCCCTGAAGCTGTGAAACCTTTGGCAGGTCAGAAGTAGATCCCTCCTGAGAAGGCTTTTGGCTGAGAGAAAGGAAAGACTGTCACTGTTCTGAATGGAAATGACACACTGTGAATTACTTTAACCGAGACTGCCAGGCCAGCATAATCTAGTGCAGTGATGTGTCATCATCACTCCTGGAAAATTAACCACAGCTCCACACTTGTGTGACCAAGAGCAAGCTACTCACTCTCCAGAGAATATTTTGGAAAACATATTTGCTTCTCCAAGGATTGTAACTATTTTTCTCCCAAAAGGAGAGTAGAATAAAAGCTTTATAAATTTATGGGAGAAATAATGAACATTTAGAATAGACTATTATTAACCATTTCCTTTTGCTTTTATGTATATTATTTTTTGAGAGGTTTTTTCACCCAATTAATATTTTTTCTTCTTGATTCCTGGGCAAGATGGCTCAATAGGAACAGCTCCATTTTGTAGTTCCCAGAGAGACCAATGCAGAAGGCAGGTGATCTCTGAATTTCCAATTGAGGTACATAGTTCATCTCACTAGAACTGGTTAGACAGTGGGTGCAGCCCACTGAGGGAGAACAGAAGCAGGGTGGAGTGTCACCTCACCTGGGAAGTGCAAGGGATCGGGGAACTCCCTCCCCTAGCCAGGGAAGCAATGAGGGATTGTGCTGTGATGTTTGGTGCTATCCCACCAAGATGCTATGCTTTTCCCACAGTCTACCACAACCCACAGACCAGGATATCCCCTCAGATGCCTACACCACAAGGGCCCTGGGTTTCAAGCACAAAATCAAACTGCTGTTTGGGTAGACACCGAGCTAGCTGCAGGAGTTTATTTATTTATTTATTGTACTTCACTGGCACCTGGAATGCCAGCCAGAAAGAATTGTTCACTATCCTGGAAAGGGGGCTGAAATCAGAGAACCAAGTGGTCTTGCTTAGCAAATCCCACCCCCACAGAGTCCAGCAAGCTGATTCACTGGCTTGAAATTCTTCCTGCTAGCACAGCAGTCTGAAGTTGACCTGGAAGGTTCATGCTTCGTGTGGGGAGGGGTGTCCACCATTACTGAGGTTTGAGTAGGTGGTTTTTCCCTCACAGTGTAAACAAAGCCACCCAGAAGTTTGGACTGTGCAGAGTACACCACAGCACCACAAAGCTGCCGTAGCCAGACTGCCTGTCTAGATATCTCCTCTCTGAGAAGGTAATCTCTGAAAGAAAGGCAGCAGTCCCAGTAAGGGGTTTATAGATAAAACTCCCATCTCCCTGGGTCAGAGCATCTGGAAAAGGGGTAGCTGTGGGTGCAGCTTTAGCAGACTTAAATGTTCCTGCCTACGTGCTCTGAAGACAGCAGTGGATCTCCCAGTACAGCGCTCGAGCTCTGCTAAGGGGCAGACTGCCTCATCCAGCGGGTCCCTGTGCCTCCTGAATGGAGACACTTCCCAGCAGCAGTTGACAGACACCTCATACAGGAGAGCTCCAGCTGGCATCTGGTGGGTGCCCCTCTGGGATGAAGTTTCCAGAGGAAGGAGCAGGCAGCAATCTTTGCTGTTCTGCAGCCTCTGGTGGTTTCACCATCCTGGCCTGGATGGTCTCAATCTCCTGACCTCATGATCCTCCTGCCTTGGTCTCCAAAACTGCTGGGATTACAGGTGTGAGCCACTGCCCCCTCTTATTAAATAAGTGTCCTAACCAACCTCATTCATCCAAATGATCAAATTATTGTTTAAAACTTGGGATTATTTTTGTGATGATAAAAGGATTATTTTATAAGTACTTTATTTTGTTTATACAAATGTATGGGATACATGTGCAGTTTTGCTATATGTATAGGCTGTATATTGGTCAAATCAGAGCCTTTAGGGTATCCACCATCCAAATAGCATCCATTGTACCCATGAAGTCACTTATCATTCAGACCCCTCCTCTTGTGTTCTCTCATCCTACTGAGTCTCCATTGTGTATTATTCCTGTCTATATGTCCATATGTACACACTTTTTAGCATCCATGATAAGTAAAAACATGCAATGTTTGTCTTTCACTCTCTGGCTTGAGTCACTTGATATAATTACTTATAATTTTATCCATGTGGCTTCAAAAAACATGATTTCATTCTTTTTTATGGCTGAATAGTATTCTACTGTCTATATAAACTACATTTTCTTTATCCAATCATCTGTTGTTGGATACTTAGGTCAATTCCTTATCTTTGCTATTTTGAATAGTGATATGATAATCCTACAAGTTCATGCATTTTTAAAAATATTGATTTCTTTTCCCTTGAGTAGGTACCCAGTACTTGAATTACTACATTGAATGGTACTTCTATTTTTAGTTGTTTGATAAATCTCCATACTGTTTTCTATGGAATTGGTAATAATTTACATACCCACCAAGAGTGTATAAGCATTCCCTTTTCACCACACTATCAAGAAAATCTGTTGTTTTTTGTCTTTTTAATGATAGCCATTCTGATTAGGGTAAGATGATATGTCATTGTGGTTTTAATTTGCATTTTTTTGAGGATCAGCAGTATTCATATACCTGTTTGCCATTTTTATATTTTCTTTTGAAAAATGTCTGTTCATGTTCTTTGCCCACTTTTTAATAGGAATATTGGGAGTTTTTGTTGTTGTAGAGTTATTGGAGTTTCTTGTATATTCTGGATGTTAGCCTACTGTTGGGTGCATAGTTTGTAATATTTTCTTCCATTACGCAGTTTTCTGTTGCTTTCCTGATTATTTCTCTTGCTGTGCAAAAGCTTTTTAGTTGAATTAAGTCTTACTTGTCTATTTTCATTTTTGTTGCTTGTGCTTTTGAAGTTTTATTTAAAAGTTATTTGCCAAGATTAATGTCCAGAAGAGTTTTTTTCTTGGTTTTCTTCTAGTATTTTAATAGTTTGGGGTCTCATATTTAAGTCTTTTATCTACCTTCAATTGATTTTTGTATATGGTAAAAGAGGGATAAAAGATAGTATTATTTTTTTGCATATGGCAATTCAATTTTCCCAGCATCATTTATTAAACAGGTTGTCCTTTCCCTAATGTATATCCTTATCAACTTAGTCAAAAATCAGTTAACTGTAAAAATGTGGCATTACATCATTTCTGGTTTCCTTATTCTTTCGATTGATCTATCTGTCTATTTTTATACCAGTACCTTACTGTTTTTGTTAGTACAGCCTGGTAGCATTTGAAGTCAAGTAATGCAATGCCTTCAGCTTTGTTCTCCTTGGTTAGAGTTGCTTTGGCTATTTGGGGTCTTTTTATGTTCCATATGAATATAAATATATTTTTTTAATTCTGTGAAAAATAACATTGGTATTTATAGGGATTGAATTAAATCTGTAGATTGCTTTGGAGAGTATTTTTATTTTAATGACACTGATTCTTCCAATCCATGAACATAGAATATCTTTATGGGATTTGTGTGTGTATGTGTGTGTGTGTTGCCTTCAGTTTCTTTCATCAGTGTTTTGCAGTTTTCCTTGTAGAGATCTTTTATCTCCATAATTAAATATATTTTAGGTATTATATATTTTTGTAGCTATTATAAATGGGAATCCCTTCTTTTCAGCTAGATCATTATTGAGATATAAGAACACTACTGATTTTTGTACATTGATTTTGTATCCTACAACTTTACTATGTTTCTTTATTAAATCTAAGAGGTTTGTGTGCTGGAGTCTTTAGGTTGTTCTAAATATAAAATTATATCATCAGCAAAAAAGGGATAATTTGACTTTCTCTTTTCTAATTGCTGAGGATTACTTTAGCTATTTGGGTTCTTTTTTTATTCCGTATAAAATTTAGGATTTTTTTTTTTTTTCTAATTCTGTTATTAAATGTTTTTTACTTCTTTCTTTTGCTTGACTGTTCTGGCTAGAAATTCCAGTAATATGTTGAATAGGAGTCGTGAAAATAGGCATCCTCATTCTCTTCCAGTTCTTTTTTTTGAGACGGAGTTTCGCTCTTGTTTCCCAGGCTGGAGTGCAATGGCCCGATCTCGGCTCACCGCAATCTCCGCCTTCTGGGTTCAGGCAATTCTCCTGCCTCAGCCTCCTGAGTAGCTGAGATTACAGGCACGTACCACCATGCCCAGCTGATTTTTAGTGGAGACGGGGTTTCACTATGTTGACCAGGATGGTCTCGATCTCTTGTCTTCGTGATCCACCCGCCTCGGCCTCCCAAAGTGCTGGGATTACAGGCTTGAGCCACCGCGCCCGGCCTCTCTTCCAGTTCTTAAAGGAACTGCTTTCAACTTTTCCCCATTCAGTTTGATGTTAGTTATATGACATTTGTCATAAATGGTGTTTATTATTTTGAATATGTTCCTTCTGTGCCTAGTTTTTTGGTTTTTTAAAATCATGAAAAGCTGCTGAAATTTGTCAATGCCTTTTCTTTGTCTATTGAGATGATCATATGGTTTTTGTCCTTCATTCTGTTTATGTAATGTATCACACTTATTGATTTGGGCATGTTGAATTATCCTTGGGTATAAAACCCACTTGATCATGGTGATTTATCTCTTTTATGTGCTCTTGGATATGATATGCTAGTATTTTGTTGAAAAATTTTTTTTTGTCTGTGTTCTTCAGGGCTGTTAATCTGTAGATATCTTCTTTGGTTGTGTACTTGTCTGGTTTTTGGTGTCAGGGTGATACTGGCCTCATGGAATGAAAGAGAGAAAATTCCCTTTTCTTCAATTTTTTGGAATAGTTTCTGGAAGACTGGTACGAGTTCTTCTCTATATGTTTTGAATAATTTGGCTGAGAATTCATTCAGGGCTTCCTTTTTTGGTGAGCTTTTATTAAATTACTATTACTGATTAAATATTACTACTCATTACAGTCTGTTCAGGTTTTCTGCTACTTTGTAGTTCAATCTTGGGAGATTTGTTTCCAATAATTTATCAGTTTCCTCCAGGTTTTCTAGTTTTTAACATGTAATTATTTCTAACAATGTATCTGATGATCTTTTGTATTTATGTGGTATTAGTTGTAATGTCTCCTTTTTCATTTCTGAGGTAGGTTATGTGGGTCATCTTTCTCCTTTTCTTTCTTTTCCTTTTTTTTTTTTGTATTAGCCTAGTTTGTGGTTTATCAATTTGTATATCTTTTCAAGGAACCAACTTTTTTGTTTTGTGGAATTTTTTTTGTAATCTTTCCTAACCTGTAAGGTTTCTGCTGAGAAGTCCTCTTTTAGACTAAGGGAGTTTCCTCTTTAGGTGATAAGATACTTTCTTTTGCTGACATTAGAATTATTTCTTTAAACAGTTTGATTATAATGTACCATGGAAAATTCCTTTTTGCATTGTATTTACATGGAGATTGCTAAGGCTCCTATGTCTTTATGTCTAAATTTCTTGTTAAACTTGGGAACTTTTCATCTACTGTTTTGTTAAATAAATTTTTTAAGGCTTTGAATCTCTCTTCACCAATAAGAATACTGATAATTCATACTCTTGTTCACTTTTTGTAGTCCCAGATGTTTTGTATGTTTTTTCATTCTTTTAAATTTTTATTTCTTAATTTTTATCTGACTGAATTATTTTAAAGGACATATCTTCAAGTTCTGAAATTATTTTTTTGCTTAAGCTCATCTATTATTAAGGTTTCTGGTGTATTTTGTGTTCCTTCAGTGAACTTTTGAGTTCCAGATTTTTTTTTTCAAGATATTTATCTCCTTGATAAATTTCTCATTTATATTCTGAATTGATTTTCTAAAATTTTTGGTATTGTTTTTCAGATTTCTCTTGCATCTTTTTGAGCTTCTTAGAAATCAATATTTTGAATTTGTTATATGGTATTTCATTTTTTTCTTTGGTTAGGAGAATTATTGCTAGAGAATTATGCTCCTTTGAGATCTCATATTAGCATGTGTTATCAGGTTTTCTTTAATTGATTTCTGCACATCTGGCATAACAAAAGCATCTTATTGTTAAATTTACTTCTATTGTGGAGAGATTTTTATCTTGAAAATATGACTATGATGTTGGTTGGATAGGGCTTTTGGTTTTCTTTCTGGTTGTATAGTATTGTGTAGATTCTGTATGATTTCTTTGATTACAAATGGTGTTAGTGGTAAGTGTGATTTCCTCAGTATGTTAGGGTACAGTTATTGCTGGGGCCTAACGTAAAGTTGTGCTGGTGGTTGGAATGACAGAAGGGCCACTCTTCAGGTTTCAGTGGTAGTGGTCGTGGGCTAAGTATGTCTGTCCTTGTGACCTGGGGCAATATATGCCAGCACCTATTTTGACAATTTTAGACATGCTGATTCTTGTGGCTCTGAGTGGTTTTTGACAATTTTAGACATGCTGATTCTTGTGGCTCTGAGTGGTTTTCTTGGTTGCTGGTTTCTTTCTTAGTAACAGTATACTGGGAAGGTCTGTGGGCTCCTGATCTACTGGACAGATGGGGTAGAATGGGCAATGGTTGTAGCAGTGATGGTGAGATGCTCCTCTAGTCCCCAAGCACTATGTTCTTATGTTGGCAGTGGTCACAATAGGCTGTGTGAGCTGGCCTCCAGGCCAGTAAGTGGCACTTTTAGGTAGGAACCAGCCAAAGTTATAATGGTAGGGGGCCTATGTCCCACTTTTGTCCCCTGGGAGAAATACTTAGATGCCCCAAATGGTGGATTGGGTTATTGAGAAGGCACCCAGGAGCCTTCTTGCACTTTGTCTTTTGAGAGGCAAAGTTGGGCAGAACCAGACCAAGCAAGCTTGTGCTTTGGCCCTCAAATGCTAAGTGCATGTATTAACTGTGACAGGGGGTGTGGGGCCATCCTCAGGCTCCTGGCAAAATACTTAGGTGAGGGGTGACAGCCATTGTGCTGAGCTCTTGCCATAGGTAGGTGGGGTGGCAGTCCTGTGGCCACAGCTTTGGCCTGTGGGTAGGGGACTTCATCCCTCTCATATCCCAGTCTCAGCAGGTCTCCCTCCCACATCTTGGCTATTCAGTTGACCCAGGTTTTTGGTCAGTCCTGGCAGTTTACACTTAGCTTGAGACTCAGCTCTGGGTGTAGGGACCATTCCCCAGTTCAAGACCAAGCATCTGTGGCATTATTTTTGTCCTAGCCAGGCCTTGAGGGACAGGGTGCCCAGTTACAGCTGTGGCAGTTATGCTTGTTTCTCAGTTCTGATTGTTGGAGCCCATCCCAGTTCTGCAAGTCACAGCCCAAGTCTCCCTAGTGCCTAGGGTTGGCATCTCTGGTTTTCAGAACTATGCACAGTTTTGTTAAAAGCTAGGATCAAGATCTTACTGTAACTGCTTAGGTCTCAGGAAGGGTGTGGGATACTCCATGGAGCTATACAATTCCTCAGTGTGAAAGTGGACTGCAGAAACATTCTCTCCTGTTTTGGGGATTTGCTCAGAGTTTCTTGCTCATCCTCATAAAAATATTATTGCATCCTGGCTATTCAGGCTGACTGATTTTCTTCTCTTTCCTTGATTTTAACGTTTCATTTCACTTCTCTGTTTAAGTTCCATGTTCCTTCTTGGATACTGTATTCCATATGTGTTGTCTATACACTTTTTTTGTGTGTGCTTCTACGGGGTTTGCTAGAAATGCCATTTGAAGCTTGTGCCACAGTCCCCAACTGTGTCAGCAAAGGAATCTGACACCTTACTTCCAGGGTCAAGTCCCAAAGAAGCGTGAGTTTGTACATGTATTTTTTTATGGACATATATTTCTAGTTGTTTTTGGTAAATTCCTAGAAATGAAATCGATGGGTTATATGGTAGATGTATGCTTAATTTTTAGGAAATTGCTAAACCTTTTTCCAAGCAGCTGTGCCATTTCATACTTCTGTTAGCAATGTAAGAGATTTTCAGTTGCTTCACATCTTCTCTAGCATTTAAAGTTGTCAATCTTTTTAATTTTAGTCATTCTTGTTTCTGTGTAATTGTAGTTCACCGTGGTTTTAATATGAATTACCCTAAAGATATTTTGAACTTTTCTTGTGATTATTGGTAAACTGTATATCTTCTTTGAAACGGTATGTTCTAGCCTTTGACCATTTTTAAAAATTGTGTTTTATTGGTTATTTGTAGAATTTCTTTGTATATTCCAGACATACATCCTTTTCCAAAATATATCTTTTGTGAATATTTTTTCTCCAATTTTTTGATTGCCTATACATTTTCTTAATAATTTCTGATAATAAACACAAGTTTGATGAAGCCTAATTCTTGTTTTTTCACTTTTTGATTCTTTCTCATCATGTTGTAACAAACAATAGGTGACTATATGCAGATCATAAAAATATTATTGCAACTTTTTCTGAATATTTTGTAGTTCTATCTTTTGCATTTAACTCAAGTTGATTTTCAAGTATACTGTAAGGTAACTTTTCAGGTTCATTTTCTTTTCATACAAATATTTACTTGTTCTAGCACCATTTAATGAAACTATTTTCTTTTCTCTAGTAAATTGCATCAGCCCTTCTATTAAAACTGATTGAATGTGTTTTAGGTTTCTGTAATGTTTTGTTAACCTATGTTATGCTACTACCATCCTGTCCTGGTTAGCATGGCTTTATAATATTTTTTGAGGTCAAGTAGTGTAAGTCTTCACATTTCGTTTTACTTTTTTCAAATATTTATTTTTCTTACCCTAAGTTACCTACATTTTAGAATCAACTTGTCAATTTTTATAAAATTCTGATGTGATTGGAAATTGGAAGTTGGAAAATCCTAATTGGAATTGTAATAAAGCTATGTATTAATATAGAAAGAGCTGATATCTTAACAATATTGGGTCTGTCAATTCATGAGCATGTTTTATCTCTGTATTAATCTGTTTTCACACTGCTATAAAACTCTACCCGAGACTGGGTAATTTATGAAGAAAAGAGTTTTAATTGACTCAGTTCTGGGGGCTGTACAGGAGGCATTGCTGGGGATGCCTCAGGTTGATATGGTTGGGGAAGCCTCAGGAAACTTTACAATCATGGCAGAAGGCGAAGGGAAAACAAGCACATCTTCACGTGGCAGAGCAGGAGAAAGAGAGAGGGAGGGAAGGCAGAAGTGCCACACACTTATAAACAACCAGGTATCACAAAAACTCATTATCTTGTCAACAGCAAGGAGGAAGTCCACTCCCCTGATCCAATTACCTACCATCAGGCTCCTCCTCTAAAACTGAGAATTGCAACTCAACATGAGATTTGGGTAGAAATACACAGCCAAACTATATCAATCTTTCAATTTATTTTGGCCTTTTAAAATTTATCTCAGAACTATATTTTATGATGTAGTTTAGAAGTCTTACATGACTTCTATTAATTTTATAGGTATTTTTGTTGTTCTTGATGCTATTGCAAATTAAATCATTAAAACTTTATTTTTTCTTTGTTTGACTGGGTTATTTGTTTGATATAGAGAAATCTTATTTTGTATACTGACCTTTTGACCTTGTATTCTGTGTCATTGCAACTTCTCTTATTAGTTCTAGTAGTTGCTTTGTAAATAGCTTAGTCATTTCTGCATAGACATTCATGTCTTCTATGAATGGATTTTTATTTTTAAAAATCTTTATACTTTACATTTCTTTTCTTGCTTTATTGCATCATCTAAAGCCTCCAGTAAAGTGTTAAATAAAAATGGTAAGAATGGATATCCTTGACTTTTCCCAGGTATCAGAATGGACATGTTCAATATCTTATTTGTTCAGATGTTAATTGAGGTCTTATATAGTTGCCTTTTATCTGAATAAGAACGTTTACTTCAATTCTTGTAATGCAGAGAATTTTGTTAAAATGATTTCTCTGAATCTATGGAGGGAATTTTTTTTTAGTTGTGAATATAGTGATTTATAGTGACCAATTTTGAGATATAAAATTAACCTTTCTTGAGATAACCTGCATTTGATAATCTTGCATATATATATAGATATAGATATAGATATATTTTTTTTCTGATTTTGCTTGTATTTTGTAAAGGAATTTGCGATCTATTTTCTCAAGGGATATTTGTAATTTTTTTTTTCTTTTAATCACTAACAATTTTGATGCCAGGGTCATACAACCTCCTCTATTTTCTGAAAAGTATGTTATTTAATTTTACTTTGTTATTTTCTCTCTCTCTCTCTCTCTCCCTCTCCCTCTCTCTCTGTCTCTTTCATTTGTTTTCACAGTCTCACTCTGTCACCCAGGCTAGAGTGCAATGCCATGATTTCAATTCACTGCAACCTCTGCCTCCTGGGTTCAAGCGGTTCTCCTGCCTCAGCTTTCCATGTAGCTGGGATTACAGGCACCTGCAACCACACTCTGCAAAGTTTTGAAGTTTTGTATTTTTAGTAGAGATGGGGTTTTGCCATGTTGGCCAGGTTGGTCTCAAACTCCTGACCTCACTTGATCCACCTGCCTTGGCATCCCAAAGTGCTGGGACCGTGCCTAGCCTGAAAAGTATTTAATATTGATTTTATACTGTCTTAAATTTTGGTAAGATTTACTCATCAGTCCACTTGAAAGTAGAGTTTTCTTTGTAATGATTTTTTATAACAAATTGAAATTTTAAAATAGAGAACAATTCTAATTTTTCTATTTCATTTTATGTAAGTTTGGGGAGGAGTTGATTTTTAAAGAATTTGTTCATTTCATGTAAGTTGTCAGAATAATTGGCAAGATCTCTTTCAGTTTCTTTATCTGCTTTCATTTTTACAGGATTTTTGATATTTCTGTTAATAATTTGCTTTTTCTCACTTTTACCTTGAGCAGTCCTGATAGATGTTTACAAAGAACTGATTTTAAGATTTATTCATTTTCTGTAGCATTCCATTTTTAAATTCATTGATTTCCCTTCTCTGTGTGTTTTGCATTTCATTACTTCTTTCCATCCTTTCACTTTCTAAAATCTTTTTTTGATTCTTAAGGTGTCTTAAGACTTAGATCATTAACTTCAAACATTTTTTCTGTTAGGATGCAAACATTTAAAGTGTAAATTTCACTCTAAGCACTATTTTAGCTGTATTTTACAAACTTTATTATGTAATATTTTATTATTAAATTGTATTTCTTTTTAATTTCCCTGGTAATTTAATCTTTCACTCATGGATTGTTTTAAAATGATTTATTTAATATCCAAATATTTGAAGGTTTGGGACCATATAATTAAAAACAAAATCTCCTTGCAACCCAGAAGACATTGCCATAAAGGTAGAAAGAAAGCAATTTTACTATTGAATAACCATTAAGCTAGAATGTGAATGATGTCACAGGCAATTTGTTAAGAAATTGCAAAGATATAGATTTCTTCTTTTATATAACCGAGCAGATACAACTCATTGCATACATATCCTCATGATAAACAAAAACTAGTCCACAGGCAAGAGGACTTGACAGCATTAATCACACGTAGTTCATCCTAAATTCACTTCACTCTATGGCAGCTGGGGTGACCATCTGCATTTGCTAATAGGCTTTATCTAAAAGAAAAATAATATTCTCATATCTTCATCACAGGAGGTAGTTTTAAAACTTAGAGCTAGGCTTTCACTGAAGTTAGTTTCCCATCCATAGAAACTGAAGATAAGGGTGCTTATCTCCTTGATGATTATATTTCCTTTTCTTAATTTTAATTTTCTTATTGTACTTTAAGTTCTGGGGTACATGTGCAGAATGTGCAGGTTTGTTACATAGGTGTACACGTGCCATGGTGGTTTGCTGCATCCATCACCTTGTCATCTACATTAGGTATTTCTCCTAATGCTATCCCTCCCCAATCCGCTCAGCCTCTGCTCTTCCTCCCCTAGCCCCCCCAACCCCCAACAGACTCCTGTGTGAGATGTTCGCCTCCCTGTGTCCATGTGTTCTCATTGTTCAACACCCACTTATGAGTGAGAACATGTGGTGTTTGGTTTTCTGTTCTTGTGTCAGCTTGCTGAAAATGATGGTTTCCAGCTTTATCCATGTCCCTGCAAAGGACATGAATGCATCCTTTTTATGGCTGCATAGTATTCCATGGTGTACATGTGCCATATTTTTCTTTATCCAGTCTATCGTTGATGGGCATTTGGGTTGGATCCAAGTCTTTGCTATTGTGAACAGTTCTGCAATAAACATATGTGTGCATATGTCTTTATAACAGAATGACTTATAATCCTTATACTTTATAATTTCTATAGCTGGTTCTACCCTTCTCTGGGCAAGTTGCAGCTGCCTAAATATCTAGCAAGCCCATACCAAAGCGAAGTTCATAGCTAAACAATTTTTAGAATTACTGCAAAATAACAGGATTACTTTTTTTTTTTAAGCCAGTGCTTTATTTGCCTTGGGGAAATAAATAACCTTTGACATATTAATGCCAGCGATGAATAGTTGAATCAGATTCTTGATTAGTAATACTCAAACTTTTCCTTAGTCTTACATTATTTTTAGAAATTGTTGTGATATCTTTATGGTTTACATTTTCAAGTTATTAACTATATAAGTATTATTTGTTATTCCCTTGAAAAGACTTAGGCAATGCAAACCTAAGGAGTAGCTTAACTCTAAAGCCTGATAATCTAAATTGTTATTTGAGTTTTCTTTGCAAGTCTCAATACATTTCTTCTAAGTTTTAAGTCACTCACATAAATACCATCACATTTGTATAAACATTTAGGCCTTTACTAATTATCCTATATTTTCAACAGGATATCCTATTTATCCTATTAATTTTTCTAAGTGTTTCATGCTAATATCTAGTATCAAAGTTTGATTATGAGGCATTCATTAAAAGTTACAAATTGAATTTCCAGTGTTTAATGTATAGGACTAATTATTTTACATCTTGAGAACAAACACACTCTATGGGCCTTTTTTCACATTCGGTAAATATCAATATTTGTACAATAACACAATTTTAACAGTTAAGTCACCATGAAAAATAGGCATAACTTTTGTTTATCTGTCTGTAAATGCCAGATTGATGCTTCTCTCTTAATTAAATGTGTTTTCTTTTCCACATCATTTTTGTAATTATTTTTTGTTTTAAACTTGGGCTTGAATTCCTGGGTGCATATTAATAACTTTTGCTTTGTTATTATAAAAATTAACGAATATGGGTTCTTTCATAGTTGTGGAGGGTACAGTATAGTTGCCTTCTTTTGACCATGGTTTTCCTTGATGTGATGATTTTCTGAACCCTGATGTGCTTGCTTCATCAAAGGAGCAAAGCCCACTGGTCACAGACCTCTGTGTAACAGCTGGTCTGCAACTTCACGTGTGAGAACGTAAATCAAAAGGAAACTCTGGAATACTTCTGCAAATTTCTGAAACTCTGGGAAAGGAAGGCCTTAAATGTGTAACACCAGCTGGCACGTGGATAACTAAGTCCTGGGTGGCTTCTCAATGGTATTAGTTTTGCTGGCAATCCAAATAAGAAGGGCTAGTTTTTCTCACATTGAAACAAGAACAATGTAAATAATGTGAGACTTTGTTGCTCCTCTCTTTTTAACATTCATCAGCTTAACACCTTGTTTATTTGCCTTTTTCTTCCCCCAAGTTACTCACTGCATTTACTCTCCATCCTGTTGCCTTCACACAGAGACACAATGTTTTCTCTAAGTTCTCATTTATTCTCTGGTTAGGTCTCTTTATTATGCCTGGTTTCTTTTTGTTTTTTCAACTTTTAAGTTCCTGGGTACATGTACAGCATGTGCAGGTTTTTTATATGGGTAAACGTACCATGGTGATTTACTGCACAGATCAACGCATCACTTAGGTATTAAGCCCAGCACCTATTAGCTATTCTTCCTGATGCTCTCCTTTCCTGCATTCCCTCCAGTGCCCCAATGTGTGTTGTTTCCCACCACGTGTCCATGTGTTCTCTTCATTCAGCTTCCACTTACAAGTGAGCACATGCAGTGTTTGTTTTTCTGTTTCTGCGTTAGTTTGCTTAAGATAATGGCTTCTAGCTCCATCCATGTTTCTGCAAACTACATGATCTTTTTCCTTTTTATGGCTGCCTAGTATTCCATGGTGTATAGGTACCATATTTTCTTTATCCAGTCTATCACTGATGGGTATTTGAGTTGTTTCCCTGTCTTTGCTTTTATCAATAGTGCTGCAAAGAATATACACATGCATGTATCTTTATAACAGAATGATTTATAATCCTTTGTGTATTTACTCAGTAGCGGGATTGCTGGGTCAAATGGTATTTCTGCTTCCAGATATTTGAATAATTGCCACACTATCTTCCACAATGGTTGAGCTAATTTACACTCCCACCAACAGTGTAAAAGTGTTCCTTTTTCTCTGCTACCTCTACAGCATCTGTTGTTTCTTGACTTTAATAATCACCGTTCTGACTGGTGTGAGATGGTATCCCATGGTTTTGATTTGCATTTCTCTGATGATCCATGATGTTGAGCTTTTTTTTTTTTTTTTTCATATGTTTCTTGACTGCATGAATGTCTTCTTTTGAGAAGTGATACATAGACCAGTGGAACAAAAGAGAGAACTCAGAAACAAGACCGCACACCTAAAACCATCTGATCTTTGACAAACGTGACAAATGCAAGCAATGGGGAAAGTATACCCTATTTAATAAACGGTCAGGAAGAACTGGCTAGCCATATGCATAAAATTGAAACTGGACCTCTTCCTTACATCTTATACAAAAATTAACTCAAGATAGATTAAATGTAAAACCCAAAACAATAAAAACCCTGTAAGAAAATCTAGGCAATACCATTCAGGACGTAGGTACGGGAGAAGATTTTATGACAAAGGCACCAAAAGCAATTGAAACAGAAATAAAAAATGGACAAATGGGATCTAATTAAACTAAAGAGCTTCTGCACAGCAAAATAATAGCCTACAGAATGGGAGAAAATTTTTGGAATGTATCCGTCTGACAAAGATCTAATATCCAGAGTCTACAAGGAACTCAAACAAATATGCAAGCCCCATTAAGATGTGGGCAAAGGACATGTCTGGTTTCTTAACTACAGGGTGTGAAAGTAACAAAAGGAGCTCTTGGGAGTGGAATCTGGGCTAAGTTATGAAGTAGACTAGGGCTAGTCCAGAAGGCACACAAACCCATATCTTCAAACAGGGCAGGTAATTGAATATCAGATAAGAGTGTATCTTCACCCCCCTCTTTTATAGAGAAATTCACTACTGAAGGGAAGTGACTAAGGGACATCACCTCTTCTTTCACCAGTCAGTTTCGGGTAAGGAGGAGTAAAGACTTGCAGGGGAAGAGAGGGAGTAGGGACAGTAAGAAAGGAGGAGGAGAGTTCTGTGAAAGGAAAGAGCCTTCAATTCCTGCATGTCCTTTTCCATTCTGCCCCAATCTTTTCTTTTGGCTAAGTCATCTTAATATTTTTCTTAGAATGATAGTCATCCTGTAAATACCAGTTTAATTTATTTGGTTGGAATGAGACCCAAGAGCCTCTGCAAATATGTTAATTAACTCAAATCAGAAAGAACCATCTCTAGGCCACTCAAGATTGTATTCTGATCTACGTATTCCAGATACGACAGAAAGAAAGACCTACATGCAGCATTCTTATCTTTCTATATTCTCCAACCACATGGTGATCCTTACAGAGTTTTTAAAGCCTGCATTACCCATACTGATTCAATAGTAAAATATTGGATTTGGCGGGGGTAGTTCATTTGGCTAGTATTCTAAAAGAGACGATAGATAAAAGAAAGACTTGGTCTCTTACATGATATTTGCATGGCCACAGACATATAGCTGATCGACTCATTTAAGAAAATACCAGACATCTAAGACCATTTGCAATGCCAAAATTTCTATTGCCTCAGTGGAAGCACCCATTTCAGAAGAAGAGCAGGGTGATACAAACCTCCTTTTCCTTATACATATGGTATCCTTTAATCCAGTTCCAAAGGTTGAATATTTGTTTATCCTGTGAAGTTCTCATTGGTGTGACAGTAGTTATGAATTGTGAATCTTATGTTAATCCCAAATACAATTATTCAGCCACACACGGAAGCTGACAAACTTTTATCACTAATTCTAAAAGCCTTCTTGGTAAAGGCTACCAAGGGAGCTGTTTATATGGGGTAATCAACTGGCTCAATTCCTTAACTTTGTATTAATAGTTTCTGTCTTTTCAATTTAGCTTGACCATTTGGCTCTATTGTATTTTTACTACCCTGAGCTTCAGCCTAAACATTGCCTTCTTTGCCAACAGTAAGCTAGTTCAATCATAGGCTCATCTTGTTCATTATCCTCTCAAGGAATCACAGCCCTATGCTGCCTGATAAACATTGTTATATGTATGTGTTTTATTATAATACATATTATAATAAATATTTAATACATATTTATTATATTTATGTATTAATATATGATAATATATGGTATATATAATTATGTATTTATTATAATGCATATTATAATACATATATATGATAAATACATATGTGTGGGTATATATATGTATAAATAAATCCTGTTAGTGTATATATATATATATATATATATATATATATACACACACACATACATACACACGCACATATATATTCTATTTTTCTAGTTGTTAAAAGTGGGAAGAAAAATCTAATTCCAGTTAGTGCATTTTGGTCAATGCCTATAAATTTGATAGTGATAAATATAACAGTCCCAGTAATGTAGAGAAGAACTTTTATATAAAATAAATAGAATCATATTCTCATAGTGAATGTATTTCCTGAAATTAAGATGGAAAATTTCACAAAGTTTTTTCCTAAAGATTCAGGATGAACAACGTTGCCATTACTTGGATGAAAAGTTAATCTGGTATCTGCTTACGTATTTATAGAAACTAACCTAGTAGTCATTTTCATATTATTTTATTTAGATGTTTTGAAGAGCTGACTTGCTCAAAAAGCCTGAAATTTTAAATATTTTATTTTTTTTTCTTAGACTAACTCCCAAGAACTGCAAATGCATTACTCCAGTACTGTCAGTGGCTAAATGTCTTTCATAATTAATGTAAATTAGGTTAAAGGGGTATTCATTAATTTTTACAAGGGAGAAACTTCATAGAAAAGTACTTGAAAATTAACATAAGTAACATCCATGTTTTAAATAAGTCATGAAAGCCTGTGGATATAGTCCATTTATCTTCATCTATCATCTTTTTGGTTAATAAGAAAAAATAGTCAAAGGAAAAGGAAAAGTGAAAAGTAAACTAAAAGCCTAGTTCAAAAAGAAGACAGATCTTTCCTGCTGTAATGTAAGTACCTCTCGACATGATTTTGCTCAATTCTGACTCTAAAGCTTAAGGAGAAATTCCAAAAAAATACTTGATTACATTTTAATTATAACCTTCATTTCAAGCAGGGTAGATTGGCAGAACTCCATGTGCTTAGTAAGTAGCTGTATCTCCTGAAATACATTCAGGCTACCCATGGTTATTGTAAACATATCCAGTGAATATTTCAAATTAAAGGAGATGGCTGTATCGATAGGTTCAATGAATATCAATTTATATTCTTTCAGTACTCTCTTCTCTTGCAGTTCTTAAAAGTGAAAGCAAAATGGCATAATTTCTCACTATAGAGTATTCTGAATATTGAGACACAAATAATTTCAAAGATTTTGTTTATTTTTTTTCTGTTCTTGAACTATGATCAGATATGTGGCTTATATAGGAATCTTTAAATTTTATGTTGCTCATTTTCATTAAATTGCTCCTCCAGTGGTGGTGAGAGGTGTAAAACCACACATGTTTATTTGTTAGGTGTTCTACTAAGAAAGAATTCATACTGAAGGAGATCTATCAGAATAATATGGTTATTTTGTGCTATTTTGGGGTTCAATGACCCATGCTATTTCACTTCTTGGGGTGGATAGTTAAGATCTTAGAACCAAGGTAACTAACTCTTTTGGGGCAGATATAAATCAAGATTACAAAGAGAAGTAAGATAAAACAATAAAAACTATTCTAAGTGAAATCAATATGAACCATTCACTGAGTTCAATCAAGTTGTATTTTAAGCATGAGAATTTAGCTAATCGATAATTATGCAAAGATGTCATAAAACAGTAATAAAGATAAAGACAATATTTGGCACAAGAAAATTAAGAAAGCATGCATGATAATTTTCTATATAAGATTTTTCTTTTCTCAAGAAATCATTAACTAGACAAAAATTGTCTTCCAGTGTTTTATTTTTGAATTAATAATCAAACCTTAAAAATAACATAAATTAAGTAACCTGTCATACTTCATAGGTTAAAAATATTTTTATTCTATCCTAAAATAGCACTTTCCAAAATATATTCTGTGGTACAGTGGTTTTCAGAGATGCCAGGAGATGTTTATGATTAAAGAAAAAAGATGGAGAGGGTTTCTTGTTTAAAGAGATATTGGAATTGATAGATTAATTGTATTCATTATAGAAACCTAATATGCTATAATTGTGGTAAATATCCAAGTGGAGAAATCCAATGTGTATCTTTTCAAAATTGATTTGGGCACAGAACCTGCATTTGGGTAAAACATATTGTAGATGAGGTTCCATGGAATAGCAATTGAAAAAATATTTCAAAACATTTTTGGGAAAAAAGTTTTTGATTTGAATTAAAAATACTTTTCTTAAATGACAAATTGAAGTAATTTATACACATTATTTTATAGCCTTTTGCTGACTCAGTGGGCCCTATTTTTTAAGTGTATTAACTTCTTCATTGTATTTTTTATCTGAGTAAACTGTTTTACACTATACAAGTTAGTATCTTATTTTATGAACATTTCTTGTAAGTTTTACTGGCAGAGTATTAAATAATTATGTTTAATAAAAAATAATGTTTAACATTAACCTAGCTGCTTTTACTAAGCTGAAAATTTCCTTTTACCTCTTTCTGCCAAGAGCCGCCATATTGTTGTCTTGTGAATTATACTTTTACTGAGACTGGCTGAGAAGGTGAGATGTTCCTCTGCTTATAACTATGCCTTTTCTACAGGTTTCTGATAAAATCTGATCTCTTCCCATTTTGTAGAAATCTGAAGATACTCTGTATTTATAAATTGCCAGAGCTCCGTGGAATTATCTTTCTTCCAGAAATTGCAGGATTATATACAAAATACTTCTTTTAGAAAAGAACATATTTTCTTTCTCTTGTGAAAATCACTTCTGACTCTCTCATATCTTCTCTATTAACCAACTTGCTAATCCTTATAACCTCTGGTTACTGCCCTTATTTTTGAAAGTGTCTCTAGATAGAGGGCATATATACCTATGTAAGAGAAGACCTGGGGAGAATGTAGGTGGGAGATATAGTCTAACATGCAGACACATTGAGTAATGCTGTTGTTTAAGTACCTACCATATTTTAATACTCAGACCTACACAGTGGCCTGGACATAACCGACCATGGGGATTCAGACAGTTCTCTCCAGACACTGCCATTCCTACAATCTACACCTGCTTTATATATTTTGTGATTATTTTTCTTTATTTCTTCAAAACAAAACAAAAAAAAAACAGGATACATGTGGAGAACATGCAGGTTTTTTACAAAGGTATAAATGTGCCATGGTAGTTTGCTGCGCCTATTGACCCTTCCTCTAAGTTCCCTCCTTTCACCCATCAGTGCCCAGCAGGCCCTGGTGTGTGTTGTTCCCCTGTCTGTAGCCATGTGTTTTCATTGTTCATCTCCCACTTATGAGTGAAAACACATGGTGTTTGGTTTTCTGTTTCTGTGTTACTTTGCTGAAGAAGAGAGAAGAACTGAAGGAGACAGAGACATGAAAAACCCTCCAAAATAATAAATGAATCCAGGAGCTGTTTTTTTTTTTTTTTTTTTTTTTTGAAAAGATTAATGAAAGAGATAGACCACCAGCTAGACTGATAAAGAAGAAAAGAAAGACAAATCAAATAGACACATTGAAAAATGATAAAGGGGATATCATCACTGACCCCACAGAAATACAAACTGCCATCAGAGGATAATATAAACACAAATAAATTAGATAATCTACAAAAATAAATTAGATAATCTAGAAGAAATGGATAAATTCCTGGACACATACACCCTCCTAAGACTAAACCAGGAAGAAGTTGAATCCCTGAATAGACCAATAACAAGCTCTGAAATTGAGGCAGTAATTAATAGTCTACCAACCAAAAAAGGCTAGGGCCAGATGAATTCAAAGCTGAATTTTACCAGAAATACCAAAAGGAGTTTGTATCATTCCTTTTGAAACTATTTCAAAGAATGGAAAAAGAGGGATTTCCGTTCCTCCTGAACTCATTTTATGAAGCCAGCACCATCCTGATACCAAAACCGAGAAGAAATACAGCAACAACACCAAAAAAAACTTCAGGCTAATATCCCCGATGAACATCGATGCGAAAATCTTCAATAAAATACTGGCAAATCGAATCCAACAGCACATCAAATTTATCTGCTGCGGTCAAGTCAGCTTCATCCCTGGGACGCAAGTCCAGTTCAAAACAAACAAATCAGTAAATGTAATTCATCACATAAACAGAACCAAAGACAAAAATCACATGATTATCTCAATAGATGCAGAAAAGGCCTTTGAAAAAATTTAATATCCCTTCATGTTAAAAACTCTCAATAAAATAGATATTGATGGAACATATCTCAAAATAATAAGAGTAAATTATGACAAACCCACAGCCAATATCATAATGAATGAGCAAAAGCTGGAAGCATTCCCTTTGGAAACTGGTACAAGGCAAAGGGTACCCTCTCTCTCCACTTCGATATAGGATTGGAAGTTCTAGCCAGGGCAATCAGACAAGAGAAAGAAATAAAGCATATTCATATAGAAAGTGAGGAGGTCAAATTGTCTCTGTTTGCAGATGACATTATTTTATATTTAGAAAACCCCATTATCTCAGTCTAAAAACTAGTTTAATTGACGAAAAACTTTAGCAGTTTCAGGATACAGTCAATGTGCAAAAATCACAAGCATTCCTTTACACCAACAATAGACAAGCACAGAGCCAAATCATGTATTTTGTACTTCTAAAGGTGTCATTAGTTTCCTCTTGAATCTTAATATTTATCTTAACCTAATAATTAAAATGTATAACAATAATACCACTTGCCTAAAATATTGGCCGGGATACCTGCTTTATCATTGTGCTTCTTGAGAATCTTTCTATTGCTTTTGATAAAAAAAAAAAAAAAAAAAAAATCCCTTCAAACCAAACTTTGTCAGTTTTTAAGTCACATAATTATGAGAATACCAAACTGTTCCTGTATTTCATCCTGCAATAAATTGAATTCTGGGCTGATAATAACTTGCACACAGAAGGCTGCCTCTTGGAAAAAAAACATCTTTTTGAAGCATCTGCAGTCTGTCATTAGAGAAATACGGGCCTTCCACTTTGCCTTTAGTCCTTGCATAGCAACGCAATCTCAAGGATTTGCCACAATTTTGTATCTGATGGTATTTTATCAAGGTCCAAGAAAATAAAATTATACAATAGAAAACCAGTATTCAAGATTTTACTTAATTCAATTTATTACTTAAATCTTTAGAAGATTGAAGGGTAATGGAGGTGTATAGGAAGAAAGGATCCTGGTAAAGTGAATGGTTCTTTTATTTCCTGCCTCAGTTTGCAAGATAATATTCTGATAACAGATCATTGATCAATAAACAACTGAAATTGATTTGGGAAGTGTGAACTAGTATAGAGAGAAATAAGAAGCACTGCAACAAGCTAAATGGTCACTGATTAGGTATACAGGACATAATTTTGAACTTCAATTAAACAAAAATACTTAACATTTTTGTTTATTTTCAGCACACATGGCTTACGCTTGAAATTAGAATCTCTTTCTTCTGGTGGCGAAAATAATTTCATTTTCATAAGATGAGCAAAAATTAGCAAAAAAGATGAAAGTCTCTCTGTTTCAAAGAGCTCAATATTTATATTGTTATTTTAAAGATGTTTTGGCTTCAGATCTCCAGAATAATCCTGAACTAACAAAACCTGAAATCATCACTAAGTGCTTTATTCTTTGGGAAAAAACAGGTTAAGTGGTAATAACTAATCTTCATAAAATTGTTTTAAATAATGTTATATGAGAACCATGCCTACTTTAAGCATATTCTCATGAATTGTTCTTTAGATTGTTAGTTGCTGTAAAAGAAATATATTGGGTCCTTAACTTACAGCACTACAGAAAAGCAACTCAAAATAGATTAAAGATTTAAACATAAGACTGCAAACTATAAAATTTCTGGAAGAAAACATAGGGGGAAACCTCTATGACATTGCTTTTTGACAATGATTTTACGGCTATGACATCAGAAGTTCAGGCAACAAAAAACAGAAACAAACAAATGAGACTACCTCAAAATAAAAAGCTTCTGCAGAACAAGGAAGACAATCAACCGAATAAAAAGGCAACCTGTGGAATGAGAGAAAATATTACAAGCCATGTATTTTCCAAAGGTTAACTCCTAATATATATAAGAAGCTTCTACAACTCTCTAGTAAAAAATAACAAAACTCTAATAAAAAAAAAATAAAAAATGAGCTAAGTATCTGAACAGACATTTCTTTAGAGAAGTCTCCAAAGAAGATATACAAATGGCCAATGCATATATGAAAACATGCTCAATATCACAAATCATCAGGTAAATGCAAATCAGAATCATGAGCTATTACCTCACAACCATTAGGATGGTTAGTGTTTCTAAAAAAGACAACAAGTGTCAGTGAGGATAGCAGTAGATTTGGAACCTTTGTGTACTGTTGGTGGGAATGCAAAATGGTATAACTGCTGTGGAAAACAATCAGAGGCTGCTCAGAAACTTAAAAATAGAAACAGTGTGAGTTTCAGAATTGCTATCCAAAGTGGCAATCATATGATCCAGCAATTCTATTTCTGGGTATTTGTCAAGAAAATATTGAGATCAGGATATCAAAGAGATACTAGCACTTCTATATTTGTTGCAGCATTATTCACAATAGCCAAGATATGGAAACAACCAAAATGTCCATTGACAGATGAACAGCTAAAGAAAATGTGGTATATACATACAATGAAGTACTATACAACCTTACAAAAGAAGGGAATTCTGCAATATATGACAACATGGAGGGACATTGAGGATATTATGCTAAGAGAAATAAGCTGATCGTAAAAAGACCAAACTTCAGAATTTCATTTATATGAGGCATCTTAACATGTCAATTTCCTAGAATCAAAGAGTGGAATGGTGTTTGTCAGATGGTGAGGAAAGAGGAAAATAAGAAGTTAGTAATCATGATGGTTAATTCCATGTGCCAACTTGACTGGGTTAAGAATGCTCAGATCACTAGTAAATCATTATTTCTCGGTGAATCTGAGAGGAGGTTTCTGGAGACTAGCATTTGAATCAGTAGACTAAATGAAGAAGATTCAATGTCACCAATCGGGAAAGCATCATCCAAATTTTTGAGGGCTCACATAAGACAGAAAAGCAGAGGAAGGGTGAATTCTCACTCTTCCATTGGGATGAGACATCCATCTTCTCCTGTCCTTGGACATTTAGAGCTTCTGCTCATGGTTCAAAAGACATCAGATTCTCTGGCTTTTAACAGTGTCCTGCCCACTTCTTAGGCCTTTGGCCTTAGACTGAGAGTTATACCTGTGGCTACCCTGGTTCTTAGGGCTTAGAACTCAGACTGCATCGTATCACATGCTTTCCTAGGACTCTAGCCTTCCAAGAGCATATTGTGGGACTTCCTGGTCTCCATAATCACGAGTCAATTTCCATAAAAATCTCCTGACATATATCTATAGATGTCTATTGGTTCTGTTTGTCTGGAGAACCCTGATAATAACAGATAAAAGTTCCAGTCAATCAAGATGTACATCCTCTAGAGATCTGTTGTATAAAATTGTACCTGTAGTTAACGATAAGGTACATTAGAAATTTAAGAGAGTAGGTCTCATATTAAACATTCTTTCTACAGTAATAAAAAAATCTAAGTAACAGAAGACTCTGCAAGCAATCTGTGCAGTCTTCCTCAAATACTGGAGCTAATTTAGTAAAAAAATATGTTAAGGATCAAGATTATTTTTATCACCAATTTAATTTTATGTATTTCAGTTTCTTTCTATAAATGTTATCTAGGCTAAATTTTCACAATGTTTACATGAATGGAAGCACATTTATTTCCTGTTATTTCATGTTGGATGGTAGACAGAAGAAATTCCTTCTTCCCACACACTTAGCAATGTTCAGGAACATACATTTCAAGAGGGGTTCACTTATCTTTTGTCTTTACTTTCCATTTATATTACATATTTTTTGTTTTGGGTAGTCAGATTATTATTACTATTAAAATTTATGTTACCAATATATCACTGTGTTGATCAACTTATTGATATATTATTACCCATAGATACTGGTAATTTGTATATCACAATCATTAATATAATAATCAAAATTATTAATAGTACTAAGTACCAGTAACTGAATGCCTACAATGTGGCATGTCTCCTGCTGTTTACATTTGGTGTTTTAATCTCAAAACGATTATATGAAATAACTAATATTTCTCTTTTTCATATTTAAAAACTGAGCATTGGAAAGGTTAGTAAATATGTCCAGAGTTACTCAGTTTGTACTTTGCCATATAAGACTTAAAAGCCATTTTGACTCTTAATTACTGTGCTATCCTACCTTGGCATTCTTTCTTTATTATTTTCATTCATTTTTATTTTCTAATGCCTATGGGTCTTTTACTTCTCATGTGGGGATGGATGGATATATTTGATTATTCCTAGCAGATTTTGTTAATAGTAAAAGGAGTTAGAATGTGAGTATAACAGATAATTAAAATAAAGAATAGAAATTCTGCTACAGGCAGAAATCACACAGAAAGATAAAACTGCACAGAAAAAAAAGTGAGGAATACATGTCAGAAAGTTTTAGGCTGCTTTTGAAAGGACAATTTTGTAGACTGCTTTTTAAAACAACTTCTACTCATTCCTTTTATACTCATTTTATTCAATTATTTTGTACTTGTTACATGCAAAACATTATGATGGACGTTTAAAGTGAGATCAAATAGGTAAGTTATGATTCTGTCCTTAAGTTACATAATTCTTTGGGAGGGATGAGACAAAACAAAATGAAAATCATGATGCAATTAATTCTCCTGGACAACTATAAGATCAGTAGCAGTGGCCAGGGCAATCGGGCAAGAGAAGCAAAGAGTATTTATACAGGAAGAGAGGAAGTCAAATTATTTCTGTTTGCAGATGGCATATATTCAGAAAACCCCATTGACTCAGCCCAAAAACTCCTTAATCTGATAAGCAGCTTTAGCAAAGTCTCAGGATACAAAATCAATGTGCAAAAATCACAAGCATTTCTATACACCAACAATTGACAAACAGAGCATTGAATATGAGAGCCAAATCAGGAGTGAACTCCCATTCACAATTGCTACATAGAGAGTTTAATATCTAGGAATAAAACTTATAAGGGATGTGAAGGACCTCTTCAAAGAGAACTACAGACGACTCTCAAGGAAATAAGAGAGGACACAAACAATTGGATAAATATTCCATGTTCATGGATAGGAAGAATCTATATCATGAAAATGGCCATATTGCCCAAAGTAATTTGTAGATTCAATGCTATTCCCATCAAGCTACCACTGACTTTCTTCAATGAATTAGAAAAACCTACTTTAAATTTCATATGGAACCAAAAAATAGCCCATATAAAAAGGGAGATAAATTTATGTCCTTTGCAAGGACATGGATGAAGCTGGAAACCATCATTCTCAGCAAACTGACAAAATAAGAGAAAACGAAACACCACATGTTTTCACTCATAAGTGGGTATTGAACAATGAGAACACATGGACACAGGGAGGGGAACGTCACACACCAGGACCTGTTTGGGGTTTTGGGGTTGAAGGAATTAGGGAAGGGATATCAGGGGAGGGGGTATTGGGGAAGGATAACATTAGGAGAAATACCTAATGTAGGTGATGGGGGGATGGATGCAGTAAACTACTATGGCATGTGTATACCTATGTAAAAATCCAGTATGATCTGCACATGTACCCCAGAACTTAAAGTATATTTAAAAAATAGGGAAAACATTTATGACAGTATTCAGTGAATGCAGGATCTATGTAGTATGGTCTTCACAATGTCCACATATGTGTAAATATGCATTTATATGTGTGCATAAATATATATAAACCAAAGACTTTTGATAGTATTTAAAAAATGAGCCCATATAGCCAAGACAATCCTAAGGAAAAAGAACAAAGCTGGAGGCATCATGCTACCTGACTTCAAACTATACTACACGGCTATAGTAAACAAATAGCATGGTACTTGTACCAAAACAGAAATCAAGACCAATGGAACATAACAGAGACCTCAGAAATAACAACACATATGTACAACCATCTGATCTTTGACAAACCTGACAAAAACAAGCAATGGGGAAATCATTCCCTACTTAATAAATGGTGTTGGGAACACTGGCTAGTTATATGCAGAAAACTGGAAGTGGACCCCTTCGTTACACCTTATACAAAAATTAACTCCAGATGGATTAAAGATTTAAATGTAAGACCTAAAACCATACAAACCCTAAGACGAAACCTAGGCAATACGATTCAGGATATAGGCATGGGCAAAGACTTCATGACTAAAACAATAAAAGCAACAGAAGTTAAAATTGACAAATGGAATCTAATTAAAGATCTTCTGCACAGCAAAAGAAACTGTCAGCAGAGTGAACAGGCAACCTACAGAATGGGAGAAAATTTTTGCATTTCATCCATCTGACCAAGGGCTAATATCCAGAATCTGCAAGGAACTTAAACAAATTTACAAGAAAACAAAAGCCCCATCAAAAAGTGGGTGAAGGATATGAACAGACACATTACAAAGGAAGATATTTGTGTGGCCAACAAACATATGAGAAAAAGCTCATCATCACTGGTCATTAGAGAAATGCAAATCAACACCACAATGAGATATCATCTCATACCACTTACAATGGTGATCATTAAAAAGTCAGGAAACAACAGATGCTAGAGAGGATGTGGAAAAATAGGAACACTTTTACACTCTGTTGGTGAGGGTGTAAATTAGTTCAGTCATTGTGGAAGACAGTGTAGCGATTCCTCAAGGATCTAGAACTAGAAATACCATTTGACGCAGCAATCCCATTACTGGGTATATGCCCAAAGGATTATAAATCATTCTACTACAGAAATATATGCACATGTAGGTTTATTGCAGCACTATCCATAATAGTAATGACTTGGAACCAACCCAAATGACCATCAATGATAGACTGGATGAAGAAAATGTGGCACATGTACACACCATGGAATAATATGCAGGCATAAAAAAGGATGAGTTCCTGTCCTTTGCAGGACAGGGATGAAGCTGTGAAGCTGGAAACTATCATTCTCAGCAAACTAACACAGGAACTGAAAACCAAACACTGCATGTTCTCATTAAGTGGGAGTTAAACAGTGAGGACACATGGGCACAGGTAGGGGAATATCGTACACACATTGGGTTTTGTTGGGGAGTGGGGGAAAAGGGGAGCAATAACATTAAGAGAAATATCTAATGTGGATGACAGGTTGATAGATGCAGCAAACCACCATGGCACACGTATACCTATATAACAAACATGTATGTTCTGCACATGTATCTCAGAACTTAAGTATATATGTATTTAAAAAGAGAAGTAGAAGGGTTGGCACATCACAAGAATTATAAGCTGTTACATTTATTTGTATGTTTCACTCACTTCTTCCAATAGATGAGCATTGACTAAGGAGTTTAGCGATAAAAGATTTCCACTTTCCATCTACAGACAGTGTGTAAGGGAGGGGATAATGTGAGGAGATATATTAATAAACATGCATACAGGAAGTATTAAGAGAAATTAGAAAAAATTTATGTAGCACATTAAATATAATTATCTTTAGGCCTCCCCTTGCTTTATATTTGATAATTTGTGTATGGGAAAGATATTTTTTCATCAAAAAGGACAGAGGAAAACATTTTTCTTCATTCATCAATATTATGACTGAATATAGCATTGGCAAGGGCAGAAGAGAAGAGTGCTACGATTATTGTGAGGAAAGACATTGACCAGTCAGTTCTCCCTGTGGGAGCCAAATGAAACTCAACGATAAAGTATAGTAAATATAAAGGAAATTGCCATTTGTTAGACTATTTCCCACCCGTAGGGATGGTTGCCCAGCACCAGGCTTCTCTCTTTAATTTGCTTACCACTAGAAATACAGTCTGTTTCTTTGTAGAACATTTGTTTTTTCTACTAGTTTATAATTTTATCTTCTATTTAACAATAACCATCATTCTCAAGTCTAAGGCTGGAGAGCAAATGAATAGAAATGAAAAAATACCATGTTTTTAATGGTTATATACTTTAATTCGGTGTTGATAAATGAATTTTGTTTGAAAGATAAAAAAAAATACTGTGTGGAGTGCTCAGAAATGAGTCACACTTCACAGCTGATGGTGATTTCCATAATCTCAGAAGCAGAAACCAAAGTGTCTTAAATATTCTTAAATTTCTTCTCCCTCCATTGCACCTAGCAGAATGTAACCTTGTTTGAATGTTAAGCTTTGCTGTGGCAGTGATCATGTTTATCTAATATAAGCTCTGGTAAACATAGACTGTGCTTAATAAGTGTTAGTTTTTAATTGAAACAATTAGGGAATGATGTGTGTGTATGTGTGTATAAAGGTATTGTTAAAGTCTATGTTAATTTTTAAGAACAGTGTCCTTTTTTTTCTTTTTCTTTTCTTTTTTTTTTTAAAGATGGGGTTTCACTATGATGGCCAGGCTGGTTTTGAACTCCTGAACTCCTGATCTCAGGTGATTCACCCACCTCGGCCTCCCAAAGTGCTCGGATTATAGGCCTGAGCCACCACACACGGCCAAGAACAGTGTCTTTATTTAAAACCACATATTGGCTGTATTTGGTGGCTCACTCCTGTAATTCCATCACTTTGGGAGGCTGAGGCAGGTGGATCACCTGAGGTCAGGAGTTTGAGACCAGCTTGGCTAACATGGTGAAAACTTGTTTCTATTAAAAATACAAAAAATTAGCTGGACGTGGTGGTGTACCCCTATAATACTAGCTACTCGGGAGACTAAAGCAGGAGAAATGCTTGAACCTAGGCGGCAGAGGTTGAAGTGAACTGAGATCACACCATTGCACTCCCACTTGGGCAAAAACAGCAAAACTCCATCTTAAAAGAAAACAAAAAACCAGAAACAACCTCACATACTGTATTTTGATTACCACAATTTAAAAAGAGAATATTTGTGAAAGGTAATAATCTGCAACAAATAAACTAGTGATATGATCATAGGCCCTGGATATGTAACATTGGGTTTGAATTCTGACTTTATCTCTTTCTGGCTTCATGACCTAAAGCGAATTGCTCAACCAATCTATACTCCTGTATTCTTATTTATAAAATGGGGAAAATAATACCTATCCATCCCTCCCACAGCTGCTTGGGAGCCTTCTCTCTCTCTTTCTTTACCTGTGCAGACTCCATCTCTGGATCCCCTCACACAACAGCATGGGAGTCCGCTCGCTCTCTCTTTCTCTCTCTCTCTCTCTCTATATATATATCTCTTTCTCTCTCTGCCTAATAAATCACTTTCTGCCAAAAAAAAATACTTATTCATACAGTAGTTGTTATGCTTAGGTTAATTAAAAATGTAAACCTCAGTACTTGTCCCATATCAGTTATTATACAAATTTTGTCTATTAATAATATATATATTACCATTATAATTATTAATTATCTGATAATTACCAAGAAAAACTAAACAGCCTAATGTTTTAACCTTCTTATAGATGTCAGTATTATTGATAATGATAGTTTTCTAACTTTTCTGTTTTCTTTATTAAATGTGCAATATATAGAATATTTTGCTGAGACAAGAAGCATTTAAATTGAAGTTTGGGAAACCATACAAATGCTTTGACAAACCAGACTAAAATGTGATAATAAATGATATATGTGGACTGGGGATGGGCTATTTCTTCAGAGAGAAAGCTTTTGCTTCAAACTTGATAAACTTGAACATGTTGAAAATTGTATTACAAAGCATAGTACAGTAGCATATTTTTATTGAGTTACCTACAGTTACATCTTTATTTTTCAAACTTATAAAGCAGAATAGGAAGGGCAAATCCAAGGAGTAGAAATAATTAAAAGAATTTGGTAGCATTCAACTAGTGGGATGACTTTGTATTTATGAACCAATTACAAGTCAGAGTTTTGTTAAAGCGAAAGAAGGTAAAGAATCTCTTGAGCTAACTCATTTCTGCTTTTCTTCATTAGATTATTCATCCGCCCATCACCATTAAGTATTTATTATACATGCAAGCATAGAAATGATTCTTGGTCTTGAGAGCTGCTTCCTTGTAACTAGAGTAAGATTATTTCACCTACCACAATGGGAAAAATTCAAGGAGGTTTTGACAAGTTAGGGAGGTTTCATTGACCTCCCCAGCCACTGTCTAACCCAACAGGGAACCTTTTCTAAAAGCCAAAGAGATAAATGATATTAGATGACTTTGTTTTGGTCACGAGTTTCTAAATATCCTCATTGCCAGAATCTCTTTGAGACATTTGAAAAATGCAGATTCCCCATTTCCAACTTTAGCGAATTCGCTTAATATTCAAACAATTTTTTGAGTGCTTTCTGCATACCATGTAATATTCTGGAACCTGGAGATGCAGCAGTGAATGAGTGTTCACATATCTTTGGAGCTGCATTTCTAGCAGGGGTGTGTGTTTGTGGGCAGGGGAGGGGAATAGGTAGTAAGTATATAAAATTCGTAAACTCAGAGAAGATAAATAAAACAGGATGAAAGGATAGTGGATTATTGGACTTTTATTCTGATTTTTGTTATTGAAGGAGACTTCTCTAAGAAGTGATACTTGATTTCTTTAAAATAAACTTTAAACAGATCGAAGGAAGGGAATTGAAGGTGCAAGGAACTGAAACTACAAATAACCTAAAGTGATAAACAGAATTTCAAAGGAACAAAATGAAGGCCGGTGTAAGAATAAGATGCTATGAGATGTGGTCAAAGAAAGAGAAAGGGAGCTATGGAAATGATAGCAAGGAAATTTTTAGCTAGAATGCACATATAGACCATTCTATCAAGTCTTAATCATGCCAAATTACTTTCTAAGCAGTTGTGTAGTAATTCATACCCCAACTAAAAACATAAGTACATTCATTTTGAAACGTTTTTTGTCAATGTTTGTATTTACACTTTTGATAAAATTTATTTTTAATTAATTTGGTGTGTACAAAATGTTACTTTTTAAGTGAATTTAACTTGCATTGATATGATTATTAGGGCAGTTGCTCATTCTCGGGGAATTAACTTTTTTTAAAGACCTATTAATATCTTCTGTTTATTTTTTAAATCAGATTGTTTGATGTTTTATTATTAGTTTTTAGGAGTTACTTATTTGTTATATGTTATGAAATGAAAACTGAATTTTGGAGGAAAGCAGAATGAGATAAAACCAACACTTTTAAATAATTTTTTTTATAACTTCTATCTTTCTTTTTTCTTTGCTGAATAGGATTCCTAAACCTGTATTCAAAGAAATGTTGTAGTATATATGGTTATCTGCCTCTGATTTTACAGGAAAGAATTGTAACATGCCACCAATATTTTATCATTAATCAACATGTTTGCTATCATGTTTTCTTTTCTTTTTTTTAATAGAATATTCTCTGTCAGTTGAAGGAAATTCTTTTGTATTTATTGGCTATTGGTGCTATGATGTATGTCATATTTCTATGTGTATATTTAAGATGATATATTTCCTCTTTATTAATGTGACACACCTTTACTAAATTTAATACGTACACAGCTGAGATAAATCTAACTTTATCACTATTTATTGTGTTTTAAAAATTAATGGATTTGCTTTGATAATATTTTGCTTAAAATTTTTTGCATCTATTTTTATAATTATGAAGGTTATCATAGACCCATTTTATCTTAATGAAGAGTTCTTTCTATATTCTCCAAAGAATTTATATATGAGAGGAAAAAATCTCATTCTTAAATATCTCTTGAACTCATTTGTAAAGTGATCTGAGGTTGATAAATTTGAGTTAGATAATTTTTTAACTTCTTAAATGTACTTTTAAATGACCCGGCCTATTATCATTTTTTCTTTCAACTTGAGTATCTTTTAATAGGTTTATATTTCTAGAAATTTTTACATTTTATCAAAATAATCAAATATAACATTTCTCTGAAGAACTTAGGTCATTTTACCACAGGATCCTTAGGGTGTTGCTTTTCTAGCCCAAACCTCTGCGGCTAGTGCAACTTTTACCCAAGTTTTGCTTGGGCCTGTTGGGCTCTGATTCCACCTACTCAGCCTGGCAGGCTTCACTAAGCTACAGTGGGCCGGATCCCATGCCCACTAAGGGCAAGCCAGGCGCGGAGAGGCGAGGAGTGTGTGAGTGAATGAGCATGGGGTCTGGTCACTGTGCACAGCCAGGCGCGCCAGCTGTTGTAGTGGGGCGGGCAGCTCCAGGCACCGGCACCTGCCGATTCCATGTAAGGCTGTAGCTGGATTAGATGTACCGCAGTAGCTTCTGCTGTGGGCACCTGCGTCTGGACAAAGGGAATGCAGCGCTTCCAGAAGGTTGCAGATGCCAGGAACCTCAGAGCCCCAAAGAGGGTTTTAGAGCCTGACCAGGAGAGCTCCTAGGTCTGTGCTCCTGGAAGGCTGCAGGTCTTCTCTCCTTCTCATCACTCACAATGGGGTGAGCAGAAGGGGTATGTTTTAGCTCATTTGTGTTTTAACTGTTTCAGTCCTGCCATTCTGTGGGTCCCGGGTTCTTGTCCCACGTCAAGGAATAGTGAGATACCAGGTTAACTAGAGGGAGAGCAAGGCTGAGAGGAGCTTTACTGAGCAACGTAACAGTTCTTAGGAGACTGAAGTGGGTAGCTCCTTGTCACAGGCAGGCGGTCTGTATGAATGTCCAGCTCTCATGCAGAGGAGACCTGGACTGGGCAGCTCCTTTCTGCAGGCAGGGAGTCCTGACAAGTGCTCCCCTCAACAGAGAGGAGACTTGGACTGGGTAATTCCTATCCCCAGGAAGGTCGTCCAGACAAGTCCTTGAGTCTGGTTAAGGCTGGGTTTTTTTATGGGCTCAGAAGGGAGGAAGTGCTTGCTAATTGGTCATAGGCAGCCATGGGCAGGCTTGGAAAAAGCACCATTAGATTGGCTGAACAGTCATCAATGAAGTTCTCGTGCTGGGCTGCAGACACCAGCAGGGATTGGCAGTCCAACCTCCAGGTTTCAGGCTGTTCCTGGGATCCTTCCCCTTCCAAACCAGGAACCTGTCTGGCATTAACATGTCACCCATGGCGACCAGGCTGTCAGTGCCATGAAGTGCCTACAGGCCTTCGCTGAACCGCCCTCAGAGCCCCCGCCTCCTCCTGCCCAAAGTCCAGAGGGGGCTGAGTTGGAAGCGGGCTGCTGTGTCAGCGCTGCCTTGAGTGTGTGCACACCCAGCTGGGTTCCAACAGTGTGCAGGCTTGGCTACAACTTTGTTCCACCCCAGTGGGCACTGGGAGCAAGAGCGAGGCCAGGAAGCGGGTGTAGGCACTTTTTTTTTTTTTTTTTTTTTTTTTTTTTTTTTTTTTTTGAGACGGAGTTTCACTCTTGTTACCCAGGCTGGAGTGCAATGGCACGATCTTGGCTCACTGCAACCTCCGCCTCCTGGGTTCAGGCAATTCTCCTGCCTCAGCCTCCTGAGTAGCTGGGATTACAGGCACGCGCCACCATGCCCAGCTAATTTTTTGTATTTTTAGTAGAGACGGGGTTTCACCATGTTGACCAGGATGGTCTCGATCTCTTGACCTCGTGATCCACCCGCCTCGGCCTCCCAAAGTGCTGGGATTACAGGCGTGAGCCACCGCGCCCGGCCTAGGAGGCACTTTTAAACCTGCCAGGAAGGGTGTTTCCTAGGCACCTGAGAATGCAGAGATGCCAGAGTCTGGAGCTGTGGCTATGTGGCGGTGGCTGTGCCTTGGAGTGTGGGCTCCTGCCCTGCCAACTCGCTAGAGGGTGGGGCTCTCACCTGTTCCCTGATCCTGCCTGCTCCATGCAGGGCACAGCCTTGACTGTGCCTCCTCTGCTATAGCCGGCATCCTCACAGCGGCCACTCCAGACAGGCTGTCACCACTATCAATTTGGCTGTCAGTCACAGGTCCCTTCCATTTCACCATGTAGCTATTTTGTCAGTCTATGATTGTTTCTTAGATAATTTTTCAAAATAATTTGAAAACAAATAAGATTAAATTAAAAGAAACAAACCAATAGTTTTGCTAGGTGTATATACTTTGGAAGTGAGGTTTTAACAATAGAATACTTTTGTACTCTTTCAGACCACACTGCACACAGAAGCATGCCTGTTCACTTTAAAATGATAACATTAAAATATCTTGGGGCTGCTTCCTCAGGATATGATCTCTGTCTCTGTACCTGTTCAAAGTACTGTAATGCCTGCACCGACAATCATGTCTTCAGTTGCTTCAGAAACTTCTGGCAATATGCTTCTGACATTTTATGTGCTCCATATTCTAGATTATTTAGTTTTTGTTCCTTGTATTTCTATCTTTGCTCTTTACCTTGTAGACTGAGTTTACCTTCACAGGGGCTATGACAGAGGCTACCAGGATATGCTTAGAGTGACTCTCCCTGAGTTACTAGTCTGTTGTCCTTGAACTGAACTCGTTTACCTAAGCCCTCTTCTCTCAGAAGGTGTTTTCTCTTATGAACATCTCTTGTCCTCAAATAAACAAATCCTTCGCAGACCTGTTTCTCCATTCTTTCAGCTGAGTTTCTGTATCATAGATTGAACTTAAGCTAACTCCTCTGCTATGCTACCATGAAGGCTGAAATTTGATTAATGGGACAATGAGCAAGGTTTCATTTCAATGAAAATATTCAATAGAATAACAAGGAGATGTGACATATAAGCTTTTGTTAATGTGTTTGTCACTTAGTTTATTAATATTTGTTAATTTGTTCCTGGTACCTACTTTTTCACAGCTACTTGCTGCTGCTCATGAGTGAACTGTCTATACAAAAAACCAATTTCTTGTTATTAAAAAAAAACCCCAAAGTCAATCAACTTCATGTTGCTGATTGAAGTTGAACTTTAAGGGTTTCCATCAAAAACAACATTGAAACTTTCCTCCTTTCCACTGGATATTTCATATATTGAAGCTTATTTTTTTACAAGTGAAGCACTAACTGACTTACACTGAACTGGGCTCAGATTAGGTGGACAGAAATACTACAATGCCTGACACTTGATAATCTAGGAAATTGTGCATCTGGATCAAAGGAAAACTATTCTGTGTTTTTAGAAAATTGTTGTGGAATATTTTTGTGGCAAAGCACAGAAAAGAGAAAGAATGATTGGATAAATAAATATGATATGTAATCCAAGGGAAGATAAGGGTACAATACATGAAATAAATTACTTCTTCCTACCCTCATTCTTAAGACAGAAACATTTTGGTTTGAAGATGGTAAAATAAAAAAAAAAAGACAAAAGAATAATCTCATTATCAATTGCACCAGGCCTCAAAGGTATAAATACATAGATATAAAAGTCTGATGTTATACTTTTAATAATATTCAAGGAATATTTATGAAATTATACACAAAGCACTGTTGTGCCTTTAGATAATAATTTGTTTGGATGTTAGTGGAGCCAAGCGGTCGTACTAATTAGTAAGAGAGATTTCCTTTAGAACGGATTGAGTTCTCCAAATGAAAAATAGAACAAAGGGGTATTGATAAGTTCATGTTGATAAGTAGAGTGTGGTTTTAGTGTTATTTCATAAAAGTATTATGTTAGCAGAGGTGGGTTTGAATTTTATATATCATTTTGTGATTTAGAAATATAACTAATACAAGGAAAAGATGCCACTTATCTTAACTTTGCTACCTTAGAAAGGTCCCTTAGAAGTCATTTCTATATTTTGTTTGTGAAAGACTTTTCACTTTGTTTCTGAAACTCTTAAAAATTTTCTAGTAATAGAAGACTCACACTGGAGAAAATTTCCTGCTTCTTTTATTTCTATCTGTGCTTTAATTTTCATCCAATTTCCTTAATTATTTAATTAAAATTTAAAATATACCAATTTTAACAAGTAAAACAATCAAATGACATATTAAGAAGCAATCGATCTTTCTCACACCTCTTCGTGCTTCCGCATTTCCTTAGGTAACCGCTGCTGATGGAGGTATATCTATACCATTCTCTTTACTCAAATATATGACATGTTCTGTGATTTGGACAAGAGAACCTTCTTTAGTTTATGTTGATATTCTTTATTAGAGATGATTGTTGTCTTCTAATGAAATAGCTCAAAACAAACAAATGCAAGCTTCCTTAATGTTTCCTGGAGAAAATAAAGGTATTAAACATTGTGAGATAAGGAATCATGGCATTGTCTCAGAGGTGCCCAAGTCCCTTGTGAAAAGGACCACTGGGTTTGCAGAAGCAGCCTGGTGAACCTGGCTGTACCTACTATAGAGCTTAGCATGATGCGGAAGTGGTAGATCTGGGCTTGACTAACTTAAGCCTGTCATAGAATCAGCTATGCCATGATAGTGCTAGCCCAGAAGAAAAAATATACTGAGCTATTATTTATGTCTGAAAGGTATACTAAAAATACATTTTACCAGATAACGCTATTTATTTTTTATTTCCAATAAGAAATAATAAAAAGGACAATGCTCTTGGATGATATCCTAAAATCTCAATTATGTATCACTGATTTGTCAGTCTTTTAAATGTCAATAATAATTCATCAGCATTTACAACATACAGTTTGTACGACTGCATGTGCATTTATATTCTGCATGGGAGTCTTATATCAGTAATCAAAGACTTTATCTAGCCTATCAGTATGCAGTGCACACTTTACTTGAACCACTGATATTATCAAGGTTCTTAAGCTATTTACTAAGATGTTGATGCTTGCATTCTCCCCTATGTATAATCAGTGACAGATTTTTAACTGGTGTTAAAGGTGTTTACTACCTCAATTTACATATTTGTGAACACAATTTGGTTTATACATATTCAGTTGTTCTTATACTTGGATAGCTGTCTCCATAATGTTGATTTACAGGTGCACTGATAAAGAAATATGTGCCTGAATGTAAATCAAAGTAAGACACGATTTAAGCATTAAATTTCATTTTTGATTGCAAGTTTGTTTTCTGATAGCTTTACTTATTTAATAGAAACATGTAATTTACAAGATGACAGCGTGCCTATGATTTTATAAAGTTCAATAAAGATAAGTTAAAAGAGATGCATATAGAAACAAAAATTTAACTGAGCTAAAAAAATCTTGAGGGGAATAAATGTCTATATAAGATCCACAGGAAAACATAAAACAGAGTTTACAGTCAATCACAAACTGAACTCTAGTCACACAAAATTCACAGTTGGAAAAACAAGTAAGAGCAGACAGGACAGTGAGAGACAGTGAGAATCAGAAACTGACAGGTCCCATCAATCAAAGGTCTATGAAAAATCTTGGTTACCATGATTTCTGTAGGCAGCACAAAACTTTTTAGAAACTGTACATTATTGTTTTATAATTCCTGGCCTTTACCATCATTTGCTCTACTTCTTTAAAGAAATATTAAGTTGTAAAAAATGCCATATTTACCTCCTGTGTCTTGGGAATGTACTATATGCTTAACCATTTCTCATGACTCCTTCATTTATATATTTTTCCTTTCCCTATATATCTCTGTCTGCCTTGCTAAACACCTCCTATAACCCTGGTCACTCCCGGCCTTTCATAGGCTTCCAAAAATCTGTTCCCTGCCTTTCTTCAGGCAATGCAAGAAGTCATGTTAAGGTTGCCAGATGAAAAGATACCATAGTAGATAAATTTGAGTCTCAGATAAACAAATAATTTTTTTTAGTAATAGTATGGCCTGTGCAATAGTTGGAATATACTTATACTAAAATTAAGTATTCCTTACTTTTTTGAAATTCAAATTAATCAAGAGTCCTCTATTTGCTAAATCTAGTAACCCTACCTGCTGGGCCATTGTAATAATTAAATTTAGAACAGCAGACCTTAAGTATGACATATATTCAGGAATTACTTTGCCCCAGGGGAGGGTGTTTCACATGAAGATTGTCACTGTTCCATGGAAGGAATGTTGAAATGATGGCAAGAATCAGAAAACACCTTAATTCAGCTTCCTACTGGTGGTTCAAACCCACATTAAGAAGTTGGTTTTTACCCAGTAATGGGATTGCTGGGTCAAATGGAATTTCTATTTTTAGGTGCTTGAGGAATCGCTACACTGTCTTCCATAATGGTTGAACTAATTTACACTCCCACCAACAGTGTAAAAGTGTTCTTATTTCTCCACATCCTCTCCAGCATCTGCTGTCTCCTGATTTTTTAATGATCACCATTCTAACTGGTGTGATATGGTATCTCAGTGTGGTTTTGATTTGCAGTTCTCTAATGACCAGTGATGATGAGCATTTTTTCATATGTTTCTTGGCCTCATATATGTCTTCTTTTGAAAAGCGTCTGTTCATTCCCACTTTTGAATGGGGTTGTTTTTTTTTTCTCGTAGATCTGTTTTAGTTCTCTGTAGATTCATGATATTAGCCTTTTGTCAGATGGTTAGGTTGCAAAAAGTTTTTCCCATTTTGTTGGCTACTGGTTCACTCTAATGATTGTTTCTTTTGCTGTACAGAAGCTCTGAAGTTTAATTAGATCCCATTTGGCTTTTGTTGCCAATGCTTTTGGTGTTTTAGTCACTAAGTCCTTGCCTATGCCTATGTCTTGAATGGTATTGACTCGGTTTTCTTCTAGGTTTTTTATGGTGTTAGGTCTTATGTTTAAGTCTTTAATCCATCTGGAGTTAATTTTACTGTAAGGTGTCAGGAAGGAGTCCAGTTTCTGCTTTCTGCACATGGCTAACCAATTTTCCTAACACCATTTATTAAACAGGGAATCCTTTCCCCGTTGCTTGTTTTTGTGACGTTTGTCAAAGATCAGATGGTTGTAGATGTGTGACGTTGCCTCTGAGGCCTCTGTTCTTTCATTGGTCTATGTGTCTCTTTTGGTACCAGTACTGAGGGAATGTGTTCTTTTTTCAGGTCCACAAGGGGGCGTAGTTTTAAGGGCAAGACTTTCCTAGCACCATGCCCCACTTCCATCGCTCTACATCTGGGAGATTTAACAGTTTATGTTTGAATTTCACATGCACAGGAAGAAACTAAAAGTCAATCACTCCAGCGGAAGTTCTAAGGAACTCCTTTCATTGGCCCAGGGTCTTGGAGAAGGTCGGGGTTCCTCCCAGGATAAAAGTCTGTATCCTCACACCTGGCCATATTTCCCCTCTGGAATCCCCTTCCACGCTCTTTGTGGAAGTCTTTCTTTTCTTCTCCTTTTCTTCTCTTTTTCTACCTAAATAAAATCATCTTTCTGCAACATTTCTTGGGTCCAATATTTACTTTTACAAGCATATGGCACACCTGCTATGGTCCCATCACTTATTCTTAAGACATTGGAGACCAAGAACCCACAGAATTCTCTTGGAGAAGCCAAGCTTCACCACCACCCAAGAAAAAACTCAGTTACAGTGCCATGCTGTTTTGATTACTGTAGCCTTGTAGTATAGTTTGAAGTCGGATAGCATGATGCCTCCAGCTTTGTTGTTTTTGCTTGCTTAGGATTGTCTTGGATATGTGGGTGCTCTTTTGGTTCCACATGAAGTTTAAGGTGGTTTTTTCCAGTTCTGTGAAGAAGGTCATTGGTAGCTTGATGGGGATGGTGTTGAATCTATAAATTCGTTTGGGCAGTATGACCATTTTCATGATACTGATTCTTCCCAGCCATAAGTATGGAATGTTTCTCCATCTGTTTGTGTCCTCTCTTATTTCCTTGAGCAGTGGTTTGTTGTTCTCCTTGAAAAGACCCTTTACATCCTTTGTTAGTTGTATTCTTAGGTATTTTATTCTCTTTGTAGCAATTGTGAATGGGAGCTCACTCTTGATTTGGCTCTCTTTTAGTCTGTTATTGGTGTATAGGAATGCTTGTGATTTCTGCACATTGATTTTGTATCCTGAGACTTTGCTGAAGTTGCATATCAGCTTCTGGAGGTTTTGGGCTGAGATGATGGGGTCTTCTAAATATACAATCATGTCATCTGCAAATAGAGACAATTTGACTTCTTTTCCTAATTGAATACCCTTTATTTCTTTTTCTTGCCTGATTGCTCTGACTAGAACTTCCAATACTATATTGAATAGGAGTGGTGAGAGATGGTATCCTTGTCTAATGACAGATTTCAAAGGGAATGCTTCCAGTTTTTGTCCATTCAGTATGATATTGGCTGTGGGTTTGTCTTAAATAGCTTTTGTGATTTTGAAATATGTTACATTAATACCTAGTTTATTGAGAGTTTTTAGCATAAAGGGCTGTTAAGTTGTGTTGAAGACCTTCTCTGCATCTATTGAGATAATCATGTGGTTTTTGTCTTTGGTTCTGTTTATGTGATAGACTTTCATATGTTGAACCAATCTTGTATCCCCGGGATGAAGCCTACTTGATCGTGATGGATAAGCTTTTTGATGTGCTGTTGCAATTGGCTTGCCAGTATTTTATTAAAGATTTTCGCATCTTTGTTCATCATGGATATTGACCTGAAGTTTTCGTTTTTTGTTGAGTCTCTGCCAGGTTTTGGTATCAGGATGATGTTGGTCTCATAAAATGATTTTGGAAAGTTTGCCTCTTTTTGGATTGTTTGAAATAGTTTCAGAAGGAGTGCTACCGGCTCCTCTTTGTATGTCTGGTAGAATTGGGCTGTGAACCCATCTAGACCTGGGCTGTTTTTGATTGGTAGACTATTAATTGCTGCCTCAACTTCAGCCCTTGTTATTGGTCTATTCAGGTTTTCAACTTCTTCCTGGTTTAGGCTTGGGAGGTATATCCAAAGGATTATAAATCATTCTATTATAATGACACATGCACATGTATGTTCATTGTGGCACTGTTTACAATAGTAGAACCAACCTAAATGTCCATCAATGATAGACTGGACTAGGAAAATGTGGCACATATATACCACGGAATACTATGCAGCCATAAAAAGTGAGGAGTTCGTCTCCTTTGTAGGGACATGGATGTATCTGGAAACCATCATTCTCAGCAAACTGACACAATAACAGAAAATCAAACACCACATGTTCTGACTCATAGGTGAGTGTTGAACAATGAGAACACATGGACACAGTGAGGGTAGCATCACACACTGGGGTATACTGGAGGGCAGTAGGGAAGGGACAGCAGGGGGATAACTTGGGGAGAAATGCCAGGTACATGTGATGGGGGGCTGGAGTCAGCAAACCACATGACCATGTATGTACCTATGCAACAATCCTGCATTATCTGCACATGTACCCCAAAACCTAAAGTGCAATAAAATACATATACATATATATGTATGTATATAAAAGAAGTTGGTTTTTCAACAACTTAAAGGAAACCTAGGGTGAGTCCCATGATATCTCTGGAATATTTTTAGGTAATCATAAAACTATGGATAATTTTTATTTACTAAGAAGCAGTTTCAGTCTAGTAATTACTATTTTCACTTTAGAATAATGATCAAATGCCTATAGCTTTTTTTTTCCTAAGTATGAGTTATTTATTTAAGCCATATCCTGACATAAGCAAAGGATGGAAGATCAGTATGCTAGTCATCATTTGATATAAGTAAATAAGGTGAGCTTAAAGTCCCATATACTTTTTCTGGTCTGTGTGCAGAATAATGGTCCAAACCAGGTCTGTGGTCCCTGGTGCCTGAATAATGGTTCAGATTCTCTTTATTTGTCTTTGTAGTCAGTTGGAAGTGGATTCACACAGGGTTATGGAGTAGCATATGTTTACCATCTCCCCAGGGAGAGGGCTTGGACCTGATAGGGAGATGGGGATAGGTAGTGAACTCGGGTCTCGTGCTCTATCCATGTTTGACTTCAGAAACACATTTAGTATGCTTACTGCCACCTCGGGGAGTACAATGAAGTAGGTCAGGGCCTTCCACATGCAAGCTGTGTCCTCCTGGCCATTGGTGTTGCTTGACATAGGCCACTCCAGAAACCCGAGACTCAGCAGCTGCTGCCATTTTCAACCTGGACTCAAATGCCTATAGCTTTTTAATTTGTGCCTCCCACTCCCCGCAAGACAGGCCTTTTGAAGACTACCTTTCTGTGATTAAAAAAAAAAAAAGTTCAGAAATCTCCTTCTCCATTTGTCCTCTTCTCCTTCCCATGCAAAAGGCTGCTCCTTTGGTTTGAACATGGTGGTAGGGGAGCAGTGGAGTGGCAGGGGAGGTAAAGGATGCAACACGTGTGAGTTTCCAGGACATAACGGGCCACCCTGGGACCTTCTGGCCTTGATGAGTGTTTCAGTAAGGCACTTAAAAGGCACTTTGGAAATTTCTCTTTTGATATAAGTTTCTAACTTGAACTTGCCTAGTCATGGGAGACTCCACAGGCCGAGTTATTTTTTATACCTACCTCTTTAGCAATAGACAAGCCATGGTCCACTCCAAGCTATTGTCTACTGAGTTCTTTCTACCATTCTAGATGGTCCCTTTGGAGGGCAGTGCATATGAGCATAATTTTATAATGCTGTAAGCACATTTTGTACATGGGAAATAAATATATTCTTATCTCTGACAAAGGTTGGAAGTGAAAGCTAATCCTAATATGCCTCTGCAAGTAGCTACAGTGATTTTCCATTAGGTTCTCATGCATGAGCCAGTATCAGCCTACTGTCAGCCACAGCTCCAGGTCTCACAATACATGCTCTTCCTATGGTTTTGTTGAATCCCTTTCCCTTTGAGATGAGGAAAAGACACCCCAGCCTGCCTTTTACCCTGGTGAGATTCAAAGTGTATGTATCCTTTTATCCCAAATCTTTAGAGCCTTAATGTGGATTAGGAAAAATGATTGCAAAAATATTTTAGAGACATTCTTTGCAATTTTGATTTAGCACTCTGCATAGCATATAGAGGGTTGCCTTCTTTTTTTTTTTTTTTTTTTTTTTTTTTTTGGAATTTTGGGTGCAATTAAGACTCAAATCAAAGACTAAAATGGTTCAATTTAAACATACTCTTAAACGTATTAAGGGGGAGGGGGGCAAGATGGCTGACTAGATCCAGCCAGGGAATGTCTCTCCCACCAAGAGAAACCAAACTGTATTGAGTAAACCATCAAACTTCAGACAGATCTTTTGAGAGAAACACTGAAAGTCGACAGAGAGACAGTACAGATACCAAGGTTGAAGAAGGAGGAAACTGGGAAGCTTACATGGATTTGCTGAGTGCCAGGACTGACTCCCAGTCCTGAACAAGTGCTAAGGAAGGGGTCAGTGAAGGAATTCTAGGGCACCACACTCTCACCTTGGGCATCTGAGGTTCTAGCTACAAAGGATCTCATGACCCCCATGGGCATATAAATTAGCAGGGGGAACTGATCAGAGAGTAGCCAGAAGCAGAACTTGAACCTACAGGGAGCCCAGCAGGTTTTGTGCATGGGCAGTTACAGCAATACACAGCCACAGGTGCCCATCCCCCAAGACTCTCCATCTTGCTCTGAGTGATTCTGTCCCCCTACTGACTGCCAGGCTGGGAGAAAGCAGGACTGCCCTTTCCATAAAACAAAGGTGCATCTGATCTGTGCATGCCCTTGTCTGCCAACGCCTGAAGAGGACCCTACTTGACTGCTACCATAGGAGGGAATACATGGCACAGCCACCCTGCCTGAGCATTTTGCTGGTGGTCTGGGAACAATTCAGCCCCATCAACACAGCCACTGTTTGGTAGCTGTGGGACCAGTCTCACCTTCCTCCCCAACCCATCGCCTGGATTTGAGCACAAGATCCTGGGTTATCAAGCTGGGATCTGTGGCCTCAGCTCAAGTGGGGAAGAACACCCACTCTCAGAACACTGAGAAGAGTTATGCATGGGTTGATGTGTTGGCATGGGGGATGGGCATCTCTTCCTCTGCAAGACTGGTCCAGGAATGATGCAGTTGACCAGGCACAGATTCTGCCTGAAGGAGCCCCAGGGCTCAGAACACATAGAACAGCCCAGTGATCTGGATTAAGAAGGCTTGGGATAAAACTAGCTGATAGGGCCTGCTCCTGAGGCAGATTAGATGAAGGGAGACCCAGTCAGGGGAGCATGAGCTGTGCAGCACTACACCAGTTACACACCTGTGGTGCCACCACACTGTCCATGGATCCTTTTCCCTTGACCCACTGCATCACCAGACTACCTATAGACATATCCCACAGCCAGCTTTGACTCTGCAAATCTCAGAGGACCAGTGGGTTCCCATGGTGTGGCAGGTCTTCTGGTGACTTAAACTTTGGATTGAGCTTCCCCTAAGGGTGGGGAATAGGGAGTACAGCCTGTCAAAGCACACCTTGGAGCTAAGGAAACATGAGCATGGTGCCAGTGATTGAAAGAGACTCCCTTAAGGCCTAGGAATGGACTTGGTGAGGGGATTATCCCTTCCTCACTCCCGTCTCCCCCCTCCCAGAGGCCTGCTGTGGAGATATTGAAATAAAAGAAATGTGTAGCTAAGAGTCTGTCTGCCAGCCCTTACTCTTAAGCATCATCTACTGGATCACAGCCTGAATTACACCACCAAACAAAAATAAATTCCTTCAACATGCATCACCTGTGCGACTCAATGCAGGAAACTAACCACAACTAAGAAACTTGTACAGAGTCTTGGACCTCTGAAAACATTCAGAAAGGAAGCCAACCAGCTATACAAAACACACAATACATTCAAACCTTCAAGGGAAGAAATATTGTAAGAACAAAAGTCCCTATCCAAATTACAGCAACTTCAAGAAGATAAAGAAACACCATTTCTCTCAGATGAGAAGGAATCAGTGCAAGAAGTTCAGCAATTCAAAAAATCAGAGTGTTTCTTACCTCCAAAGGATCACACTAGCTCCCTAGCAATGGATCCTAACCAGACTGAAATAGTTGAAATGATAGATATGGAATTCAGAATCTGAATGACAAGGAAGCTCAGCGAGATTCAAGTGAAAATTGAAACCCAATTTGAGGAAGCCAGTAAAATGATCCAAGAGTTGAAAGATGACATAGTCATTTTAAAAGAGAACTAAACTGAATTTCTGGAATTGAAAAATAGGCAACAGGAATTTCAAAAATACAGTTGGAAGTCTTAACAACAGAGTAGTCTAAGCTGAGAAAATAATTTCAGAGCTTAAAGACAAATCTTTCAAAGCAAATCAGTCAGATAAAAATAAAGAGTGAAATTTTTTAAAAAATGAACACAACTTCCAAAAATATGGAATTATGTAAAAAGACCAAATCTATGACCCATTGGCATTCTTTTTTTTTTTTTTTTTTTTTGAGACGGAGTTTCGCTCTTGTCACCCAGGCTGGAGTGCAATGGCGCGATCTCGGTTCACCGCAACCTCCACCTCCTGGGCTCAGGCAATTCTCCCACCCCAGCCTCCTAAGTAGCTGGGATTACAGGCACGCACCACCATGCCCAGCTAACTTTTTGTATTTTTAGTAGAGACGGGGTTTCACCCTGTTGACCAGGATGGTCTCGATCTCTCGATCTCGTGATCCACCCGCCTCGGCCTCCCATTGGCATTCTTGAAAAGGACAGAGGTTGTGTGAGACAGCAAACAACTTGGAAAACATATTTGAAGATATGTTCCAAGAAAATTTCCCCAATCATGCTAGAGACGTTGACATGCGAATTAAAGAAATTCAGAGAATCTCTATGAGATACTATACAAGGTGACTACTCTCACAGACTTTAAGGTCAATGCAAAAGAAAAATCCCTTAAAGGCAGTTTGAGGAAAGGGTTAGATAACTGACAAAGGGAACCCCATAAGTTTAAGAGTGAACTTCTCAGCAGAAACCTTACAAGGCAAAAGAGATTAGGGGCTCATATTCAGTCCTCTTAAAGGAAAGAAATTCCAATTCAGAATTTCATATCCCATCAAACTAAGCTTTATAAGCAAAAGAGAAATATCATATTTTCCAGACAAACACTAAAGGAATTTGTTACCACGAGACAAGCCTTAAGAGGTGTTGCTATCTTTATATTCGATTCAGGGGTGCCCATGTACCCCTGAATCTAAAATAAAAATTGGAAAAATAGATTTAAAAAAACCTGAATAGTTCATGCTACTGCTTCAATTAAGTATATTTATAGGAATAATGAAGATTCATCGTTGTATGGCATTTAATATTGGTTTCATACACTTTAGCCATACCACAGCTTCCATTCGTTATGCAAAAGTTTATATGGTCATATAAAATTTAAAATTGCTTTAAACTAACAAGAATCATAATGACTATTATTAAAAAGTTAAAAAATAACAGATGTTGGCAATACTATGGAAAAAATGGAATGCCTATGCATTGTTGGTGGAATGTAAAGCAGTTCAGCCACTATGGAGAGAAGTTTGGAGTTTTCTCAAGAACTAAAAATAGAACGAACTACCTTTTGACCTAGCAATTCCATTATTGAGTATCTACCCTTTGAGAACATAAATGGTTCTACCAAAAAGGCACATGGACTTATATATTCATCTCAGCATTATCACAATAGCAAAGACATTGAATCAACCCAAGTACCAATAAATAGTTGGATTGGATAAAGAAAACATAGTACATATACACCTTGGGATACTGCATAGCCATGAAGAAACACAAGATCATGTTCTTTGCAGCAGCATGAATACAGATAGAGGCCATTATCCTAAGTGAACTGACAGAGAGGCAGAAAACCAAATACTCCATTTGCTCACTTATAAGTGGTAGCTAAACACTGGGTATACATCAACATAAAGATGGGAACAATAGATACTGTGGACTACAAGAAGGGGAGGAAAGGAGATGGTGAAGGGTCAAAGATCTACCTTTGGATACTAGCTGTCTACCTGGGTAATGGGTTCAATTATATCCCAACCCTCAGCATAATGCAATATGCTGTTTTAAGAAACCTGCCCATGTACCCTCTGAATCTAAAATAAAAATTGGAAAAATAGATAAATAACCTAAATACTCTATGCTACTGCTGCAGACTAAGTATATTTACAGGAATAATGAAGATTCATCCTTGTGTGGCCTTGGATATTGATTTCATGCACCTGATCCACACCATATCTTCCATTCGTAATGCAAATAAACTGTATCTGTCCTCAAAAAATAAGTAAATAAATGTATTAACCCAGATTCTTTGATATTCTTGGAATTGGCAGGTAAAAGTTTTGGATTCAGATTAATATAATCAACTAAGATAATGTCCTTGGACACAAACTGTCAACTGAGACAATGTCCTTGGGCACAAAGCAGATGGCCACTCACCAATTCATGATTTAGTCTAATTAAAATGTACATGATTGTCCTCAGCTTCATTTCTGAATCGGTGGCATTTGTAAAAGTAGTGAGGAAAGAAATATTTTACAGATTAATGCTTACATATATACAGACCATCTTCTAAAGGAAGAACACTTAGATCAGGGTCATAGTATGTAGGATAAGCCTTGATTCATTCGCCCATTATTCTGGGAAAGGGAAAAAATTCAGAGTGTAAAAATATCACATAATACATTGGCATTCATAGCAGGATGTGCTGGCATTAACAAAATTTACAATGTTTTTGAAGAGAGGTAATGAGAACGTTTCTGCAGCTTCAGTAGCAATGCATAATACCGCACAATGAAAAATGATATTTTAATTTTCATGCATGACCTCCACCAGAGGTGTTAATCCTCTGCTAGATCCTATAATTCTCCAATCGTTTGGAGTGAAAGGAAAATGATATTCCATGTCTTTCAGAGATAGATCATATATCCTGGGGAATCTAGAGGCTTGGAGGATCTATTCATGTTTTAAAGAGTAAGGACCATGTGGCATAACCCAGCTGTTTTGCAATTGAATGAGATATTAAACAATAAATTATTTTATCATTTTCTAAGTTTAAGAGCAAATCTTGCCTTTAAAAATAGATTAAAATTTAAAATTATTAAAATTTGATTATAATTCCCTGATATATCGTTGACATAATTAAATTTGTAAAGAGATTTAAAATAGTCATGCATTTGCTAACAGGCAACTTTTTATAAAACATTAATGTAAAAGGTTGAATAGGTGTTTCTGGGTAGATAGGAAAGTCAGGTTTTTAGTAAGAGATGTTAGTGCTGGGAGACCTACTGTAGGACTTAGAATTTGTTTGTGTTTCCATTCATTTTAATGCTGAGAACAATGAAAAGTCACTTTAAGGATTAGGGTAGGAAAATTAAGTAGACCACAGGATTATTTAGGATTGTCCATCATATCCAGAAGTAAAATAGGATTCAGTGGGGTTATGAGTAGTTTGTAGTGTGAATGGCAGATAGACAATATGACCTTAGGAATAGAGGGGAAAAAAGGCAGATATTGAAACTATTGTGCAGAAAGGAATAAGAACACTGGACAAGATGTGAGGTGCTAAAGTGTATATGTAGCTATAATGGCTTCCTGGTCTCTCCTCACCAGCAGATGAGAATACTGCCTTGTTTGGAGCGGGGGTGGATCTGGGTAACAGATAAGTTTCTAGAAGATTGTATCTTCATTTTTTCAAATATAAAAAGTATGTAAATCAATGGTTATCTATATTGGCTAGATATTAAATCAAACTAGGGAGCTTTAAAGATCCTCTGATGCTTAGGGCCTATTACTAAATATTTTGGTTTAATTAATTTGTTAATAAACCTAGACATAATTTTAAAAAAGCTCTTCAAGTGATTTTAATATGAATTTAAGGTTGAGATCCACTGCTCTAGATGAAAATAAAAATGGAGAGAGTGAGTTGTCCAGTAAAATATGCATTCAGGATGTGAAAAAATCTTTCCCTGGGTAGCCATATAACATAATTGAAACTGTTGGCTGCCAAGTCTTTGATATACATACGAAGTTCCTCTTTCCTCAGGATGAGCACCGATATCAAATCTGCAAGGGAAATGAATCAGACAGACACCCAAACTCATCACTAGCTTCCTTATCTTAAAGACTTTCATGCATGAATGCAAGATGAAGATCAGAAACTAAAATGTTTATAGAGATTGTTTGGGAAAATCAATAAGCAAGCAGCCTATGAGTTAGTTGAATGGTGCTAAGTCTGAGCCACAGTATGAGAGGAACGCTGGGAATGGAGCATCCTGGACATGATGAAAGAGTGCTAACCACTCAGCTCCCATTGACGATAGCCACATGGGCTGACAGCCCAGGGTCAGAACAGCTTTTAGCTGTTCAAGAAATGTCAGGAACCTGGATATTTTATGTGAAAAATCTCAGTAGTTGAAAATGAGAATCAAAACAATACTCTTTGAATGCTAGTGGCCAAATCAAGCCCATTTGTGGGCTTAGCATGGCCTGGTACATACCAGTTTAAGACCATGGCTCTACATTGATCATTGTATCTTAAAGTGTGGTCCTTCATCCACATGCCTCAAAATCACCTGAGTCCTGAATTTCCCTAAATTTTCTAAGATGCTTCTGACCCACTCCCTTTATTGCTTTTTATGGTCACAATGCTTGCTTGTACAACTCTAAGGCAATCTTTTGGAAAGTTTACAATGCAGTCAATTATGTAGTTGTTCTTTCTTTAGGGAGAATGTATATTCCTCTTGTTTCAATATAATTGTAAAGAATGCTCTCATTTGTTCTCAAAAAGTCGAGAAGATAAGTAATATAGTTACCTATCTATATGTAATAACTTAACAACAGCAGCAATCCAATAAGTAATTTTAAGTATGGTGTTTAGTTGTTTTTCTACTGACTTGATTAGAAGATTATTGTGAATCTTTAAATGCTATGGAAAGGGAAGGCCAGCCTATCCTTGCTCAGAATATAAATATTAAAACTATACCTGTTTAATAAAAGGATATAGGTTAGTGGTACTCTTTATGTTGAAAATACAAGGCAATTCTATGCTTTTTAAGACAGTAAATTTATTTTTAAAATGGTTCTGAGTATACTTTCTCATATCAAATGGTAATATAACATAAACATTTTTTAAAATTCCCCCTTCATTATGTAGAGCTGAATTTATTTCCTTTTGAGCATGGGCTGGACTTAGTGACTCACTTCCTCTAAATTAAGTACATAAAGGAAAAACTTGTCAGATACCACCTTACCCTAGTGATCTAGAGTAATATGATCAGTATGAATGATGTTGATTTTATCTGCCTTCTAACACAATGGAACAAAAGGAGCATCTCATTTCTATGACATGTAATCATGAGAAACGTCACAAAAACCCAAATTGATGAAAGTTCTACAAAATATCTGACTAGGAGTCTTCAAGTATGAAGGTTTTGAAAAATAATGAAAGGCTGGGAAACTGTCACAGACCAGAGGAGATGATGAAATGCCAATGTGGTATTGTGGGTTAAATCCTGGGACAGAAAAAGTGGGAAAACTGGTAAACTCTGAATAAACTGTAATTGAGTTAATAATATTATTCTAATACTAATTTATTAATTTTGACAAACTGTGGTTGGTGATATAATAGATTAACATTAGAGGAAGAGATATGAAGGGGATATGGGAACTTTTTCTGTACTATCTTAGCAACTTTTCTCTCTTTCTTTCTGTTTTTTGTTTGTTTTTGAGACAGAGTTTTGCTCTTATTGCCCATGTTGGAGTGCAATGGTGCAATCTTGGCTCACTGCAACCTCTGCCTCCCTGGTTCAAGCGATTCTCCTGCCTCAGCCTCCCGAATAGCTGGGATGACAGGCATGCGCCACCACACCCAGCTAATTTTGTGTTTTTAGTAGAAACTGGGTATCTTCATGTTGGTCAGGGTAGTCTACAAAGCCTGACCTCAGGTGATCCACCGCCTTAGCCTCCCAAAGTGTTGGGATTATAGGCATGAGCCACTGCACCCAGCCTATCTTGGCAATTTTTCTACAATTATAAAGCCATTCCAAAATTAAAAGTTTATTATTAAAAGGTAATATTCTCACTTACTATTCCTAAATACAGATATATGCCTAAGATTATTAAGCTGCAGAGAGATACCTGAATTTTACACTACCTGTAACATAGCCTTCAGGGCAGACAATGATGATGTTTGAGGAAGGGGACAATATTTTCAATTGCTAAAGCTCAGCAGTATCTAGTTCAGAGTAGTAGTTAAATAAATACTTGTTACATGAATAAATGCATCATGTTTGGTTTCTGTTTAAGGTGAAAATTCAGCACATGGGGATTTGCTTGCCATTTTTGCACAAATCTGGATCACCAGGCATCATTTGAAAGATATGATTAACTACTAGGATCAAAGACAAATCTTATCTATGAGTTACTCTGTCAAATACACACATAAGACTGTAGGAAAAGACACTAAGCAAAATAGTATTCAGGGACATTATGTTTAGAAGTTAGTAAAAAAAATCTCAGGATAAGATTTAAAGAAACAAATTAAGTATATGGACACTTTTTCCCAAAAACCTATAGTAACCACAGATTTATTCCCAGGCATGAAAGAGGTGATTATTTTTAAGTGTCTATGATTCTTATCTTGGAGTGTATCCCACTGAAGAATGATCTGCCTCAGGCCTGCTTGGAATTAAAATCCTTCCCTGTGATTTGCCCTGATATAGCAACAGCTTTCTTTGTTTCAGCTGTCAGAGACTCTTAATAAAAGTAAATCTTTTAATTTTAGTTTATATCTGGACTTGTTTACTTTTTGAAAATAAGAAAAAGGGAGGTTACAAAATGTAATGCATCAGCAACAGGACCCCATCACTGGTTTCTTTTATTGTTGTTGTTGTTGTTGAAACAAATATGATCTTAACTTTTTGCGGAGGAGATTTATAGAACCTCTTACCATCTTCCCCTAATTTTTTTTAATCTCATGTCTACTTCTTTGCTTATTCTTCCTCAAATGAAATTAGCATTAATTTTTAAATCCTCTTTAGAGACTATTTGCAGCTTGTCTCTAACACCATTTGAAATACTAAAAGAAAAAAATCCCAGTAGTGGTTTGTATTTTTTCTGAACAAACCACTTTAAGCAGTTATGAGAAAATTATTGCTCTGTATGTTTGTTAAAGAAATTTGCAGCATTTTGCCATATCCAAGATATGGTTTTGAATCATCAAAAGAAAAGGGCTGGTCTGTTTGAATACCAATGTGTCAGCGAAAATACTCGAATTGCAAAAAGGCTAAAATTGCTGGGTTAGCAGCAGAAAGAAATTATTCAGTACTAATAGAGTTATTTCATAGAAACGTAAGGAACTTGGTAGATTGGACAATTTCAAGGACACTATCACAACCACACAGCTTCATTTAGGCTGGCAACTAAAATGTCCACATAACTTTTCCACAGTTAGGAGTTAAGAATCATGAGATTGAGATTGAGAAGGGAGCTAATAAGAAGGTATACAGTGACAAGAATTTTTTTACTATGGATATAGAATAGGTTTATGTCCAAAAATTATATTTTTGTTTAGTATTTTTAAAGGTTAAACCTAAAGAAAACAAGAAGGAGGAAGAATGGTTTGAGCACTGTATGAATACTAGATCAGCTTTCAAGATAGTCTAGATGAGAAGATGGAAAATTAAATCTCAGGAAGAGTTTTGCCCATAGACATTTGTGGACTCCTGATAAGGAAAGCTGATATTTCCTCTACTTTCCTCATGAAGAAGTGCCTTGCCTCTTTGGCCGCCAAGAGACCAATAAGGAGTCAGGGGGTGGGTGTTTTCATTGCCTAGATGTGGACAGAAAAGAACACCAGGGAACAATGGAACTTACTGCGAGTCCCTCAGTGGGGGATTGGTAGTCTGCTGCACAAACACTTGCAAGCCCCAAGAGTAGAGAACATTTTGGTTTCCAAAACCTGAGAAATGGTTACCATCTAGGATGTACTTGAAAGTGTCTGGAGAAGAAAAGCGACACATTATGATGCCATTTTTAGGACTAAGGATATGTACATTGAACAGACTATATACAACCAGTGAAAATAAAGATTGTATGGAAGACATATGAAAGGCTGAATAAAAATATGTATCTATCCCTATATATTAAGTATAAACATATATAAATCTATATTTAATATGTAAAATATAAATATATATATATATAAATATATATTTAACATTTAATACATAAATATAAATATACTTAAAATATTATATATATATATTTTTTTTTGATTCCCTACTAAGCAATTAATTTTGAGTTCCAATTAGTGGTCTAACATAGGAAGTGCAAAAAAAATCTTGAAGTATTGAGACAAGAATATACATAGATGACAAATCACAAGGCAAAAGATAAGAAATCTAGAAAGTAGATTCATCAGTCTTCTCAAAAGAACAAAATAAAAGACATATGAATGAGAGATAATAATTAAACACATAATGAGGATAATTTTTTTCTAAGCCAAATATAGTTCTAAACCTGCAGTTTGAAAGTAACTATACGTAGATTGTGATATTCCTTAAATATACACAATCTATGTACGCTATTTAAGGAATATTACAATCTATGTATGTAGATTTGAATATAAGAAAGAAGGAGGCATCAGCAACTGGATCCCCCATCACTGGTTTCTTTGTTGTTGTTGTTGTCATTGTTGTTGTTGTTATTGTTATTGAAACAAATATCTTAATTTTTGGGGGAGGGAATTGATGAAACCTCTTACAATTTTCCCCTAATGCCTCATCATCATCATTGTCATTATCTTCTTCCTCTTCTAGCAGGATGTGAAGGATACAAAATATTTCTATAAATTATTTGGCATTTCTCTTTTAAAAGGTGGAGCCTAATTTTCTTCTTCATGAATGTAGAAATGCAGGCTGACCTTAGAAACTTGCATCCCACACAATAATAGTGGGAGACTTCAACATTAATATTAGACAGATCAATGAGACAGAAAAATTAACAACGATATCCAGGACTTGAACTCAGATCTGGAACAAGTAAACATAATTAACATTTATAGAACTCTCCACTTTACACAAAATATACACTCTTATCAGTACTACATCATATCAGCTTAGAAGTTTAAACGAAATGTTGGTTGGCTCCTTGTTTGTTATTCTCTTCCCTCGTTTTCTTTCATGTCTCCATTATTAAGGACAATTATAGGCATACTCATATTTAGACTGCATTCTAGCCCAGGCAACAAAGCAATACCCCCATTCTCTCTCCCTCTCCCTCTTCCTCTTTCTCTTTCTTCCTCTTCTTTATTCTTTTTCTTATTATTATTTTTTTCTTTCTAAAAAAAAAAAGAAACTTGCTTCTAATTATTAGCATGAATTGAGAGTGGCGTTGTGTGGTTTTCCAGGCTAGATCATAAAAGGCCATCTAACTCCCGCTTGGCCTCTCTCTCTCTCAGAGCTGTGCTTGTGAAAATAAGAAGTCTAGCTATTCTGATTCCATATGAGCCATGCTAGGGTGACCATGTGGAGAATGCCCATAAGGAGGAAAAGAATGCCTGAGGAGGGCCTCTGCCGGACTCCTGTTTGTTTTTCACGTAGGAACTTCCCAGCATCAACAGGTCATGAGTAAGCCTTCAGCCTTCCATAAGCCCCAGACACCACCAAATAGAGACAAATTGGACTATGCCTGTGGAGCCTTGTGCAGAATGCAGAACAGCACAAGAAGACATGCTGTTGTTTTTGGTTTGGAGTGGCCTGTTACACCATTGTAGTGAATAGAACATGAATTTATAAGCTAATTTAACAAATCAGCTATACCAGATAAACATCAGACATGTTATAAGTTTGTGATCTACATCACTGGATGCTAACACACAGAGAGATAGAATATATTAACCACTGAGAGAAAATGCTGACCCTACAAATTCTACAAGATATTATTCACTTGCAGGACAAAATACTAGGATGTACAAGAATTCAGTGATATAATCACTTAAGAAAATTAATAAATGACATAGGAACAGAAACAGTTGTGAGAAAGAATGTATATATATATACACACACACATTCTACAAATATGCAATTAAGTATGCATGAATAAGAGTATTCCTTCTAGGTAGTCATTCTGTGAATGTGTAATATCGGTGTCAAACAGGACTTGAAACAGAAAAAAATGATGTGTTGAGCGATGTTCATTTGGATAATGAACCATCTTAGGCAAAACTAAGAGTTGGAAGATGAAGGAAGGTATGGAGATAGAACAGCCTTTCTAAACAGATTGGAGGATGAAAAGAAAAAGAGAAGAAGAAAAGAAAAGGGTCAATGAAAGTATCCCAAAGGGCTTTAATTATTCATTTGGAAGAATAAAGGATACTTCATTTTTAATTATAGTAAAGAAATATTTGTCTAATTTTGAGAGAAGATAAAGGGAAATTTACTACTAAGGAAATTGATTACAGAAAACCTTTTTAAAAAGCAATGGGAAAAATGCACCAACCAGTGAAAATAAGGGGAAGCAAAGATAAATACCATCTAAAATGAAATAATTAACATAAGGTAAGGCTATTTCTTTAAATTTGATCAGTTAAAGTATTATATAATCAGAGCCAACTAATTAAAACATTCTCATATGTTGTTTACAAGGAATACACACACAGTGGAGTTATAAAGGATGATTTAAAAGAGAAACTAGGAAAATAAGAGAGAAGGATGTGTGTGAATAGGACTGGTAGTATACATATCACATTGGTTATATTCAGGAGAAACACTTCTAAATAGGAGACAGTGGAACATTTTTTAAATAAATATAATTTTGGAACTCTAACAATATGTGAAATAATAAGTTCATTATACAGAGTAAAAAAAAATAGAAATTTCAAAAACTGCTTAAAACACAGTTAAAAATTTATTTTCTCCTCAAGTTTTGGAAAAGCTCAAACTTTTGAGTGCCTCCCAGCATCCTCTTCTTATCTGCAGTCAATGGTGGTGTAAGGCCAACTTAAATTCTTCAGCTATTCAAAGCCAGTTATTTCCTGGGATGGAGCTGGAGGGCTTGATAACATCAGTTTGTTTCTTCCTTGATAACTCACCTTAGTATATGTGATTAGGAAGAATAAATCTAATTCGTTCAGAAGGATGTTCTTGGGGAGCCTATGCATCGCCCTGGGAGCTTTTAGCATTCGGAGATGGTGGTTTATGTTGCTTTGAAATTCTCTGCAGAATGTAATACAGTGAAGTTTTAATTAATTGACATGTATGGACTATGACGATTAACAAAACATCATTTTGAGGCCGGGCACGGTGGCTCAAGCCTGTAATCCCAGCACTTTGGGAGGCCAAGGCGGGTGGATCACAAGGTCGAGAGATCGAGACCATCCTGGTCAACATGGTGAAACCCCGTCTCTACTAAAAATACAAAAAAAAAAAAAAAAAAAATTAGCTGGGCATGGTGGCGCATGCCTATAATCCCAGCTACTCAGGAGGCTGAGGCAGGAGAATTGCCTGAACCCAGGAGGCGGAGGTTGCGGTGAGCCGAGATCGCACCATTGCACTCCAGCCTGGGTAACAAGAACGAAACTTTGTCTAAAAAAAAATCATTTTGATTTTTAACATTCACTGAAACTTTATTTTCTCTAACTTGACCTTATTGATACATTTTAATAAAAATATATTTAATCTCTTCTTGATGACTAGGGATACTATATATCCTTGGATTTACAGCTCGCAATTTTATAGCTGAATGTATATTGATTCCAAGATAACCTAACAGGTTACCTATATTATTAGTGAATTGTGATTTTTTTTTTTTATTTAAGGTGGATAAGAATTTTAAAGAAATTGCAAAGCCATTATGTCATTGTTAATAAAAACACTGATTTATCCAGGGAAAATTACTTAGTGGGCTTTGTTCTTGGTTTGTGATTCCTGGGATCTCTTGGAGCCAGAAAAACAAAATGATTAGGTGACTCTTGACAAAAGCGGGGCTTTTAAAAGAGCAATTCTTCTCTGTTTCTTGTCTTTGGAAGAGACAGATCGTTCTTATGAAATTGGTGATAGTCAACCACTCTCCTCTTTAACTCAGGGACTAGTCAGTTAGTTTCTCTTGCATAAAACTCACTGAGGCCAGTGTGCTGAACTCTAGTCAGACCATAAGAGAAAGGGACTGGGAATAAATAACAAAGGTAAGATGAGTTAAAAGCGGCATGCCAAAGCTATACAGCTTTTCCATGGTTCTGGGAAACAATGCAAAAGATTGTCTGGGGCTTAAACAGTCATTGTGATACTTAGTTTTAAAATGAAGAGGACTGAGTCTTAAGAACAAGAATGGCATTTTTAATAATGGATCTAATTATAAAGAAATATTTACTATATTTAAATTAAATAAATAATTAAAGGTGACAGAAAAATGTATGGGTTTATAGATTCAAACTGAGCAGTCGCTAAAGATGATTGTCCTTCAGAAAATGGATGAGAGGTGGATGGCATCAGAGTTGGTAGAAGTTATTGGAAAAATAAAATTATTCCACATTTATACCCCTATAAATTAAAACTGTTCAATCAAGCTGATTATACTTTTTTATACTGTCTCTTTAGATTTGTCTCTTTTCCTTAAAAACAAGTGTCCAAATAACACCACTTAATTGTAGGCTGGTAAATAGCTTCCACATCTTAGAGATTTTATTGGCCATTGTTATGCAGAGATGGCATTTTCAATTTATAGGTTGTTTCCATCACTCATGGAATAAACTAAGTTCTCAGGAGAGACAACATGTAGCTCGTTGGATTATAATGAGAGCAAAAAGATATACAAACTACTGCAGAGGGAAAGAAGTTGAATTTGTAAATGTAAAGTAGTATTTGGCAAACTTTATAGGCCAGTATCGTGTGTGTGTGTCTGCGTGTGTGTGTGTGTGTGTGTGTGTGTGTGTGTGTGTGTGTGTGTGCTTAACTACATTTTTAAGCTAACTTCAAGGTAAATGAGCTAAGTAAGAAGTTGATTTTTAAGATGTGTTTATCAGCTAATATAGCAACAAATGACTCAGTTTAAAATGTGAAGTGAAATCAATGGTGTTGAATTGGTATTATATCTATAATCTGGGCCAGGCCCTTAGTATTTTGCTGTGCTCAATCTGAATTTAATAAATATTTTTGAACCTTTTGACAAAATGCCATCATACTATCATAACACCTTGAGGGTTCAGGACACCTGATATAAAGCTTTCTATTCTGATGCACACAGCAACTTACTCATATCTACTGATCCAATTATCCTAGTTTCTAAGTAAAATTGCTTTCTAGCAGGGCCTTTTAGTCAGATGTTTTAGCAATTACCTTATTTTTATATGTTTTCTATCAAAAATCCCCATCTATGGTAAATTTTACAAATCCTACCCTACAAATGATTATTCATGTGAAGTAATATTCAGAGAAAAGTGAAACTTTTTTCCCATTTCTGAATTTCATTATATGTGCATTCATTTCCAAAGTACAATTTTCTCAATGATAATACTTCTCTGTAAAATGGTTGTTAATAAATTAAGAGGAAGCATAAAGCTATGCCATTGTGGTTGGAAGAGAGACACTGACTTGCATCTTGTTGGTAGAGAAAATCTGTATCTTAGTATTTCATTTTCAGGTGTATACTAGTAATACTGATAATTTTTCAAGGTAAATTTCTACAGATATAATGCCTTATCTGCAATGTAACCAACATTATCTTCAGTGTTAAGACATATTTAGGTGAGGATCTGTGATTCATGCCTGTAATCTCAGCATTTTGAGAGCTCAAGTAGGGAGTATTATTTGACTCCTGGAGTTCGAGATCAGCCTGGGCCACACGGTGAGACTCCGTGTCTACAAAAAAATTAAAAATTAGCCAGGCATTGTGGTGCATTCCTGTGGTCTCAGCTACTCAGAAGGCTGAGGCAGGAGGATTGCTTGAGGCCAGGAGGTTGAGGCTGCAGTGAACTGTGATCACGCCATTGCATTCCAGCCTGAGTGACAGAATGAGAAACTGTCTCAAAAAAAAAAAAAAAAGAAAGAAAGAAAGAAAAAAAGAAAACACTTAAAAAAAAGACCTCATAACAATTCATGGTTGAATTTTCTCTGATAACTTGATTAAGTTCAATAAGGCTAATGAGAAAAATGAAATAATTATCCTAAATAATCAGAAATCATTTCCCAAAATTCATTTGAATAAGTGTGCAACTTTGGGAGACCATAGAAATAGTAGATACTTTATGAATACTGTTTATTTAGAAATGCACAAAGCAGGAGGCTTTTCTAAAAAAAATTAAATGGAGCCACCAAACTGTATTTGTTTACATAATGATAATTAGAACTGAGGGTGAAAGTGATCAGAACCAATATAATAATAGCTAGCATAATAAGCTTTCAGTATGTACTAGGCATGGTACTAAGTGCTTGCATGCATTAGCACATTCCATCCTAACAATAGTCTTATGAGGCAGCTATACAGAATACAGATATGCAGCTTTTACTGCCTTATGAGTGCCAGTAGTTAAATTTTCAGGAACTTTGTTTGGTATCATGTTGGTAGTTTGAATTTGAAGATACTGGTATTATTTATACCATGAAAATTAATGAACACTACAAAGTAAACCTTTTTCCCCCTCACAGTGCCAGTTTTAAACATTTCCCAGCATACCACTAGGTAGATACTACTGTTATTTCTATTTTACAGATGAAAAATTAAGATATAGAGGAGTTAAGTAAGTTACCTAAAGACACAAACTAAAAACAAAAAAACCAAGGTGGAAGTGGAATTCAATCCAGCGGAGCTGTTCCACGCTGGACTTTAATCCCACTGCCCCAGTTCAGAGCGTCATCCCGTCTGCCAGAGGATGGCAATACTTCCCTCTAGGTTTACCTCTTCAAATCTGTTCTTCTCCCTTCAGTCAGAAGACCATTCAAAAGCACAAGCTGGTCATGCCAATTGATGTTGAAATGCTTTGATAGGTGTTCCATGGTTCTCAGGATCAGGCCCAGATTTTCTGGTCCTTGGTTGTATGGCTCTTGCTTAACATTACACTTTGTTCTCATCACTCTCAGTCCTGTGTGTTCTATATACTGAGCTATCTTTGGTTCCTCTAATGTCTTCTTCTGTATCTGCACCTGTTATTGTCTCTCATGTTTCAGTGTCTTGGCACTTTTTATTGAGGTCTAGTAGTTCTTGAGAATTTCTATTTTTCAGGCAACACAATAGAATCATGGAAACATTTTCTGCATATTGAAAATATAGCTTGACAGATTTTACACATTTTATGTGTATACGTATCAATATATATCACATATTCATATCCATATAGTTTTTCTATGTATAATAACATACTGATTTAGTAAATAGTAGCCAGCACTTTCTCATTCATACTTTCTCATTCATTGATTTCTGTTTAGGTAATTTGCATTTATATATATTTTGGTTCCTTTTCTTTCATTCTGTCAACGTTCTACCCCACAAAATACTGAATTTCAGACAAATATGGAAACATACAATTCTAGGGGAAAATTATTTCCAACCTCTATTTCCTGTAACTGCATTTCATTTTTAATATTGCAGCTACAGAAAATGAACCTTTGAGCCTGGGGTCCATTTTAGCATTTCAATGTGACTGACACTATTATTGAGCAAATATCTTATGGAATCAAATAAAAGACTAAAATTTTCATTCAATCATTTGGATAATTGGGTTAATCTATTCAATTCTTTCCATTTTTGCACTGTTGTCTAAAATGTTCGGGTATCCAAGTATTCATATATTAATAAAGAGACAAAAGGAGATAAAGGCAGTTAATAACATATTCATAGAAAATGGCTACATAGCTAAAAAACACCTCATCCAAGTAAATACAGTGACTCCACAGGTGCGCCAATTTGGTAACATTTATGGGTGAGAGGGGATATGTTGAGAAAAGGACCTGAAAGAAAGGACATGCAAATGTGAATTATAATTATACTTGGCTCAGGGAATCATCAGGGATTATAATTTGCTTGGTGCTTTTAAAGACTAGAGATATTTTTACCTGTTGTCATCTGTAAGCACCTCTAATTCAGACAAATTTTGGTCGCACTCACACACATACACAAACAGTATTTGTAATTAAAGAAAGATAACATGAACAAATGGAGGGCCGAGCACTCAGATGAGTACCCAAAGTGATTTATATTAAATCACATTTAAGCATAAATTAAGACTTTAACTCCAATGCAAAAAGTTCCTCTTTAAACCTTCTTTCAAAACATTTATTGCTACTTAATTTATATAGGAAATATGAATTGTGATAGGAATGCTGAGTGTATAATGGTAAAAAAAATACGAGAAAAGACAAAAAATAATTTTTAGGAATGGTGGCAAATTTTATTTAGGCATACTCAACTTGGAAGAAAATTTCTCCCCCTAAGTTCAAGAGAAATTTTAATATCTTCTCCATTTTACCTGTGGAACAAAGGATATTTGAAACACTTACTTAAAGGCATATGGAAATTTGCAGAGTACCTTTGAATTTAAGGTAGATTATGCATGTCTTAAGATTTTAACTTGCTGCGGATGAAGTAGCAAAATAGAAAAAGAACAACAAAAGCCATAAAATACAGCTGATCAAAAACTGTATTCAAGGTAAGAAGTTTCTATAAGGACTAACATGAAACAGTTTCACAAAGTCTCTACAATTAGCATATTGTTTGTGATGTTGCCATAGGGATTAGTAGTCCAGCATAGGAGGGAGAAATAGGTAAGATGGATTAGTGGGAGTGTAGGACCAGCACAAATAAAGAAAAGTTTCTTGACTATTTCTGACCCTTCACCACAACTAAAATTTAAAAACTGGTAAATTATATTTAGAAAATATTAATAAACACAGACTTATATTTGGGCTTGTGTACACACGTTTGTTAATGTGTGTGTGCTTGTAGAAAGAGACTGTTGCTATGTCTGTCTATAAGCCTGTTCAGCTATATATTCCCTCTTACCACAATAGCATGCAGTCACACTCAATTTTAGGGTAATTTGCTTATGTCTATAATTTGTAGGAAAAAAAGGATGATTTAAGAATGAACCAAGACTGTAGTAACAATATAGTTTCAAAGATGAAAGAACAAATTTGATGTACTTAAAATCCAGAATCAGAATTGAGCAAGTAATTCAGTATGGATACTGAAGTCATCCATGACTTCCAAGTGCCATGTTTTAGAGGTGGTTATAAATATTTGTCTTATTCACAAAAATAGAGAATATAGATGAGAACTATCAAGCTCCTATAGTGAAGGACTTGATTTTATTCATTTGTCTAATATAATTATATTAAGATCATGTTTTGAGATGGGCAATGTGCTAAACACTGAATATAAAGACACGGTCCTTGCTCTCAACAGTTTACTGAACTGAGATGATGGAAATTAATGTAGAATAGAATGGCAAGAAAAAAAAAGATTTGAGAACAAGTATAACCATGAGGTACTTTAATGACTCCAACCAGTGACACAAAACATTTTTCTTTGCAGAATGCTTCTGAGTTGTGCAGTTTGGATGGTACATTTCAACTAGTTACATAGAATTTACATTTATTGTACTATTTATTTGGAGTTTCTTCAAGACATAGTTTCATGAGGCTATTTTTTTTTTAATTTTTTTATTGCATTTTAGGTTTTGGGGTACATGTGAAGAACATGCAAGATTGTTGCATGGGTACACACATGGCAGTGTGATTTGCTGCCTTCCTCCCCCTCACCTGTATCTGTCATTCTCCCCATGCTGTCTCTCCCCAACTCCCCACCGCCTGTCCCTCCCCCATTTCCCCTCAGCGGACCCCAGTGTGTAGTGCTCCTCTCCCCGTGTCCATGTGTTCTCATTGTTCAACACCCGCCTATGAGTGAGAACATGCGGTGTTTGATTTTCTGCTCTTGTGTCAGTTTGCTGAGAATGATGGTTTCCAGGTTCATCCATGTCCCTACAAAGGACACAAACTCATCGTTTTTGATGGCTGCGCAATATTCCATGGTGTATATGTACCACATTTTCCCTGTCCAGTCTATCATCGATGGGCATTTGGGTTGGTTCCAGATATTTGCTATTGTAAACAGGGCTGCAATGAACATTTGTGTGCATGTGTCCTTATAGTAGAACGATTTATAATCCTTTGGGTGCATACCCAGTAATGGGATTGCTGGGTCAAATGGGATTTCTATTTTTAGGTCATTGAGGAATTGCCACACTGTCTTCCAAAATGGTTGAACTAATTTACACTCCCACCAACAGTGTAAAAGTGTTCCTATTTCTCCACATCCTCTCCAGCATCTGTTGTCTCCAGATTTTTTAATGATCGCCATTCGAACTGGCGTGAGATGGTATCTCAATGCAGTTTTTATTTGCATTTCTCTAATGACCAGTGATGATTAGCATTTTTTCATATGTTTGTTGGCCTCCTGTATGTCTTCTTTTGTAAAGTGTCTGTTCATATCCTTAGCCCACTTTTGAATGGGCTTGTTTGTTTTTTTCTTGTAGATCTGTTTTAGTTCCTTGTAAATTCTGGATATCAGCCCCTTGTCAGATGGGTAGACTGCAAACATTTTTTCCCATTCTGTTGGTTGCCGATTCACTCTAATGACTGTTTCTCTTGCCATGGAGAAGCTGTGGAGTTTGATTAGGTCTCATTTGTCTATTTTGGCTTTTGTTCCCAATGCTTTTGGTGTTTTGGTCACGAAGTCCTTGCCTACGCCTATGTCTTCAATGGTTTTGCCTAGATTTTCTTCTAGGGTTTTTGTGGTGTTAGGTCTTTAATGTTTATGTCTTTAGTCCATCTGGAGTTAATTTTAGTGTAAGGTGTCAGGAAGGGGTCCAGTTACTGTTTTCTGCACATGGCTAGCCAGTTTTCCCAACACAATTTATTAAACAGGGAATCCTTTCCTCATTGCTTGTTTTTTTCAGGTTTGTCAAAGATCGGATAGTTGTAGATATGTTGTGGTTCCTCCGAGGCCCCTGTTCTGTCATGAGGCTAATTTCTATTAACTTGTAATAGACAAGCTATTTTGTCTTGGTGGGGGCAGGCGACATGAACCTTAATAAATCTTTACTTCAGTAAATTATACCTGGTTCATCACTGAAGTCAGCTAAGCTATACATTCCCTTTGCCTATGGTTGCCAAGGCAAAATACATGCTTTATATAGGTCATATGGCATATACTGATTACAGTTTGATGCTATATCTGTGAAGGGGTTACAGCATTTCCACTGTGCTATGGCAGACCAGCTGAGGAATTCTGATTAAAATGTCCTTAGACTATCTACATGTATTAATCCCCCCAATTTTAGGTTTAGTAAACACAATTTTATTTTTAATTTGTTTCAGAAAGAGATTAACCTAGATTTAAAATATGCAAATTCTACTCACTAAAAAGACATAATTCCCATTGCAAATTAATGAACTCTAATTCTGGATTACATTGTTGAGAACAGCTGACATGAGTGATTTGTTGAAAAGTTGATTAGCTTTGTTACACTGGTGAAATCAAGTTTCTGTGGTTTCATGTATCAAGATACAGACTTGTGGTGAGTTTATGACACCACTCCTTGTAAAAACTATCTGGAAAGTCATCAGGCTGTTCTTGATGGAGTCTGTGTTTCAGCTTTCAAACTGCATTTCTGAAGGTTAGGAAATGTACACATATTTGCAACGTGCCATTGTTAATTCATTGTAGAATAATTCCCAGTGAATAGGCAACAAGTATATCACTCTGTTATTGGATGAATGGATGTCCCTCTTAAATTACAGCTTCAAGTTTTAGAGTTGCTCTAAATGACAACTTTATGAAATTAGGGAGGAAGAAAATGTGTGTAGCAGAATTGACTGTTTTTGCTTCTTCATTTTCTTCTGCAACTTCTGAGTCTTGAACATACTTCTTACCATTCTGGGTGCCAAGAATCAGGATTTACATGAAGCACTGGAATATAGGAGTACTTCACATTTCAGGAGACCTAGCTTAGGAATAAAATGCATATATTTTTTTGGCTATCAGTGACTATTATTATTTTTTATATAAAAATGTACTTTAAAATGTAAACTTTAGATAATATATTAGCCTCTTAAAATTAATTTATCCTTTGTATTAAATAAGTCAATTTAATTTCTGCTTGAACATGAGCGCGGATACATGTCAATGTGAAATTATTGACTGTATAAAAATTTTCATGGAGTTAGCTTACTTAGACAAATTCATGACTGCTTAACCTTTATTAATAGCCCTCCTAGTATGAAACTCTAATAGCATCAATAAGAAAAACTGATTTTTCAATATAAAGATAGGTTTATATTCTATATTTTTGAAATCATGTATTTATTTTTTTGTTTTGGAAGTTAGTAAATAAAGAAATTGTTATTTTATATTAAAATTATGAACAATTTATGGGCTAACATTTTATTAGTGGGGTGAAAGGAAAATGAGGCTTAGATTCAGGGGCCCTAAAATTTATTTTTAACTCCTACAAATAAAACCAATAAAGTAACAGTAGTAAAAAGGTTGTGAGACTTTTTTTTTCAGCAGCAGAAACTTCTTCAATACGATCCCCAGGAAACATAGCCTCACTGATTTTTAAGAAATCAAGTTGTTATTAATGAAGGCTGGAAGATCACAAACATTTCAAGTATATAATTTAAGTAGGAGAATTTCTATATGTGTGTGTATTATGCAATATTGTATACACACCATATATACACAATATGATATATAATATTCATCTAAAAAATAAGTTAAGAAAAACATGGGACAAATAGCAATAAAAGTTAACCAATTCTGTAATACTGTCCTGAGATGACACACTTTGTATTTTCTTTGGCTGTAATGCTGTGTAATTTAATATTTCTCTTCCCAAAGCCTGTATCTTTATTCAAGTTACACCCCTATGAAACCTGTTTTTTTTGTTGTTGTTGTTGTTGTTTTGTTTTTTTTTTTTGTCCTTCAGTCCTCTAGTTTGTCCTTAGTAATGCCATGCAGTACACCACACAACAAACTTTTTAATGATGCAGTACCTTGCCTTGCTCACTTTGCTGAGGTTATGTGCTTGTTTGTTTGTTTTTTTTTTCCAACTAGGTTGTAAACTCCTCCAGGATAAGGAGAAAATCATATATCTTTCTTATCCTCAGGGCCCATTAAAGTATTGAGCATATAATAAGTACCCAATAAATCCTGTTGATTATCAGTTTGAATATTAAAGATTCATCAGAAGTAATTGTTTCTTAAGCTAAAATATGACTGTCCTATAACTCAGGAAGATAATGTAAAGTTAGAAAGTAAAATATTAAAAGCGGTTGAACTCTGTGAATGGAGGATTTCTAAAACAACCCTTTAGCAGATGTTCATGTATTAAAATAAGATATGCTAAGCAGGAATATAACTTTCAAAGAGCAGGGAAGGTGTTGAGATAAACCCCTGAGGGTTGACAATAAAAAGTAAAAAAAAAAAAAAAAAGCATAGCTAATAAGAAGGTAAAAGAAATCTCTACAGGATATATTCATTGTTAGATTAACAGATTACATTTCCCAAAATAGTACTCTCAATAATCACTTTATCTGGAAAATAAGCGGGTGTGAAATTCATCATCTTTTCATGTCCATATGATTTTATATTATTTATATCTGTCTACATGAACTGGACAATTTAATTGATTTAAAACTTAAGATTTTATTATAGCCATCCTGGAGATATTATATTTCATTAACTAAGACTGTCATCATTCATACGTTTATCCTGTCAGTTACTAAATACCTTGGCTATTCTTTTCATTTAATAGTCTCTACCTCAATCCATTCCTCTCTTCCCATAACCTTAACCATGGCCAAGGCTCCTCTTCCATCAAGTTTGAATCACTGTGCTTTCTCCTCTCAGCCTCTGTTACATAATTTCTGCTACCTGAAGAATTGCTCAATTAATCTTAAAGTTGTGTTTTAATTCTGTTAGCAATACCCCATATTTTTCCTGTACACACACATATATCAAACTTACATTGATTGTTTCTCACGTATTGCATAAAATCTTAGAACTTTGCCTTTGCCCGAAAATATCTGAATATTTGAATAGTACTACCAGACTACTTCCAAGGTTATTGTTTGGTGACCCAATGCAATACCTTGTAAACAGGTCATGCTTTACTTCATGTGTATAAATTGAGTTCCATTTAATGGTACATATCCTGATAGATTTAAGTGGAAAGTCTAGTGATAATAAAATTTTAGTTTTAAATTCATTAGAAATAAGACGGATGAATAATAAAATGATTAGATGTATGATGACACAAGCTTACTAAATTGTTGGTAGTAGATTTTAGGTGGCGGGTACACGGAAATCCACTCTAAATTTTGTCTATATTTGCTTTAGGCTTATATGTTAATATGGTTTCTAGAAGAGATCAAAAATAAATCCAAAGCCACACTTACAGAGGTAAGAGAGTATTAAATCCTGGAGCTTGTCTTGAAAGAATCTGCTGAACCTGGAGGCTTGCAGCTTTTATTTTACAAACAAGATGAGACAGGAGAAAAATCCTTAACCTTATACAACATGGGTGGAGGAGAAACTCATGCAGAAGTAAATAAATATCTTGCATAGAATGTTGCTGAGCTTTATAACATCTGAGTAGGCCAGAAGGTCTCAATTCCAGAAATAGTTTTAAAGTCATGTAAAAAGATAATGTTTCCAGTGACCTGGAAAATCAAATGAAACTACTGTCTGGTTGAAATAACATCATCCTAGGACTCAAACTGTTTTTTAAATTAAAAAAAAAAAACAACAAAAGACAAGTTGAAAAAAGTAACCAGGTAAGCAAGGATTTAAAAATTAATGATTTCTATCTTCCAGCTAGGATATATGAAGTTGAAAGAGCATCTCCTTATCCTAACTACAAGAAAAGATTGAGAATTTACAAAATTATAAGTGTTCTTTTAATCTAGCATAGAGGAGTTCACAGGGCAAGCAACTAGACTGAAATCTAAGAAGAGATGATCAATGAATAATGGCTCACCTGTGACAGAGTTCAAAAAAATAAAAAATAAACAAGAAACCAAAACCAGACACTAATCACCATACAAGTAAATAACAAAGTTCAGCTAAAATTTTTAAAGACCAAATGTGGTATAGAATGAGAATACAGAATTCCTTAGAGTTAAAGACACAGGATAAACAACAATTCACAGGCGTTTCTTTATGGCTGTCCAGTGCTCACAAGAACAACAATGTAAAGCAGAGCATTGGATGATAAATTGTTTAAATTAAAGGTGTTTAAGTTCTCAGATAACAATTTATCATTTAAAGGTGCAAATAATAAGTCAATATTGAAAAGAAATAGGCTAAAATATTTAAAATTCTAAAATCAAGCAGAAAAGAGGGAAAAAGGATCAAGTCTTAGATGGAACAGATCAAAATGATTGGCAAGATGGTAGGTTTTTTTTTCTTCCATATAGTTACATGTAAATTGTTTTAAAACACCAGATATAACAACAGAATAGCTAATCCAATAAAAAAGTGTGTTCAACTATATATTGTTTGTAAGAAGCTAAATTTGAAGACATTTTGAAGGATAGAAAAAGATACATTATGCAAACAGTATTTAAAATAATGCATATTTAGCTTTATTAGTGTTTACAAAGCACACTGCAGAAAAATATTATCAAACAAGAATAATACATAATGATAAAGAGATAAATTTACAAAGAATTGATAACAATTCTAAATGTTATGAAAAATAGTACAATTTGAATTGAACGAAGCTTAATATCCACAACTGAAGCAATACTTAAATACAATTTACAGTATGAAATCTTTACATTAGATAAAAAATGAAGGTCTAATATTAATTATCTAGCTTCTATCTTAGGAAAACACATGAAGAAGAGACACTAAACCCAAACAACAGAAGGATAGAAATATAGGAGTAAAAGTCAGTGGAGTTAAAAATGAAAATAAAAATCAATAAAAGTAAAAGCTCATTCTTTGCCAGGATCAATAAAATTATTAAATTTCTAGTCATACTGAACAAGAAAACACAGAGAAAATACACGTTGCCAAAACAGGAATATAAAAGAGAATACAACTAAATATTCTATGGAGAATAAAAGTAAAAGGAATGTTTATTGCAAACAACTTCATGTTCATAAATTCAGTAATTTAGGTGAAATGCACACATTTCTTCAAAGACATCAAAGATACCAAAGCTTACTCAAATAAAATAGCTAACCCGAATATTTCGATCATTATTAATTATTAAATAATTTGTATTCATAGTCAAAATATACATATTCAAGCAAAACACTTTAACCAGGTATCTTCACAGGTAAATGCTACAAAAAAATTAAAGGAAAACATAATTCAAATTCTACACAGCTTCTCTAGAAAACAGTAGAGAAGGCTGGGCACTGTTGGTTTGCGCCTGTAATCCCAACACTTTGAGGCTGAGATGGGCGGTTCACCTGAGGTTAGGAGTTTCAGACGAGCCTGGTCAAAATGGTGAAACCCTGTCTCTACTAAAAATACGAATATTAGCTGGGTGGGGGCATGGCGTTGGGTGCCTGTAATCCTAGCTACTCAGGAGGCTGAAGCAGGAGAATCACTTGAACCTGGGAGGCAGAGGTTTCAGTGACGACAGATTGGGCCACTACCACTGCACTCCTGCCTGGGCTACAGAGACTTTGTCTCAAAAAAAAAAAAGAAGAAGAAAGAGAAGGAGGAGGAAGAGGAGGAGGAAGAAAGAAGAAGAAAGAAGAAGAAAGAAGAAAGAAGAAAGAAGAGGAAGAAGAAAAGGAGGAGGAGGAGGAGGAGGAGGAGAAGGAGTAGGAGGAGAAGGATGCAGAGGAGGAGGGGAAGGAGAGGGGGCACAGTGGCTCAGGCCTGTAATCCCAGCATTTTGGGAGGCTGAGATGGGTGGATCACCTGAGGTTAGGAGTTCAAGACCAGCCGGGCTAACATAGAGAAAACCCATCTCTACTAAAAATACAAGAATTAGCTGGGCATGGTGGTGAACGCCTGTAGTCCCAGCTACTTAGGAAGCTGAGACAAGAGAATCACTTGAACCCGCTGGGAAGCCAGGGTTGCAGTGAGCCGAGATTGTGCCACTGCACTCCAGCCTGGGTGACAGAGTGAGATTCCATCTAAAAAAAAAAAAAATAAAGAAAACGGTAGAGAAGTGAGTACTTTCTAATCATTTTACAAGGCTAGCCTTACCCTGATATCAAAACAGCAAGTGATATTACAAGAAAAAGAAAAAAACACGTAATAATACTCCATATAAGCAGAGAAGCAAAAGCAATCCCCAAATATCAGCAAATTTAATCTGGCAATATATACTTTATAAACATATATTATGAACAGTGGTACTTATTCTAGAATTATGAGCCCTCTTCAATATTTGATAATCAGTGTAATACACCATTTTAATAAACTGAAGAAGAAAAATAATGTATTGTCAAAAAATTAACAGAAAATAATATTATAATTTTATTATTAAAATAGTTATACAAAACTGGGATTAGAAACATTTTCAAACCTATAAAGAGAAAGTATAGAAAGCCTATAGCTAAAAACATAATGTTGGAAATAGGGTTTTTCTACAATGTCTATTCTCACCACTTCTCTTGAACATCATACTAAAGGTACTGCCAAGTGAAATAAAAAGATGGAAATAGAAGGCGTACATATTGGAAAGCAAGAAGTAAACCTGGCTGTCTTCAAGATGACATTATTGTCTATCTAAAAATTCTAAAGAATCTACACTAAAAGCTGCTAAAAGTAATAATGGAATTTAGCAAGGTCATAGGATGCACAGTCAATTGTTTTTCATGAATAGGAATGAACAATTGGAAATTGCAATGTAAAAACAAACCTTTTATAGTAGGATAAATAATTAGAAAATACTCAGAAATCTAACAAAATATGTGCATTATCTTTATGCTGAAAACTATAAGATACTGATGAAAGGAATAAAAATCTGAGAGATATACTGTGTTCACAGATCTAAACACAAAATATTTTAAATGTTGCCCTATATCCCTTAAGTAATATACAGAATCAATATCATTTCAATCAAAATCTAAGGTTTTCATACAAATTACCAAGCTAGGTCTAAAATTTATATAGAAATTCAAAACAACTAGAAAAGTAAAAACTCTCGAAAAAAGAACAAATTTAAAAGGCTCACATTATTTGAATTCAGAATTTACTTTAAAGGTACAAGGTTTAAGACATTGTGTTATTAGTGAAAATTGAAAAACATATATCCATGAAACAGAATAGTGTATTAGAACTACACCCACACTTACGTGGTCCATTTATGTTGGAAAGGTGCAAAGGCAGTCAACAGAGAAAGCAATCTTTTCTGCAAGTGCTATAACAATTGTACAACCATAGACACTCAAAAGACCCTAATCCAAGAAATTTCCCTACCTAAAGAAAAAAGAGCCCTCCAAATCAATCATGGACTTCATTATAACCTAAAGGTGTAAAACTTGTGAAAGATAACACGAGCACACATAATTTGTGTTTTGGGTCAAAGATTTCTTCATTATATCATGAAATACGTGATCCATTACAAGTATTAAATTATACTCTATCAAAATTTAAAACTTCCACTGTTTGAAAGGCAATGAAAAGATAATGAAAGGGAAGCAAGATAAGCCACAGACTGAGAAAATTATTTGCAATATTTTTTTAATACATATATATGATAAAGAAGTTTATCAGGAATACATAAAAATAAGCCTTGAATATGTTTAAAAGTTCCCAAAATTCAATAATAAAGCAAGACATTTAAGTAAAAAATGGACAAAGGATTTGAACATACAGTTTACTAAATAAATCATATGAATTAAACATATGGGGGAAAAACTGAATGTAATAGTGATTAGGGAAATGTAAATTAAACCACCATAGACAGCACTACACATGTACTAGCCCGGCTAAAACAGCCAAATGACCATACAAGGTGTTGAAGATGCCGAGCTACTCACATTCTCATTTTTTTTTCTTTTTTGTTTTTGTTTGTTTGTTTTTGTTTGTTTGTTTGAAACCGAGTGTGACTCTTGTTGCCCAGGCTGGAGTGCATGGCGTGATTTTGGCTCACTGCAACCCCTGCCTCCTGGGTTCAAGCAATTCTCCTGCCGCAGCCTCCTGAGTAGCTGGGATAACAGGAACCCACAAAGACACCCGACTAATTTTGTATTTTTAGTACAGATGGGGTTTCCTCCATGTTGGTCAGGCTGATCTTGAACTCCCAGCCTCAGCTGATCTGCCTGCCTCCGCCTCTCAGAGTGCTGGGATTACAGGCATGAGCCACTGTGCCCATTGGCAACTCACATTCTAGAACGTTGCTGATAGGAATATGACAATGGCACAGCCTATTGAAAAACACCTTGGCATTTTCTTTTAAAGTTCAACATAGATGTAGCATAATGGCTAGTACTGTAATCCCACTTCTAAGTATTTATTTAAAAGATATGAAAATTTAAATAGACACAAAAATTCATGCAATGTTTTTACAGGTCATGTTGATAGTTGTCAAAATTAGAAAACAAACAACAATCGGAGACACAAAAGATTTGGATCCTTTTTAGATAACTACTCATGGAACAGTAACATTACCTAATTATCCAGCAATCAGACAGATCACGGTAAATTTTAGAGAATGTATATAAAACAGACTATAACTACAATGTTTTTTTTGTTTTTTTGTTTTTTTGAGACGGAGTTTCGCTCTTGTTACCCAGGCTGGAGTGCAATGGCGCGATCTCGGCTCACCGCAACCTCCGCCTCCTGGGTTCAGGCAATTCTCCTGCTTCAGCCTCCTGAGTAGCTGGGATTACAGGCACGCACCACCATGCCCAGCTAATTTTTTGTATTTTTAGTAGAGACGGGGTTTCACCATGTTGACCAGGACGGTCTCGAGCTCTTGACCTCGTGATCCACCCGCCTCGGCCTCCCAAAGTGCTGGGATTACAGGCGTGAGCCACCGCGCCCGGCCTATAACTACAATGTTAAAATTGCAATGTTGAAATTAGTGGGAGCTAAACATTGAGCATACATGGAAATAAAAACAATTGACACTGCGGACTGCTAGAGGAGGGAGGGAGGGGGATGAAAGCTGAAAAACTGCCTACTTGGTGCTATGCTCACTACCTGGGTGACAGGATCTGTACCCCAAACCTCAGTATCATACAATATTCTTATGTAACAAACCTGCACATGTACCCATAGTATCTAAAGTAGAAGTTGAAACTTTAAATAACGAAACTACAAGATCGAAATTAACAGCAAAATACTAATAATACCTATACATTTAGATGCTAAAAAATCCTTATAATTAATAAGTTAGAAAAGAAATTACAATAGAAAATGGAGTATTAATTTTAAAATGGGATATATAAATATATATTCCATATGTATATATACTTTTGTGCAAGATGCATTTTCTGGACATTCCCTGTTGTCTTTTATATGTTTTTCAAGAAAGGATTGCTTGTAATTGTTCCTTGGAATCTACAGGGGATTGGTTCCAAGACCTTATATGGGTACCAAAATCTAAAGATGCTGAAGTTCCTTAAATAAAGTGGTGTAATATTTGCATATAAGCTGTGCACATTTTTCCATATACCTTAAATCATATCTAGATCACTTATAAGACCCAGAGACAATGGAAGTGTTATATAAATAGTTATTATGCTGTATTTCTAAATTTGTGTAATTTTTATTGTTTCTTTCTGAATATTTTCAATCAGCAGTTGGTTGAAGCCATGGTTGTGGAACTCATATATTCAGAGGGCAGACTGTACTTCAGAAACCACAGGAAAATTAATAATTGACATAACCACTAAATTGATAATTGTATGAGCTCTTTCATATTCATTTTCTATGTTTAATTTAGTAGATATCTGTTTCTTGATAATTAGAATAGAGGTTTTGAAAATACAGATCTAAATATACATATTTACACATACTCATGCATACCATATCTACATGTATACATAAACATAGATGTCATTAGCTGGATATTATTAATATGCAACTCATAAGTTTTTAGTAAATTAATAGAGATGCAAATCATCCTTGCGACTCAATTTTTAAAAAACCTTTTTATTACTCCAGATTCCTCATTATCATTTGCAGTCAATCACTATTTCCACTTCCAGGCAACTGCTGATTGACATTCTGCCTCTATGGATTTGTCTTTTCTGAACATTTCATACACGTGAATTCTTACAGTATGTGGCATTTTGCTTACCACTTAGCCTCATTTGTTTAAATCAGTGTTTTTGAGATTCATTAATGTAGCATGTAATAGCAAGTGTTGGCAAGGATAGAGAAACAGGTACCTTCAAACATTGCTGGTGGGAACATAAAATGGTGAAATCATTTTGCATAAACATATTTTGACAGTTTCTTAAACCTTAAATACATATAATTCCCATATGAACCAGCAGTTTTACACCTATGTATCTACTGAAGAGAGATGAAAACATATGTGCACACAAAATAATTTTACTTGAATATTCATAACAGCATTATTCATAATAGCCAAAGAGTGGAAACAATCCAGATGTCCCTCAACTGGTGAATGGATAAACAAAATGTGGTATGTCATAAACTTTGTAAAATGATTATACTACTCAGCAATAAAATCGATAGATATTTCAAAGCTGTTACTGCTATCACATTCTTAAACTTGATAGACGGATGCATTTTTTAAAATTTTATTTTATCGATGCTTATTCTGTAATGCCAAGCATTCATAGCTATCAATAACATACTTTTTAATTTTATGGCTCCATAAGTCTATTTATAAGGTTTTGTTAATTAAAAAAGGGAAACTATAAGTTTAAATTTATCCTTTATTTTTGCAGTAAGAAAGAATGTATTGGAGAAGCATTTAGGCATCTATGTGAAAGTAAAATCCAAAGCTTGAAACTTCTTTCATTTGAGAGATATTGTAATAGAAATTATAGTTAGTGGAAAAGTTTACTGCTCATTGTTTTGTACATAATGATTCCAATTAACTGTTTTGGTTTTTATTTTATTTTTTTTTTTTTAAGAGGAGAGCTTCTTTTAACTGGCTATATATCATAATGTCCTAAGGTATTTGTATAAAGCTTAATTTCCCAGGCTTTCCTCCCCAGAGATTCTGATGAGTGAGTTAGGCATGGATTCCAGCAAACCGTGATGTTAATAATCACCACAGATGATTCTAATTTAGCCAGCCTGTGGCATGTGGGAGTCACTGTTCTAAATGAAAAAACATCAGATATTTGCTTCCAGTGAGGACTAACATCATGCAGAATTCTAACCACAAGACTCAGTAAAATGCTGTTTAAAATATTTTAGATAGAGTATGAAGTAAAGCTGATTACCTCCAAAGACTTGCTAATTATTTTTATGCATTATATACAGCATATACTGGTAGAAGAAAAAGAACTGCATAGCAATTCAGGTTTATGAATTTTCTGCACAATAAGAGCTAATTATAGTCTTCCTGTTTCTGAAAGAAGCACACTTACAAACAAAGCTTCATTTTGAAAGTATTCTCTAATCAATGCAATCAGTCAAGTCAACAGATATTAATTGAATACCTTTTTACACAGGATATGGTGGAAAATGATCAGAATATTTTTCTAGATTTTTAGAAAGTTTATAATCTCTTTGTATCTCTATGGCATATAGCCAAATAAATGTAGTAACTAATGAAATTTAAGTTCAGCTATGATTTTAAATAATGAACATTTAGTACTTAGTATGACAGTGATAAATGGTACCTCAATGCAACATGTGTTATAAGTTTAACTTAAAAAAATAGGAAGTTGGAAAAAAATTGTATTGTCATTATATAGACAAAGAAAACAAAAATCCCCAGACAGTAAATGATGGAGGAAGGTAGGGCAACGGTTTCTCTAGCTTCAGTGATTGAAAGACCTCTTCTGTATAAAGAGATATTTCGAAGATTGAAGAAAATATACGTTGAACTGAATTAATCTTCCTTTGAAGAGGCAGGAAATAATGGGGAAAAAAGAAAGACTTCCTAAAACCAGAGCAGGTGTAGTTGAAATTTGCATAATTAGGAATAGTAGAGGAGATTCAAACAAATGGTTGTCCTTCCATAGGATGGAAACATCACTAAATATAAAGGGTAGAACTTCTATTTTATGAGTTGGCTCTCCAATTCATAATCAAAATCAGTGCAAAATGAATGGAAACCTTGTTTACATGGGGCTCCAGGAAGGGACTAGGAACTGAGCGGAGGAAAGATGCCAAGATAAGAACACATTGGAGGTGTCTGAGTAACATTGATGTGTTGGTTGACAGCGAGTTTAGAATAGGTTTAGGCGAGAAGGAAATCAAGTGCCTGCAAAAGGGCTTAGTTAAATCTTCAGTGCCGGGATAAGGAATTTGAAATTCATCTTGTGTGAATTTGGAAGCCATTTGTAATTTAACTTGGTAAACAATATGATAGACTTAACAAATAATTACTGAACAACCATTTCATACGAGACTCCATGATAGGTACTGGGGACATGATGATGAAAAGACAGACAGACACAGTCATTCTTCTCATGAAGTTGGGATTATACCTGTGGTAGGATTCCAAGTATGTTTGGATGCCATTGAAGGGGCCAGCGTAATTTTAACTCTCATGTTAATAAGCTATTTTTGCTTCTCTGTGGAACTGCCAGTATTCTATAAAGTTGTTGGGTTAAGAAAACGAAAGAATAACTAAAAAATAAAATGCATATGAATTATAATTATCATGAAGGAAACAAATAGGGTGTTGAGAGAGAAAATAACTTGGAGCAAAAGAAGAAATGGTGCATATATTTTAGATAGGGAGGATGTGGAAGGCCTGACTGAAGAGATAACATATAAGGTGACATGTAGAGAGTAAGAATACACTAGCCACACGGCCTGAAGAGATGTGGTATCCACAGAGTGCCTAGGGAGATGGAAGGCTGTGCAAAGGCCATAATGAAAGAAAGCCATTTAAAAAGTTGACAATACGGTATAACTGGAGTTTAATGAAGGAGAGGAGGAGTGATTAAAAAGTGAATGCAAAAGAATCAGCAAGGGCCAGTTCATGTTAGGCTTATGTTCACAGTAGTATTCCAAGTGTGTTTGTATACCCTGAAAGTGGTTTAAGCAAGAGGCAGGCAAGATTTCAGTTCTCATGTTTATAAGATCCTTTGCTTCTCTGTGGAGAATGGCTCAAATGGTGGCAAGAGTAGATGAAATGAATGAAGTCTGTTTCAGGCTCAGGGTGACAGTGACTTAATTCACTATCTGTTGGTAATGCAGGGCTCGAAATACATTTTCCAAAACAACTGTATCTATCAGAAACAGGAATAATGCTCCTTACCAATCAACCAAAGTCTCCATTTAAATGTCTGCTCTTACAGATGTGTGACCTAACATATGTGTACTAAAGAACAGGTAAAAAAAAATTTTATTCACTTATGTAATTTCATATGTTAGCCTGCTAAGTATGTTAAGGGCTCTGTAATTTAGACTGCTTGAGTACAAGTTGTGTTTCTCCATTTAGCAGTTTTAGGCAAATTACCTGGACTATGTTGACTTCAGCATCTTCAAAATAGGGTAATAATATAATCTATATGACAGATCTTTTATGAGTATTGAATGGAATAATATATATATTTTAGAAAGTGCTGACTCTTAGTAAGAGATTAGTAAATGTTAGCCAAGGCCCAATGCTATATGTTGATAATTGGAAAATAAAACATGGACAAATGCTATTTATTTTATGAATAAAATAATAATACATGTTTTCTTTCTGACATTATTAGGATACTTTATAAATAATTTTCATTTACCAAAGTATATGTCATGGATATATGGATAAGAACCCCGACTGGCTCTGTTATTCCATCCTGGAGAATTTCCAGGCTGATTACCTATGTCTCATATGAAAAGAAACAAGAAAATAATCTTCAAACCCAAATCTTTTATATTTTTCTAAGATACCATCTCCACTTTTGAGATTTGAGAGTTTGTTTAATCATATTTTTCTTACCCTGTTAAGATACTTGTTTTACTTCTGGAAAAGCTGGAAAGTAAAATAGTGGTATGTAAAATAGTGGTAAAGATGGGGAAAAAGTCTTTGCCCTAGATTTATAGTGACTTTTCCTATTCTCATTATAGATTGGACTCTCCTCCTTCCATAGGATGGAAGCATCAGTAAATAGAAAGGACAAGGCTTCTATTTTATTTTATGAGTTGGCTTTGCAACTCATAATCAAAACGAGTGCAAAATGACTGGAGACCTTGTTACATGGGGCTCCAGGAAGGGTCTAAGAACTGAGCTGTATCAAATGGAGTTATTATTAAGACAAATCAGAAGTAACAAATTGCAGGAATCAGTATTGGAAGAATAATAACTGGTGTCCACAGCTCCTGTAATATAGCAAAAGGATAGACCTGAAGGCTCTGCATGGGTTCAGGAAAAGAACTGTTTAACATAAGGTCTATGGCTTTGACCTCACCATGGGAAGGTAGGGAGGAAGGAAGGAAATCTTGAGTTTACTCTTCTTGTGCTTGTTAAATGTCTTAGGGACAAGTCGGCTGGTTGAAAATTGTAGGACTCAGTTTAAATTTACGTCCTCCTTTTCCTTGTTAACACTATGTATTCATTTTTCTCTTAGAGTTTGTTTCTCTCAAAACTAGACTTGGCCATATTCTCCTTCACTGTGACTTTCTTTGATTTCCCTCATCCAAAAGAAAAAGAAAAAGAAAAAAGCCCAGTTCAAAAGTTCATTCCTTCATTTTTTCATTAAAAATAAATGTTTTTTGATTGCCTGATATATGACTGACACTGTTCTAGATTCTAGTGATATGACACTGTGCAATAAACAGAAGTCTTTACCCCAATCAAAATTATATTTGAGGAAAGGAAACAGAATTAACCAAATATTTTAAATATAAGACATGATAGATAACAGCTGAAAAAAAAATAACCAAGAGCAAGGGTACACAAAGTTTGTATGTGATTAATAGTGGTTTCCAATTTAGATAGCAGCCTGGGAAGATGTCATTGAGAATATATCCAAGTGAAACGTCAAAGAGGGGAGAAAGAGGAACAATCTAGGCAGAGGAAACCGTGGATGCAAAGACTCTTCAGAGGAAGTGTGGCTGGTGTGTTCAGCAAGTGCGGCTGGGTATTTTAGTCCATTCAGGCTGCTATAACAAAATATCATAGACTGGATGGCTTATAAACAATGTACACTTCTTACAGTTCTGGAGGCTGAGAAGTCCAAGGACAAGATGCAGGCATATTCAGTGTTTAGTGAGGGCCTGCTTCCTGGTTCATAGATGGTGCCCTCTCACTGTGTTCTGACATGACATAAGGGACAAATGAGCCCTCCGGGACCTCTTTCATAAAAGCAGTATTCCGTTCAGGACAGTTCTGCCCTCATAATCTCCCAAAAGGCCCTACCTCATAATAACACCACCTTGAGGGTTAATATTTCAACATATGAATTTTGGAGTGCATGAATAGTCTGGTATACTGGAGCAGAGTAAAAGAGGTATTAGGAGAAATGTCAGAGTGATAATGACAAAAAGGAGGGCACATCTTATAAAACATTGTAGACTGCTGTAAACATTTTGGCTTTGACTTGAAAACCCTTTGAAAGCATTATTCCTGATTCCTACAGGGAAACAAATGAGCAAAGCAAAACAGTGAGAACAGCAAATTATTCAAAATCATTCCTAAATCATATTATGTCTACCTCCTGACTCCTAAAATGTCTCCTCTTGCCCTCTCTTTTCCTGTTCGCTGTATATGCAGTTGGAACAATGAATACAGTTGAGTTCATGTCCATTTAGGCATTCATGACTCAAATACAAAATTTACATTGCTGAAGCCCCTTGGATCAAGTGATTCCAGTGTGTGTTCCTTTGAAAACACTTTCTCTTATGGCATTTATTTTATCTTGTGGGATGAAAGCCAAAGTTTGAATTTCTTTGTTGATTCCAATTCAGTTTGTAACCTCCTTCTACTGCCAGACCTCTAGCTGTGTTAGATAGTAAATAGATTCAGTTGATATTTTCTTCCAGGTAGTGTGTATTCTTATTAGTATACTTCAAGTGGTGATTACATATTGATCTTCTGTCTGAAATTTTTTAATAGACATAAGCTCTTTGCCAAGGCATAATCTTTTCACAAGACCTTCATGCTAATTAAGGGCAGCCCAGGTTTAAATGCCATATCCCTGTGAACTCTGCCTAGCATGGGGATCAAATGCAGCAAAGCAGCTGCTCACAACAGCAGCATTTCCAGCAATTTATAAGAACTTCAATTCATGGAATTTTATTTAAAAATTACATTGTGTGTAGAGACTATAAAGTCTGTTTCCAATATCCCAGTGGAACCATATAGTCACTGAGGTCTGAAATACCTTATTCTCAAAGAATCATAAAATGCCGATAGCACAGGGACTGCATGAAACAACACAGAGGACAGTTTCTGATATAGTGAAAGTCATAGTATTGACTTCAACAGAATGTCTGAGAAAGAACAGCAATTTTATGTTCTAGTTTCTAGAACAACTAACTTGATGAGAAATCTAAGGTGGTATAGTTACAATTAAAATATAGATAATAGTATTTTCCAGAAGGAAATATACATTTAAAAGAGCTTAATTTTGTGATGTACATTATAACTTGGGAAAACTAAACCATGTTTTATACTGAAGTCACTAAATAGGCATTTTATATTAATGCAGTGCTTTTGGGAGAAGGTAGGGTATAGTGAAAGAACTGTCATTCTTCCATTAATTTATTCTTAATCTTATGTACATCAGGCTGATATTTAAGTGGAAGAAAATGAAATTCTGTAACTGAAGATAAAATCATATAGAAGAGCATTGTGTGGGTCCAGAACTCTCTAATTTATAAACTCTTTAAAACTGTGCCACCCTTTTTAAAAATAGGAAAATACCGGTAAATACATGAAAAGATTGTGGAGAGGATGAATTAAGCTAATGTATTTATGGCATCTATAAATGTATCTAGTTAATATGTTAAAGTCTCTATAGATATTAATATTTATTACTATTATAGTGTTCATTTTATAGTTAATTATTGACTTTCTAATATTTATTGGCTCAGAGAAAGATTATCTATAAACCTTCATTGGCAGGTAATATATTATCATGCCTAATTAAGTGGCTTCTACACCTGGGTCCAAATTAGAACCATTTAGGGAGACTTAAACACACTGATGCCTGATCACATTTCAGATCATATGAATTAGAATCCTGAGGGTCTGCATTTTTAAAGAGATCCCCAGTTAATTCTAAGGTAGGGAGGCTTGAAAATCATTAACCTATATCGTTCTTGCTTTTGATTAGGCCCATTTTCCCCCCAGTTCTGTCATCAGTGAATGTAGTGAATAGCTAATCAACTTTTGTCAAATGCTTTTACCTACATACAAAGTCCACTAGAGTGGATTTTAATAGTCTCTCTGTTGCCCATGTATTCCTAATTCAATTCCTTGTAAAATCCGAGACCTGCAAGAGAATGATGAGAGAATTTTGCAAATGTTTTCTTTTGACAAATGAGGACAGTGAGACTGGCAGAAATTAGATGACTTGACTCTGGCCTCTTGTGAGGTGGTGACATTGTTGTAAACTCGAGAATAGAGGCTCCTGTCTTCACTGTCCACTATTCTGTGCACTGTGCTGCATAACTTGAATTTGTTTATCATTTTCTCGGTCTTCTTTATTCTAGTCATTTTCAAAATTCAGCATCTGTGCCAAGCTGTAGATGAATAGTACAGTTAGAGAATTACCATGCCGTTTCTCTAATCTATGCAGTATATTTCCTTTCTTATCATTCTTGCTGATTCAGACTACAATCTGGAGTGATCACTAAATTTTTCTTTGCTAGGTTAGCATTTTTACCATTCAGAGAGAACTTACTGTGTACTCTGTGGGTGTAGTAAGTATAGTTTCTCCTTCTTTCCACTTTAAATAATATTATGTTTCACATTTTGCCTTGCTGTTTTTACATATTTCTTTATAATTGTGACCTCAAATGTCATCTGACATATAATCAATAATTTTTATATTTCTCATTATAAAAAATAAAAGTCGGTTTATATTTTCTGATGTCCAATTTTATGCATTAAAATCATCTGAAATGTATGAAGTTTTCACTTCTTATTCAAATCACTGGTATCTTTGCAAATGGATTTTAATAAAATTCTTTACCCATCATAAACTCTGACATGCACAAGAGATTTAACTTATTTTATAATTCAAATTCCCTGCATTTCTTTATTCGAATTAATTTTATATTGTTTCTCACCATATTTTTTATAATTTTGGTAATACTATATAAGCTCTGTCTAGTGATCAAAATCATATCTAAAAATCCTATGTTTATTAAATCAAAGAAACCAGAAGTTACCTTATCCTGGCAGACCTACTTCTACATCTATTTCAATGAAATTAATTAAAATACTCATAACTTTTTTATTGAAATATTTTCAAAACTTATATTTAAGTCAAAGGAGCCTAGCATATTAACATAATAAAATTGAATTTAAGGGCCAACACATATTTGTGGTGAAAAAAGTGCTATTAAATAAATGACAGATAATATTTAAAAATATGATTTACTTCTGTTTTACTATTTCTGCTTTTCAGACCAGACTTTTCTTGAAAAAGTGGGGCATTTTTCACTTTATTCAGAAAAGTGAACGTCAGGCTAAATAGCAAATTCAACTACGAATTTCCAGCTTGGGCCATGTCCTAAAGTTTGATGTTAAAATCTCTTCTGTATGCATTAAAAAGTAACTTTATTAATATTGAGAGAAAACAGGTTTTGCTAATTAAAGCACAAGTAAATATATCAGTGTGTTAAAGAAATATCATTAGCATAAAAATCATTTTGACTCTGAAAGAGGAGGAATTGCATGGATTTTATTTCTTTAACTTTCTATTATTTGATAAAGTATAGAATATACTCTGAGAAATATATTCCATATACTTTTAATTCCCATCTTTAGCTTCTATTTTCAACTTTTTCTAATTCTAAGAATCATTTGTGTATTCTGAAAACAACTTCTTTGTAGGCTACTTGTGTTGCAAATATTTATTTCATCCTATGGATTGTCTTTTAATACTTTTAATGATATCTTTTGATGAACAGAGGTGTTAGTCTTAATATAGTCAAATATATCCAGGATTAGCACTTTTTGTGTCCTGTCTTATAAACCTTTGCCTGCATCTAGGTTATGAAGATATGTGTTTATATTTTCTTCTAAAAGGTTTATTGTTTTACTTTTAATATTTACATATCCTATCCATCTGGACTTAATTTCCATTATGCTGTGAAGTGGGAGTCAGGGTCCAGTTTCTGCATATAGTTATTCTATTAACAGCAAATATTTATTGGGAAAACCTTCCATTCTTCACTGCACTGCATTGTAATCTTTCTCGTAAATCCAGATAATATATATGAATGGATTTTTTCTGGGCTTTCTATTCTGTTTCATTGGCTTCTGTGCCTACCCTTGCACTGATGCCACACTGGCTTCATTAACTTGGTGGTTGCATAATCGGCCTTGATATTTGGTGGTTTAAGTCCTCCAGCTTTGTTTCCTTCTTCAAGATTAACTTGTCTATTCTTGGACCTTTGTAGTTTCATATAAATTATAGCATTAGCTCATCATTTTTTGCAAAAATATCTGCTGGAGTTTTTTTAACGCAATTCTGTTGATTCAAGAGATTAATTTTATAATTTACATACTTAATATTAAGTTTTCCAATCCAGGAATATGACATCTCTCTCCAATTATTTATTTAGCTGCCAGTCCCATCAGGTAGGAAGATTGCTGTAATGCAGACAGTGTTCTTGCTCAAGGGCATGGTACCCTTTGCAAGGTAGGTACACATCTAATATATGATGAATTAGAGAGTATAAAGGCCTAGCCATATCATTCAACTCTGGGATCACATCAGTTCCCCATGGCATCAGCCAAGACTGTTACTGCACCTACATTAAAGCTCAACTTCCTCTTCTATCAAATTTTGTTTCTTTCCATCTTCCCCTTTCTTTTGTATGTTGTTGTGAAACATTATGTTATACGAAGCTTTCGCAGACATTTTGTGATTGTAAAGAAACAGAGAGGAAGAGAAGTGGTAGGGGAGGGACACACAGAGAGACAGAGAGGAAGGGAGATCTGCATAGAAGCCAACACAAAGTTTTAACACACTGAGTCATGGCATTGTCCAAAGCTGAGGACATCTATCTCCCAGCCACTTTAGCTATTCTTTCACTTGTCAATGAACAAATGTCTAACAGAAATGACTTCTGGATCAGTTTCATTTTTAGCTTTTATGTTTAGATAGCAAGAGAGAAACTTTCAGAATTCTTACTGAGATCTAGATTCATTCTGTATATCGTATTTTCTGTTCCTCTGTTGAGTTTGCTTTTAAAGAAAACTGGAATCATGTGGCTTGTTTTTTTAAATTGAATTAGTGATTATGATTACATATCTAAGATTTTTCAGCTCTTATTTTTGTGTAATTTTAATAAATCAATTAGCAGAGGTTTTTCTAAGCAAATATTACCATATTTATTGTTTTATTTTCAATAAAAGAGAGTGTTTGGGATCAAAATTCAGATACAAATTTAACAGAGCATACTCCTCCCTTTCGAACTAGAGCAGACACAAAACACTTGCCCAGGTTTGAGGATGCATGAGCGTAACAATTCAATTTTGGCTTGTGTCATTTTATTACTCTGCAATCAGTGCAAAGAATATCCATGAAGTCAAGATTTCAGTTAAGAGGAGACTCTCTTTTGCTTTCTTGGTGCTTTATGGAAGCAAACCCTAAATCAGCGGCTTCCACAAGGAAGAGTATCTTTCAAGTTAAAATATTACAGCATTAGGTCATCATATATATTTACAATTTTGGATTTGTTAACGGAGAGGGGAATGGAAAGGAGGGAAAACCACAGTATTCAGGAGTCTAGTGTTTTACAGTATACAAATTTCTTTTCTGTGTCTTACAGGAACACTTCTGCATTTTATTTTTAATTGTTTCATCACTGAGCCACTCAATGCTTACTGACTTTAATGTCTTAGAATCTGCCCAACATGATTAGTATTTCTTTCTGTTAGGGATGAGGGGCATAAGGAGAACAAAAAGTAACATCTGTTTTCTAAATTTGATATGGTCGCAAATGCAAGTAATTTTGCAAGCATTAGATCCTTCTGATCTTTCCTTTGCTATTACTCTTTGTATGTAAGCTGTTCTTTGAAATTTCAGAGGACATTTAAGGGCCAGGCTGAGAAAGCTGTCCAGTGTTGCTTGTTTTTAGTATGCTTAGTTTTCTTCTACTGAGGAATTTAAATAATATGGTCTATTATTTTTCTGTTTACTTCATTCACATATTCTTTATTTTAGTGCAAGCACCTTAGGGTGATGAAATTATAAGCAATTCAAGACTGTATTATATTCATTTATTTTAATTAAATGACATTTCAAGAAGAGAGCTAGGTATAATTGGAAGTCTTCAATCACATTATTTTTATAAATGTGTGTGCCAATTGTATAACTTGTATTTGTAAATGACATTCATTTCCTTCATTGTCTTTCAGAAGACATGTTAGAATGTGTAAGGAGAGAGAAAATATTCCAATGAGATCACGTCAGACAAATTAATGTGGAATCAAGTGAGAAACACAGGCCGATGGGGTAGACGTTTTAGAAAAGTGCTTCAGAATCTAAAATTTTGAAGAGGTTGGGTGTAGTGGTTCACACTTGTAATCCCAGCACTTTGAGAGGCCATGATGGAAGGATCACTTAAGTCCAGGAGTTTGAGACCAGTCTGGGTAACATGGTGACACCCTGTCTTTATGAAAAATACAGAAAATTAGCCTGGCAAGGTGGCATGCACTTGTGGTCCCAGCTACTCAAGAGGCTCAGGTGGGAGGATTGCTTTAGCTGGGTAGTGGAGGTTACAGTGAACCAAGATTGTGCCAGTGCACTGTAGCCTGGGTGACAGAGAAAGACCTTGTCTCAAAAAAAAAAGTTTTTTTGAAGACAAAAGTAAGAGTTTTGTAACATATTCGATTTTTTTCAAAATAACATTTATTAGGCATATATTATATGCTAGGCAATGTATTAGTTTAATAATTTAAATATTAATATTAAAATCAAATAGCTACTTTAAAAAATTCTTTTTTTTAAGTTTTTTTTTTTTTTATTATTGCATTTTAGGTTTGGGGGTACATGTGAAGAACATGCAAGATTGTTGCATAGGTACACACATAGCAGTGTGGTTTGCTGCCTTCCTTCCCCTCACCTATATCTGTCATTTCTTCCCATGTTATCTCTCCCCACTTCCGCACCCCTGTCCCTCCCCCATTTCCCCCCAACGGACCCCAGTGTGTAGTGCTCCCCTCCCTGTGTCCATGTGTTCTCATTGTTCAACACCCGCCTATGAGTGAGAACATGCGGTGTTTGAGTTTCTGCTTTTGTGTCAGTTTGCTGAGAATGATGGTTTCCAGGTTCATCCATGTCCCTACAAAGGAGGCAAACTCATCGTTTTTGATGGCTGCATAATACTGGCAGTGTTTTATACACTATGGGGCATAGTAGAGTGATAGGAGGAGAGAATTATAGGATATATTTTCAGAGCAAAGAAGCAACCAAACATTGAGAAATTAGAACATAGTAGGAAGAGTCATTAAGTACCACTTTAGTATAGAATTCATCCATATTTTAATATAGATAATGGCACACTCATAGGTTTTGGCTGTTATGTAATGAGATTAATATATAAACCCAAACATGAATATTAGCATTGAGCTCTATAAAACAGTCCTTTTTGAGAACAATTAAAATATTATGTCACTTTTGACCTATTTACTGAAGCTGAAGTTCTTTGAAATCCTGCTATTCTCAATAATGTGAAATTTATTTAAAAGATAGGCCATAAGTTTTGAACTAACACTGAATACAATCTAGTGAATAAATAATTAATATAGTTGAATAAAGCCACGTTTATTTGATATCAAGGTGTGACTACATTGTGGTTGTCTGCACCATGCTTGCAGATGTGCTAGGGTGTCTGTTGACTGACTGGGAGGTCTGATGACTCAGAGAACTGAGGGAAATAGAAATCTGAGGCAGAGTAATTCAGCAAGATAATATAATGCCCTGGGATAAGTTTGTAAGGGAAAGTTGGAGTAAGATCTAATCATAAGGCAGAACACTTAAAGGTACATAATGTGTTTGCTGGGCTAAAGAAGTTTGAGTAGGACTTAGGATTTTTGTTTGTTTGTTTGTTTGGTTGGTTGGTTGGTTTTGAGATGGAGTCTCTTGCTCTGTCATTGAGGCTGTAGTGCAGTGGCAGGATCTCGGCTTCCCATAGCCATCTTGGCTTACTGCAACCTCTGCCTCACAGGTTCAAGTGATTCTCCTGTCTCAGCCTCCCAAGCAGTTGGAACTACAGTCTCCCATCACCACGCCCAGCTAAGTTTTGTATTTTTAGTAGAGATGGGGTTTCACCATGTTTGTCAGGTTGGTCTCGAATTCATGACCTCAGGTGTTCTGCCTGCCTTGTCCTCCTAAAATGCTGAGATTACAAGTGTGAATCACTCTGCCCAGCCCAGGACTTACATTTTTTTTTTTTTTTTTTTTTAATAGGGGAAAGAGTGTTATATAATAGGCATTCTAAGCATTTAAAGTTGTACTGGAGAACATATATTTTGGATTTTAACATGAATAAGATGTTTCATAAAGTCTAAAATCTATAAAGACATTGATCTTTTATGGCTTGAAAATCTAGCACCAAAGAAATTTAAAACAAAAACCATATTCATGTGCTTGTGCACGCAGTAGAAATATCTTGACCTAAGTGTTTATTGCTCCTTGATAATGTGGTAACCTAACTTGGACTAGCCTGACTGACTCTATTTTAGCTGAAAACTCCATCCTTGCTTCCCCCTCCCTGCCGCGGCCCCTCAGGTTCATAAGTGGATCATGCTCAGGTTCATAACTGGGTCATGCTGTACTCAGCCATGAAGCATTGAGATTTGAAGCACGCTGTTTTAGCACCTGTAACCATTGTAACCACATCCTGCTTGGCAAGCCCGCCTGCTATTGTGAAAAAACTCCCTTTTGATTATTGTGTAGAAAGTACCCAAACAGCCCCCCTTAGTGATTGTATGGAAAGTTCCCCCTGCTATCCCCCATAGTGTCTCCTACTAACTTGCTTTTTCTGCATCTGTAAAATTCTGCTTCAGCCAGGTACCCCCTCCCTTACCTAAATCAAGGTATAAAAGATAAGAACCTTCCTTAGGGCCAAGAAAATTTTGAGCTTTAGCAGTCTCTTGGTCGCTGGCTGATAAAGGACTCTTAATTTGGAACTCAGAGCATGGCTCGTTCCTTCTGACTTGCTCAGTTACAACAGTAACTTTGAAAGAGAATATTTATTCTAATGTAGAAATTGTAAAATATCTCATCTATCCAGTGAAAATTCTTTTCCTCTCTGGTTACTGTTGTAATTGAAATCTATTCAGTTCCTTCTAGGTAATAGTAGTTACTAAGGAAAACTTGGCAAATGATAATTTTTGAGATTTTAATTTCCTATTAGAACTTAATTCAAGAACTGAAGTTTTAAAATGTAATAATTATTAACATTTTCATTTTCTTTTATCATTGAAAAATATATAATGGCTTTATTTTTAAATGGCAAAGGGAAATTACAGTTCAGAAAGGAAAATTATAAATATTTCAATTGGCAAATTTTTTAAAGAATTTATAACTGTATTCAACTCTATAACTGTGATTAAAATAAAGTTAGAGTGGTGGCATATAATTCTTGATAATTTTGTGGAAAAGGCCTCTGAAAGCAGGAAATTTCAAATGCTCTTATTAGTTCCACTTGTATTTTTGATTGTTTCTCTCAGATTGTAGTTAACTGGAACCTTTCGTTAACAAAAGTTTTCTAGCCATAACTTCTTAAGGTTCATAGTAATAAACTTATTCTTCTCTTTTTGCTTATTTCATACTTCTTTTTTTAAATTTTCAACTCCTTCACATTCTCTATCTTCCTCAACACTCACCTAAGGATTTTGAATTTTCTTATCTTATCACCAAACCAGTAAACCCAGAAACATCTGTATCATTAGCCCTTATTATTTTCTGGTTATGAGTAGATTATCCTGTCTCTTTCAAAGAGCAGCCTATATACTTGTGCTATGAATCCATTCTCTTTTATCTTTTGGACAAATTTGTTTCTATGTTATCTTCATTATCTCTATTCTTTTCTCTGTGCCTACTAATCATAACCATCAGATGTCACCAAAATGGCAAAGTAGAAGATACCATGCCTACCTCCCATCACTACATAAAAAATATACACAGCTATATGTAAACAAGAATTGCCTTGGGAGTGCTCAAGAGCCCATTTAAGAATCACTAGCAGCAAAGTGAAACAAACAAATAAACAAACAAAAAACATAAACTAGGAAGATCCACATAGAAAAGACCACTGGGGAGATCAGTATACCTGAGACGCAAGGGGATGGCTCAAAACAAAGAAGAAAGTCAGATACTATCAATATGAACCATGTGGTGGAAGATCCTGAGGTCCTAAGTCACCTGCTTCACAGCTGACCTTGACTTCTTTTAAAACTGAGGCAACAACAACCATTTTTGCCAAGGAATTCCTAGAGAAAAACATGGGTGCACACCTCTTTCCCTCCAGAAGCAGCTACTGTTGAACCATTCAAGGACCAGAGAGGCATTCAGCCATGCCTCAGACACCAGAGCAATCACCGTAGCAGGGTAATTTTTACTCTGAGCCCTGGAACCAAGGTCTCTCTTTAGGTGTCCATGCTTAAGACACCAACCTGGCCGAAAGCTAGCCCAGATGCTACATGCTGGCTTCAAGAGGTCCAACACCAACATCAGCTGACAGAGCTGCACAGAGACTATACAGCTATACTCTTAACATTGCCAGAACCACTGTACCACATCTAGTCAGTGCCCTCACACTACCCCATAGGGCAAGGTAGTTCCCCACTGAAACCATCCTGAAAAGTCTAGAATAGCTGTGTATTTTGCTAAATGCACAGATAGCTATTATAAGGCAACAAGAAACATGAAAAACCAAGAAGACATATTACCACCAAAATACTATGATAATTTATCAGTAGCTTATGCCAAAGAAATGGAGAACTATGAACTGACAGACAATGAATTCAAAATAATTCTTTTAAGGAAGCCTGTGACATTTCAAGAAAATACAGAGAAACAAATTCAGGAAAACAATAAACAAAATAAACAGTTTATCAGACTGATTAAAATCATAAAACAAATCCAGAAATTTTAAAGCTGAGACTACAGTAATTGAAATAAAAATATAGAAAAGAACATCAATAACAGAATTGATCAAGCAGAAGAAAGAATCTGTGAACTTAAATACAGGTTACTTGAAAATACATAATCAGAGAAGAGAAAAGAAAAAAAGAAATAAAGGAAGCCTACAGGATTTATGGGATACTATAAATGCAGCAATTATTCAAATTATAGAAGCTAAATAAAGAAAAGACAAAAATATAGAGAGCTTGTTTAAGAGATAATGACTGAAAACTTTTCAAATCTGGGGAAAGATGAAATATCCAGGAACAGAAGGTCAAAAGTTTTCAATCAAATTTAATCCAAAAAAGACTACACCAAGACAAACTGTAATCAAATTGTCAACTCAAAAACAAAGGGCAGATCTTGAAAGCAGCAAGATAAAATAAATATATCACATACAAGGGAGTTTCAATAAGGTAAGCAGCAGATTTCTCAACAAAACCTTACAGGATAGAAGAGAGTGAGATAATATTTTCAAAGTTCTAAAGAAAAAAGAAAAAAAAATCTGCCAACCAAAAAATGCTTTCCCCAGCAAAGCTGTCATTCAGTAATGAAGGAGAGATAATTACCTTTTCAGACAAACAAATCCTATAATTATATTAGATAATTATTCTGTTTGTTAGAAACATGGTTTTATATATATACACATATATACATATGAATATTAGGCAAAGTCACATATACATATACCCCCTAACTTTAGCTTGCTTAACTCAGGCTTAATACCTGGACATTGAAATAATGTGTACAACACCTTCTCCCATGACACAAGTTTACCTATGAAACAAGCCTGCACATGTACCCCTGAACATAAAATAAAAAAAAAATAAATAAACCACTTTAATTCTCAATGTTTCTAATGTTTTAGTGTTCTAAATAAATACTAGTTTTATTTCTGTTTTCCTGCACATTTATAACAGAAAGTAAGAGTTTCTAACATTTTAACAAAAAGCTTCACATGTCACAGAATAATAATACATTTCCAGTGGATTATTAACAATTCTTTGTGAGGTTTCAGCTTGAGTGGTCCTCACTACCATGTTAATTGAGGACTTCCTGTATACATCTGCATAGCCATTATCTCATTCAACATTTTGATTACTCTAGAAATATCTCTTGTGATCTATCCTGTCAAACTCTGCATTAGTCCTAGATGCAATCACTGTTCTGATTTCTTTTAGTGTAGCCTGTTTTCATATTTCATATAAATAACATCATGTAATATATACACTTTGTTTCTGAATTAATTTGCTAAACAATATTCTTGAGATTCATTTATGTTTAAAATGTATAGTTTTTCATTTTTAGTTATTTTGTTTTCTTGTATGCTGTATCACAATTTGTTTATATATTTACTTCAGGATGGGTATTTTTTCCCAGCTTTTGATTACTATAAATAAAACTTCTGAGAATATTTCATACAAGTATTTGTTTTTGGACATCTGTTTTTGGACATTGTGTAGGGAGCCAGCCCCCACGCCCCACCCATGGGTACCCCGAGTTCAGTGTTGACAAAGGAATGAGAAAAAGACAGATTAAGAATGCATATAGTGGAACCAGGGAGCCAGTGCATAAACTAGAGTCTGCAGAGGCCCCAAGTTCTGATATTCCACTGTATTTATTGTTTGCAATCATTTTGATCTATAGGGTAGGTAGTAGAGTGATGGTGGGGAGAAGGTGACATAATGGTGGGGTGAATCAGTAAGCCAAAACTGAATCAGTGAGCCAGAAGTGGTGTGTCATTGTAAAAAGTGATAACAATGGTGGTTTGAGAGTTTCACAAAACAAGCACATGTGGTTATCGCTAGCCTATTATCTATGTGCAGCTGATGGAACATGGGCCTTACAAGGAGACTATAAGTCTCGTTATGTCTTAGTGCTGCAAAGGGGTTTTACATCCTTGAGCACAATGTGATAACAGAGCCTAGGTCACCCTGCACTGGAACATGAGGCATGGAGTAGTTTGCCTCCCCTGAGGCATCCCATAGTTTGCCAAAGTTAATTGTTCCAGTTTGTATGTGACTTATAACCAATTTATGTAGGCACTCTGTAAGTACTTTCTCTTTTGCTGCTTCCCCCAACACGTCTGTTTCATTTCTTTTGTGCAAATACATAGGAATAGAAACAGTAAGATACAGGATAAGTTAGGTTCAATATTATTTTTGAAAATGCCAAAGTGTTTAATAAATGGTTGTAAAATTTTAAACAACCCACCATTATTTTATAACAAGTCAAACTCTTCTACGTCTTCATCCATATTTGATATTGTCTTAAAAAAAAAAAAAAAAAAAAAAAAAAAAAAACAAGTAGTCATTCTAAATAGTTTGTATTGGTATATATTTCTATTCATTTTTTTTTTTTTTTTGAGACGGAGTTTCACTCTTGTTACCCAGGCTGGAGTGCAATGGCGCGATCTCGGCTCACTGCAACCTCCGCCTCCTGGGTTCAGGCAATTCTCCTGTCTCAGCCTCCTGAGTAGCTGGGATTACAGGCACGCACCACCATGCCCAGCTAATTTTTTTTTGTATCTTTCGTAGAGACGGGGTTTCACAATGTTGACCAGGATGGTCTCGATCTCTTGACCTTGTGATCCACCCGCCTCAGCCTCCCAAAGTGCTGGGATTACAGGCTTGAGCCACCGCGCCCGGCTGTCTATTTCTATTCATTTTAATTGAAGAATAAACAGCTACATATTGTTTTGTGTTTATTTGATATTTTTATATCTTATCAACAAATTCAAAATTTTATTTGAAAAAGTTAATGAAAATAAGCTACTGTTTCTCAAATATTTTTGATCCTTGAAAAGCAAACTGAAAAACGACAGAGGTGTACAGCATATGGAGGTTGACTGAGAATGTTGCTCAAGGCCTAAAAGCAAATAGTTCTGTACTGCTGGCCCTCCCAGTCTCCAAGTTAAGAGTGGAACTGTATCTTATCACATACAAATGTGACTAATTTATGGCACAGCATTCTATTCCAGCATTCCCACGGGATGTACTAAAGAAAAAAATCTTCTGATGAAATTAATAAAGAATACAAGAGAAGATATAAATAACATTAAAAATGGAAGGGTGTCATAATTACATATAAACAGATTTAAAATTTGGCAAAGTTCTATACCAAACTGAAAAAGTTGAAGGAAATTGTGGTGACAATAAGATATATGTTTTAACAAAACATTGACTGTCCCTCTAACATTTCCATAATTAAGAAGAATCAGAATTAGACAAAAAATATTTCACAAGCAATCACAAGACCCAGATGCAGAGAAAATTCTACCAGACTTTCAATCTTTTATACATACTTCAGTGAACAAGAGAGGAAATACTCCTCATTTCTCAAAGGCAACATAAACTTACTATCAAATGCAAACTTGGACAGGAAAACAACAATAACAACAACAACAAAATCAGAATAGGAACAGGCCAATTCAAATACTACTGAATGAAGCCCTGGACCAAGTTTCTAGATGCTCCAGGAAATCTACTAATAATTTGGCTGTCTGCTAAAAATAAACTCAAATTCTTCCAAAGGAATATAACAAAATTCAGAGTTTAAAAAAGAGATAATTTATAATGTCCAGTGTATAATCAGAACTTTAAATACATATAAATAAAAAGGAAAATGTAGGTTTAATATTAGTCATAACACAAGAAAGCAGGTTAATCTCTCTTTTCCTACCAAAATATTCAGAGAGGAATTAAACATCCAAGAGAAATCCCAAAAGGATCTGTACTTCCTAAAGTACTCAAGACAATCAGTTAATCCATGAAATTACATTTAATGTGTCATTTTCTCTAGTATATTTTATATGAATATTAATCTCAAACAAGATCAATATGTGGATGTTTTAAATGTAGATTTTGTGAACAAATAAGGGGTCTTCACCAAAATTTATTTAAATTTATTCAAGCTAAAATGAATAAAGTTTAAGGTATTAACAAATCTGTCTTCATTGCTTTGCACTTTCCTAATTTATTGCTACTCCTAATGTGATTCTTTAAATTAAGGAGAATTAGTGTTATATGTCAGAAGAATGAAAATGTTTTCCCTATACTGAAAGAACTGAATCATGGTTACTACTGTTTTTATTTTTTTATTTTTTTGTTTTTTGTTTTTGTTTTTGTTTTTGAGATGGAATATAGCTCTTGTTGCCAAACCTGGAGTGCAATGGCATGATCTTGGCTCACTTCAACCTCCACCTTGGGGATTCAAGCGATTGTCCTGCCTCAGTCTCCCAAGTAGCTGGGATTGCAGGCATGTACCACCATTTTTTGTACTCTTAGTAGAAACGGGGTTTCACTATGTTAGCCAGGCTGGTCTCTAACTCCTTAACTCAGGTGATCTGCCTGCCTAAGCCTCCCAAAGTGCTGGGATTACAGGTGTGAGCCACTGAGCCCAGCTGGTTATTACTTTTAATAAATGTTTACATGCTATAAAAAGGATGTAAAAGCTCCTGCAAATTTTGGTAGATTTTGTATATCATATCCTATTTTTTTTTAAACTTTTGAGGTTTATTTTTCATTTACAAAATGTATTAGGTTCTTTAAAAAAATATGTTTAATTTTTGTGGATACCCAATAGATTCAATACCATATATATATATATATATATATATATATATATATACCCAATAGATACATATATATGTATGGAGTACATGAGATATTTTGATGCAGGCATATGATATAGAGTAACCATCTCAGGGTAAAAGGATATCCATAACTTTAAGCATTTTTTTTTATTAGTGGTATGGAACAATCTCCATGATAGATTTTTTTCTTTTTTAATTAATCATTTATTTATTTGTTTATTTATTTATTACACTTTAGGTTCTGGGTACATGTGTAGATCATTCAGGATTGTTGCATAGGTACAAACATGGCAAAGTGGTTTGCTGCCTCCATCCCATGTCACCTATATCTGGCATTTCTCTCTGTGGTATCCTTCCCCAACTTCCCCACCCCATGCTGTCCCTCCCATAACCCCCTCCAATGGACCCCAGTGTGTGATGCTCCCCTCCCTGTGTATATGTGTTCCCATTGTTCAACACCCACCATTAGTGATAACATGTGATGTTTGATTTTCTGTTCTTGTGTCAGTTTGCTGAGAATGATGGTTTCCAGATTTATCCATGTCCCTACAAAGGACACAAACTCATTGTTTTTTTATGGTTGCATAGTATTCCATGGTGTATATGTGCCACATTTTCCTTTGCCAGTCTATCATGGATGGGAATTTGGGTTGATTCCAGGTCTTTGCTATTGTAAACAGTGCCACAATGAACATAAATGTGCATGTGTCTTTATAATAGAACAATTTATAATCCTTAGCGTGTATAGCTACTAATGGGATTGCTGGGTCAAATAGAATTTCTATTTCTAGATCCTTGAGGAAACACCACACTGTCTTCTACAATGGTTGAACTAATTTACACTCCCAACAACAGTGTAAAATTGTTCCTATTTCTCCACATCCTCTCCAGCACCTGTTGTCGCCAGATTTTTTAATGATCATCATTCTAACTGGCGTGAGATGGTATCTCAATGTGGTTTTGATTTGCATTCCTCTAATGACCAGTGATGATGAGTATTTTTTCATATGTTTCTTGGCCTCATATATGTCTTCTCTTGAAAAGTATCTGTTCATATCCTTCTCCCACTTTCCAATTTTTTTTTTCCCTGTAAATCTGTTTTAGTTCTTTGTAGATTTGGGATATTAGCCCTTTGTCAGATGGGTAGATTGTAAAATTTTTTTCCCATTCTGTTGATTGCTGGTTCAGTCTAATGATTGTTTCTTTTGCCTTACAGAAGCTCTGGAGTTTAATTAGATCCCATTTTTCTATTTTGGCTTTTGTTGCCAATGCTTTTGATGTTTTAGTAATGAAGTCCTCACCTATGCCTATGTCCTGAATGGTATTGCCTAGGTTTTCTTCTAGCTTTTTCATGGTGTTGTCTGATGTTTAAGTCTTTAATCCATCTGGAGTTAATTTTAGTGTAAGGTGTCAGGAAGGGGTCCAGTTTATGCTTTCTGCACATGACTAGCCAGTTTTCCCAACACCATTTATTAAACAGGGAATCTTTTCCCCATTGCATGTTTTTGTCAGGTTCATCAAAGATCAGATGGTTGTACATATGTGGCGTTTTCTCTGAGGCCTCTGTTCTGTTCCATTGTTCTATATCTCTGTTTTGGTACCAGTACCATGCTCTTTTAATTACTGTAGCATTGTAGTATAGTTTGAAGTCAGGTAGCATGATGCCTCCATCTTTTTGTGCTGCAAACAATCCAATTATACTCTAGTTATTTTTAAGTGTACAGTAAATGACTGACTGTCATTAAAGTTACTACATGATTGACTTTAGTCTAATGATTGATTATAGTCACCCTGTTTTGCTGTCAAATACAAGGTCTGATTCATCCTATTTAACTATATTTTTGAATCCATTTATTGTCTCCATTTTGTCCTACTGCATCCCAGTACCCTACCCAGCCTCTGGTAACTGGTAATCATTCTATTCAATTTCTTTTATAAATGTTTTACAGTTTTTATTCTAGAGGTCGTTCACTTCTTTGATTAAATTTACTCCCAGGTATTTAATATTATGTGTGGGTATTGTAAAAGTGATTACTTTCTTGATTTCTTCTTCAGATTGTCCACTGTTGTCATATAGAAATGCTACTGATTTTTGTATGTTGATTTTGTATCCTAGAAACTGAATTTGTGTATCAGTTCTAATAGATTTTTGGTAGAGTCTTTAAGTTTTTCTAAATATAATATTATATCATTTGTTTTTCCAAATATAAGATTATATCATCTGAAGACAAGCATAATTTGATTCCTTCCTTTCCAATTTGGATGTCCTCTCTTTCTCTTCTATGACTGCTGTAGCCAGGACTCCTAGTACATCCTTCTCTTGTTCCAGATCTTAGAGGAAAGGCTTTCAGTTTTTACCCATTCAGTATGATACTAGCTGTAGGTTTGCCATATATGACTTCTATTATCATTGTATTGGGGTCTGTTTCTCTCATTAGCTTTAATAATATTTGCTTTATATATTTGGGTGCTCCATTGTTGGGTGCATCTATATAGTTATAATTTTTTATCTTCTTGCTAAATCAATCAAAGTAGGTCAATTAAATAATGACCTACTTAGTCTCTTTTTATAATTTTTGCCTTGATATCTCTTTTTTCAGGAGTAGATATAAAAGCACAGGATAAAAAAGCAGGAATAGATATTCTTTTATATTAATATAAGAGCAGAAGTAGATATAGGAATATCTTATATCTACTTAATATAAGTATCTACTTAATGTAAGTGCAGGAATATAAGAATATTATTTATGTTATATATTAATACAAATAATATTCTTATATATTAATAATATATAAATAATATTCTTATATCTACTCCTACTCTTTTTATTTACATGGCATATCTTTTTTCATTTCTTTATTTCCAGTATATGTGTGCCTTTATAGGAGAATTATTTTATTTTATTTTATTTTATTTTTGAGACAGAGTTTCGCTCTTGTTACCAAGGCTGGAGTGCAATGGTGCGATCTCTGCTCACCACAACCTCCGCCTCCTGGGTTTAAGCAGTTCTCCTGCCTCAGCCTCCCGAGTAGCTGGAACTACAGGCATGCACCACCATGCCAAGCTATTTTTTTTTTTTTTTGCATTTTTAGTAGAGACGGGGTTTCACCATGTTGACCAGGATGGTATCGATCTCTTGACCTCATGATCCACCCGCCTCAGCCTCCCAAAGTGCTGGGATTACAGGCGTGAGCCACCGCACCCAGCGGAAGTATATTTTTTGTAGGCAATAGACGTGTGTGTGTGTGTGTGTGTGTGTGTGTGTGTGTGTGTTTATCCATTCAGTCACTCTATCCTTTTGATTGGAGAGTTTAGTCTATGTACTTTCAATGTTATTATTGATAAGTAAGGGCTTATTCCTGACATTTTGCTATTTGTTTTCTGGTTGTTTTGTGCTCTTACCTTTCTTCGTTCCTTCCTTCTCGTCTTCCTTTTAGTGAAATATTTTTCTTTTGATGGCATGTTTTAATTTCTTGCTTTTTATTTTTTGTGGATCTCTTGTATGTTTTTTGTTTTCAGGTTGTCATGACGCATGCAAATAATATCTTATAGCACATTATTTTAAACTAATGACAATTAACACTGATTGCATAAAGAAATGAACTAACAGCTAAGCAAAGTGAAAACTAATAGAAACTCTACACCTTAACTTTCTCCCCCTGCTTTCTAACTTTTTGTTGTTTCTATTTGTATATTTTTGTACTCTGTAGATCTTGAAATGTTGAAGTTGTAATTTTTTGATTAGTTTACCTTTTAGTCTTTCTGCTCAAGTATGAGCTGTTTACACAGCATAATTGCAATGTTATAATATTCTCTTTTCTCTGTATACTTAGTATTACTAGTGAGTTTTATACCTTTACATGATTTCTGATTGCTCATTAATATCTTTTTTCTTTCAAATTAAAGAACTCCCTTAGCAGTTCTTGCAGAACAGGTCTGGTGTTGATATATCTCTTAGCTTTGGTTTGTATTAGAATGTCTTTATTTCTCTTTCATATTTGAAGGATATTTTTACTGTACATATTAATACTATTCTAGTTCTCTTTCAGTACACTAAATATATCATGCCACTCTCTCTTGGCCTGTAAGGTTTTCACTGAGAAGTTTGCTACCAGATGTTTTGGAGCTCCTTTGTTTGTTATTTGTATCTTGTCTCGCTGCTTTTGGGATTTTTGTTTACCCTTGACCTTTGGGAGTTTATTAAATACCTTGAGGTCGTCTTTAGGTTAAATCTACTTGCTGTTATGTACCCTTCTTGTACTTGAATGAGTCTCTCTACATTTGTGAAATTTTGTGTTATAATAACACAAAATTACCCTTTGAGTAAACTTTCTACCCCATCTCTCTCAACTTCCTCTTTGAGTCTGCAGACTCTTAGATTTGCCCTCATGAGCCTATTTGCTAGATCTTTTAGGTGTAATTCATTATTTTTTATTCTTTTTTCTTTTGCCTCCTGATATGATTTTGCTCTGTCCCCACCCTAAATCTCATCTTGAATTCTAATCACCATAATACCCATGGTCCCCATGTGTCAGGAGCAGGACCAAAATTTGGAGTAATTGGAGCATGGGGGCAGTTTTCCCCATGCTGTTCTCCTGATTGTCAGTGAGTCTCAGGAGAGCTGTTTTTTTTTTTTTTTTTTTTTTTTTTTTTTTTTTTAAGCTGGAGTCTTGCTCTGTTGCCCAGACTGGAGTACAGTGGTGCGATGGCTCACTGCAACCTCTGCCTCCCAGGATCAAGCAATTTTCCTGCCTCAGTCTCCTGAGTAGCTTGGATTACAGGTGCATGACACCACACCTACCTGGCTAACTTTTGTATTTTTATTTATTATTTATTATTTATTATTTATTTATTTGTTTATTTATTTATTTTTTGAGGCAGAGTTTCGCTTTTTTACCCAGGCTGGAGTGCAATGGCGTGATCTCGGCTCACCGCAACCTCCACCTCCTGGGTTTAGGCAATTCTCCTGCCTCAGCCTCCTGAGCAGCTGGGATTACAGGCACACGCCACCATGCCCAGCTAATGTTTTTGTATTTTTAGTAGTGACGGGGTTTCACCATGTTGGCCAGGATGGTTTCAAACTTCTGACCTCAGGTGATCCACCTGCCTTTGCCTCCCAAAGTGCTGAGATTACAGACATGAGCTACCATGCCTTGCTTGATGTTCTTCTGTTTGTTTGTTTGTTTTTTTAATAATCATCTGGCATTTCCCCTGCTTGCAGTAGCTCCATCCTGCCACACTGTGAAGAAGGTACCTGCTTCTCCTTCTGCCACGACTGTAAGTATCCTGAGGCCTCCCCAGCAATGCAGAGCTGTGAGTTAATTAAAACTATTTCCTTTGTAAATTACCTAGTCTTGGATATTTTCTTGTAGTAATGTGAGAATGGATTAGTACATCTCCTCTGATGGTACATTTTCAAATATTGTTTCTTCTGCTCTATCCATTCTGCTATTAAAAGAGTCTGATTCATTTTCAGCATGTCAGTTGTGTTTCAACTCCAGAATTTCTGCTTAATTATTTTTAACTACTTCACTCTTTGTTAAATTTATCCAATAGAATTCTGCATTCCTTCTTTGTGTTATCTTGAGTTTCACTAAATTTCGTAGGTGTCCTTAATTACATTCAAGATAATTGAAAACAATTATTTTGAATTATCTGTCTGAAAGGTCCTACATCTCTTTTTCTCTGGGATTGGTCTCTAGTGCCTTATTTGATTTGTTTGGTGAAGATGTGTTTTCCTAGGTAGTCTGATGTTTGTGGATATTCATCAGTGACTGGTCATTGAAAAGTTAATTGCAGTCGTCACAATCTGCATTTGTTCATACTCGTTCTTCTTGGGAAGGCTCTCCAGGTACTTGAAGGTTCTTGGGTGTTGTGGTCTAAGTTGCTGGTCACTGCAGTCATATTTCCATTAGGGGACACCTCAAGCCCAGTACCATTTTATCTCTTGCAGACTTACAGTGGTAACACTTTGGTCACTCTGGATAAGATCTGGAAAAATTACGTGATTACCATGTAGACACTCTTGTTCTCTGCCCTTATTTTCTGTAAAGGAAGTATAGGCTCTCTCTGTGTACCGAGCTGCCAGGAGCTATGTTAGGGGTGATGCAAGAACTCCTGTAACCACTACCACTGGGAATGCACTAGGACAGACCTAAAGCCAGCACAAGGCCCACAATATCAACTACTCGACTACCACCTATGTTCAATCAAGGTCCTTGGGCCCTACAATCAGCAGGTGGCCAAGACAGCCAGGCTTGTGCCTTTTCATTTAGAGTGACAAATTCCCTTGGGCTCTTAGGGTGTCCAGAGATGCCATATGTAAGCCAGAGCCTTCAGGTGGAAACCTTAGAATTCTACTTGGTACTCTATTTTTCTGCAGTTGAATTGGTACCCAAGCTACAAGACAATGTTCCCACCACTCTCCTCTATCTTTTCCACAGGCAGAGGAGACTTTCTTTGTGGCCACTAGCACCACCAGCCCATGGGAGATTCCGCCAGGATAACACTAATGTTCATTTAAAGCCCAAAGGCTCTTCAGTCAGGTTGTAGTTAACACTGTCATGCCTGGGACTCACCCTTCAGAGTAGTAGGCTCCCCTTTAGCCCAGGGCAGGTTCAAAAATTTATCCAAGTATGAAGGCCTTGTATTGGAGACCCCAAGAGTCCCTTCAATGCTGTACTTCACTGTGGTCCATCTGGAATCCAATTTGCAAGACTAAGTCCCATTTATTCTTCCCTGTCCTTTTATCAAGCAGAAGTAGTCTCTGCATAGCCACCACAGCTGGGTATTTGCTTGCTCCTACCTGAAGCTAGCACATCTCTGAGTCTGACGCAGGCTCATGGCAAGAATTGACAACAGATTTTTGCTAATTCTTTAACTCTTCTAAAGAGAAGATGATATCACCTGCAAACAAGAATAATTTGATTTCTTCCTTTCCAATTTGAATGCCTTTTATTTCTTTCTCTTCCCTGGTTGCTGTAGCTAGAACTTCCCTTACTATGTTGAACAATGATGAAAGTACTCATCCTTGTCATGTGTCAGAACTTAGTAGTAAGACTTTCTGTTTCTGCCATTCAGTACAATATTAGCAGTGGTCTTGCTATATGTGACATTTATTATTTGGAAGTATATTCTTTATACACCCAGTATTTTTGGGGTTTTTATCATAAAGGATGTTGAATTTTATCAAATATTTTTTCAGCATCAATTGAAAGAATCATATGGTTTTGTCCTTCATTCTGTTGCTATGATATGTCACATTCATTGATTCACATATGTTCAGACATCCTTGCATCTTTGAGATAAATTTTGTGGAGAATAATGTGTTTTTGAATTTTCATTTTTTGTTAAAGTTTTTAATGTGTTGTTGGATTCAGTTGCTAGTATTTTGTTGAAGGTATTTGCCTCACTATTCATCAGAAATATTGGCTTTTAGGTTTCTTTTTTTGATGTGCCTTTGTTTGTGTTTTGTATTGGGTAACATTGACCTCAAAGAATTAGTTTGGAAGTATTTTCTTCTCCATTTTTCAGAATAGTTTGTATAGGATTTATATTATTTATTCTTTAAATGTTTGACAGAATTTAGCAGTGGAGCAATCAGGCCCCAGACTTTTCTTTACTGGGAGAATTTCTATTACAGTTTCAATATTGTTACTTATTATTGGTATATTTAGATTTTGGATTTTCTTCATTGCTTACTCTTGGTTTATTTAATGTATGAAAATGTATTCAGTTCTTCTGGATTTTCCAATTTATTGGTATATAGTTGCTCATAGTAGCCTTTAATAATCTTTTGTATTTCTGCAGTATCAGTGGTAATATTGCTTTCTTTATCTCTGAATTTATTTATTGGGATCTTCTCCTATTTTTTTTTCTTCCAGAGTCAGGGTAAAGGTGTGTTACTTTTATCTTTTCCAAAAACCCACTTTTGGTTTTGTAGATGTTTTGTATTGTTTATTTGATTTCAAATTTATCTATTTCTGCTCTAATCTTTATTCCTTTTCTTCTACTAATTTTGGGTTCACTTTGCTAGTGCTTTTCTAGTTATTTGCCATTTATGGTTTTTTATTTGAAATGTTTCTTATTTTTTATGTGGGCACTTATGAATATAAATTTCCCAGTTAGTACTATTTTCACTGTATCTTATAGGCTTTGGTATGTTGTGTTTCCATTGTTATTTGTTTCAAGACATTTTTCAATTTTCTTCTTAATTTCTTCATTGACCCACTGGCCATTCAAGAGCATATTGTTTAATTTTTGTGTGTTCATGTAGTTTTCACAATTCCTCGTTATTGATTTCTAGTTTTATCTTTTGTAGCCAGTTTCTTGATATTATTTCATTTAAAAAATATTTTAAAACTTATTTTGTGACCTAACATATGGTCTATCTTTAAAAAAATTATTTATTATACTTTAAGTTTTGGGGTACATGTGCAAATCATGCAGGTTTGTTACATTGGTATACACATGTCATGCATCCATCGCCCTGTCATCTACATTAGGTATTTTCCTCATGCTATCCCTCCCCAATCCTCTCACCCTCTGCTATTCCTCCCACAGCCCCTCATCTCCCAGGCCACAGTGTGTGATGTTTCCCTCCCTGTGTTCACGTGTTCTCATTGTTCAACACCCACTTATGAGTGAGAACATGCAGTGTTTGGTTTTCTGTTCTTGTGTCAGTTTGCTGAGAATGATGGTTTCCAGTTAAATCCATGTTCCTGCAAAGGATGTTAACTCATCCTTTTTTTATGGCTGCATAGTATTCCATGATGTATGTGTGCCATTTTTTCTTTATCCAGTCTATCATTGATGGGTATTAGGTTGGTTCCAAGTCTTTGCTATTGTGATCAGTGCTGCAATAAACATACATGTGCATGTATCTTTATAATCGAATGATTTATAATCCTTTGGGTATATACTCAGTAATGGGATTGCTGGGTCAAATGGTATTTCTATTTCTAGATCCCTGAGGAATCACTAAACTGTCTTCCACAATGGTTGAACTAATTTATACTCCCAACAACAGTATAAAAGCATTTCTATTTCTCCACATCCTCTCCTGCATCTGTTATCTTATGATTTTTTAATAATTACCATTTTAAGATGAGGTGGTATCTCCATGTGGTTTTGATTTGCATTTCTCTAATGATCAGTGATGATGAGCTTTTCTTCATATGTTTGTTGGCTGAGTAAATGTCTTCTTTTGAAAAGTGTTTTTTCATATCCTTTGCCCACGTTCTGATGGTTTTTTTTTTTTTTTTTCTTGTATATTTGTTTAAGTTCTCTGTAGCTTCTGGATATTAGCCCTTTGTGAGATAGGTAGATTGCAAAAATTGTTTCCTATTCTGTTGGTTGCTGGTTCACTCTATTGATAATTTCCTTTACTGTTCAGAAACTCTTAAGTTTAATTAGATCCCATTTGTCTATTTTGGCTTTTATTGCCTTTGCTTTTGGTGTTTTAGTTATGAAATCCTTGTCCATGCCTATGTCCTGAATGGTATTGCCTAGGTTTTCTTCTGGAGTTTTTATAGTGTTAAGTCTCATGTTTAAATCTTTAATCCATCTAGAGTTAATTTTTATATAAGATGTAAGGAAGGCAACCAGCTTCAGCTTTCTGTATATGGCTAGCCAATTTTCCCAACACCATTTATTAAACAGGAAATCCTTTCCTAATTGCTTGTTTTTGTCAGGTTTGTCAAAGATCATTTGGCTGCAGCTGTGTGGCCTTTTTTCTGAGTTTTCTGTTCTGTTCCATTGGTCTATATCTAGGAGTTCTTTCTTTATTCTGAATTTTAATCCCTTATCAGATAGATGATTTGCAAATATTTCTCTCATTCCCTGGGTTGCCCTTTTACTCTGTTGATAGTATGCATTGCTGCACAAACATTTTAATATTTGATGTAATCTTACATATATACTTTCTCCTTTTGTTGCCTGTGTTTAGTATCATTTTTAAGAAATCATTACCAACTCAATTTTATGAAGCTTTTCCCCTATGTTTTCTTCTAAATGTTTTACTGTGACATTTGATTTAAATTGTAAGTATTACTATAAATTTGTGAATATATATATATGTGTTTCTGTCCACTAAAAGGGTATAATAGGATTTACACCTCAGAGCTGTATATGTACTCAATACCAGAACTTAGTTTCCAAATAACTTTCTCTACTAAAAGGTTACTGACCCCAGGCTAAATGCTAGTTATAGATTCGGGCAAAGAAAGTAAAATGGTGAGCCCAGGTCATCTTGTATCAGAAAGCAAGAATTTCTGAACTGATAGGCCCACAAAAAAATGGCAAAGAATTCTACTTAAAGAGGTTGCTGCTGGTCAAATTTGTGATGTTTGAGCATCTAAAAAATAATAATGGTTATAAGTTATAAAACAGTAAATTTAATAATCTATGAGTCTATATAAGTGGAAGGAATTCAAACAAAATAAAACCCAGAAATGTCTTATTTTAAAAAACAGACTAAGTAATGTACATAAAAGAAAAGATAGAATTTGAAATTCATTGTTTTACAATTTCCAATGTAGTAATTACTTCACAAAGGGTTTAGCCATATTTATTAACATCTTCTTGTGGGAAACAAAAGTAGTAATATGAAATATCATCTCTTTCTTTTATTTTTTTATTTTTTATTTTTTATAATTTTTTATTGCATTTTAGGTTTTGGGATACATGTGAAGAACATGCAAGATTGTTGCATAAGTACACACATGGCAGTGTGGTTTTCTGCCTTCCGTCCCCTCGCCTGAATCTGTGGGGAGAAATATCATCTCTTAATTACAAAGTTAAAGTTAACTTCACAATGGAGATACTCCATTGTCACTACCTTAACAAAGTGACCAAACGTAGCATCGCTATCCATGATACCAGTAGAAATTGCTGTCCTCCAGATGTGATAAGTACAGGTCATCACCTGTATAGTATGCCCACAACAAATGTTGGAATGAGGGAAAAATTAATGCAGAATATGCAATACTCTGAAAGACAACTGACCTAAGCACTTTCCAAATTCAATATCATGAAACAGTGAGGGAAAATGCAGGTTGTTCAGGATTTTCAAAAAATACATAACAACTAAATGCAGTAAATGATGCTTCATAGGATCTTGGATTAAGGGATAATATATCTATAAGGGACTTTTTTGGGGGGAATAACTAGAACATTTTAAATATGGACTATACAGTAGATGGGATTATTGAATGTTGATTTTCTTAGGTAGGATAGTAACAATGTATTATATAGAAGCATGCCTTTATTTTTAGGAATTGAATGCTGAGTTATTTAGAAAAAAGTCATAATTTGTGAGACTTTTAGGTGGTTTAGCAAAAAATAAAGCTAAGTAAGGCAAATGTCATAATTAAAAATTGTTCATTGTGCTATAGTTTCAAGTTTTGGGAGGTTTTTAAGCTGATCCAGAGTTACAGGAAAAGAAAGAGTACAGATTAATATCAGCCAAGTTACTTTCTTGTGAGAGCTTGAGATAGTTACTTTACCTCTGTCTCTGTGACATCTCTGAAATAAGGATAATAATGAAACCTATCCCCACAGGATTTTGACAGTAGTATTAAAGACATAACACATGAACAACATATAGAACATTACTTAACATATAGTAGGCCCTAAATAGGTGTCATCTATATTATTAGATTTACTGGTAATATCATTGCCGTATTGGGATTTTATTGATTTAGGATTTATATGTGAAGTTTATTAACAATTAGTGTTCTGAAGTCAGTTGTTGATGCTGTAAATATAAAATGACCACCAATCTCACCTAAAGAAATAGAACAGATTCAAATTGATTTTACTTATAAGTCTATAAATAAATTACAGCATCTCATATAATGTTGTCAATGAAACATTATATCATTTTTCAACTAGCCAGCTAAGTACTTCTTATAATCTTAAAATGAAATTTAATGATACAAGTGGTGAAACCATCAGCATTGCCTTCTCGGAATCTGTCAAGAACAGAACGCTCTGTCAGCAACCTAAGAATCTACTTGCAGAAATGACCCCACTAGAGGCCTTGCAGCCAAAGGGTAATTAGAGTTGGGCTCTGAGCCACATGTGAAAAATCTGTTTTATTCTTTTAATTATGACAGCATTACTCCCCGATCCTGCTGTGGTGTGGGACCCAGGCAGAATTAGCAATGCTATAAACCACATTAAGACAAGTCTCCATCAGCAGCGTGGCTAACACATAGTTAGTTTAACTTTATGAGGCAATAAATACAGACTATAAGATTGTTGAGTATCAACAGTGACATTTTCACTGTATAGCAAGGAAGCAGTTCACAAAACAAGTATTTATAACACGCTTAGAATAGCTTCAGTCCCAAAGACGTTGATAACTGAGACAGCTTCATGTTGTACACTACCCATTTTCTATTGCATAGATTCTGGGCAATTTAAATTTATGTTGCATAAAATGTGTCCATGCAAAATCATCTTTTTCATTATTGAAGGGTAAGAGAAAGATTCTGGGGTATTTCTAAACACTTATTTTTAGTGCTCTCATTTAATTCAAATACATTCATTTAAGCACAAAGAACACTTCATTATCTCAATGTATGTCTTTGAGTATTATATTTATCAGAACATCTTTGTTGTTTTTGTTTGTGTTTGGTTGGTTGCTTTTTGTTCCTCTTTATCATATTTTATTCAAACAATTCATACAAATCTGGAGCATTATATCTCTGTCAATCGAGTTTTCTCCAATTCTTGGTGTTATTTTTGAATTTCAAGCTTAACTGACATTTAAGATTTAATAATTTTTTGTGGGAAAAAAAAACCTAGAGTGGTAATCTGGAAAAGAAAAATACCAGTGTACAGTCAATTCTGTATAGTCAATTCATGCTTTTTTGGGAAATGTAAATTTCTTTTTTTGTTTGTTTGTTTTGGGACAGAATCTTGCTCTGTCTTTCAGGCTGGAGTGCAGTGGCTCAATCTCAGCTCATGCAACCTCCATTTCCTGAGTTCAGGCAATTCTCCTGCCATAGCCTCTTAAGTAGCTGGGATTACAGGTGCACACCACCACACCAGGCTAATTTTTGTATTTTTAGTAGAGATGAGATTTTTGTCATGTTGGCCAGGCTGATCTCAAACTCCTGACCTCAGGAGATCCACTCGCCTTGGCCTCCCAAAGTGCTGGGATTACAGGCGTGAGCCACCAAGTCTTGCTGGGAAATATAAATATCTTCCAATAAGACTGATATATTAGAGAACATTTTAAGCATTACTCAATTTTCAGGTGCCTATATGCCATCTCATCTGGAAGAAACACTAAACAAATATGGAAACCTTCACTCAGTGGAACCAAGCTGCATAGGAATACACAAAATTCACACATGCACATACATGAGACATCTACCCATTACTTCAGTTCACCATCCAGAAAGATATATGTGTGTGTTGTTGTTGTTAAAGATGGAAAAGAATAAAGCATGTATAAATGTTTATTTAAAAGACCCAGTAAAGTTTAGAGAAAAGTTGAAAAAAGAAGAAATATCAAAGAGAGGAAGAGTAAAGATTCAGAAAGATAATGGTGTGGGCTCAATATTACAGAAGACAAATTAACCTTCCGCAGGAGAAAGGCATTCCATTAATTGTAACAGGAAAGGAGCATCCAGGATGACTTGTCAGCTTGGTAGTGGGAAATGTGATGGTGGGAAATTTGGTGGTGTAGCTTGTCTTACATCTCCCATTATCTTTGTAAAATGGAAGACAAGGTAGTCTACAGAGAGTCAGGGATGAAGGAAGGAGTCAGAAGTTTGAAGAGAGTAGAACAAGTCTAAACATTAAGAATGCTGATTAGAGACAAAATGTAATGAGCTTGATATGCAAGGCCTAGCTGAGACTGGTGAATTCATGGTGGTACCAATATCCTGGGCCTAAAGTTATACTAAGTAATATATACATGAAAAAATCTCATGTCATTAAATATTCACTTATAACATTTAAGGGCTGCATATAACTTATTTAACTGAAACTTCATTGTTGGCAATATAGATTGTCCTCCAAATTTTTCTGTTATAGCTAGTTAGATAAACAACAGCTCTCTCTACACTTAAACTAATCTGCAATAATCTTCTTAGGATATATTCCTGGAATTGGAAGTGCTGGATTAAACATAATGGTAAAATTTGCATTTTTAACAAATACAAATAGTATTTAATATAATTTTAAAAATAAAAACATGCACATATTTTGAAAGGTATTTTAAAAATAAATTTTCAGGGTTTATAATGAAAAAAGTAATTTCTTGCATCCCCAGACTCGCTATCTGAATTCAACCTTAAAATGAATTTCTTGCATTCTTTTATATTTTTTCCTAGTCTGTTCCTCCCCATCTCTATCTTATTTTATGCTGCTCTGTATTGCCATTTTACTTTTAGACATTACTTATCACTTCTTAAAAGAGAACCTAAGAATCTGGTTCTCTTACATGTCACCAATCCACACACAGGCTCATCATTCACAAACACAAACTTCTTAAATCAATATTTAGAGTGTAAAGTATGATTACCAATAAATGGCATGTGGCCTCATCCTCCTGTCTTTTTCTCTTTGCCAGATTTTAGGGTATTATGCTCATCTAAAGTTTGTGAGGATTTTTTGGTTACAATTTTATGTTCTTTGTTCAGATTGTGAATCTTTTTTATGTTTATTAGACTAAACAGTAATAATTTTTTATAATATGAACTTTTCTTCCTTAATTCTTAGAATTTTTTTTGTATTGAATATTTGTGAACAATTTTTTCTTCTTAATTTCCTGTGTCTTATTGTGGAAATTATTGTATACACACTCACACACAAACAAAAATTACACACACATTTTCCCATCTTTACCTTTTGCCTTTCATGATTTTTTCAGCTATGTTTCTTAAGTCTATGAATACCGTTTTGTATTTGAACTTAAATTTTACTGCTCTAAATATATTTCCTATATCTTTTATTTTTCTTATATTGTCTTCAAATTTTCTTTTTCTTTTGCTTTTGTTGTCTGTTGTTATTTTGTTTTTTGTTATTCTCTTTAAAATTAGAAGTTTCCCTCAAATACCTAGTAATACTTGGCTGTTTCAAATTTGAGACCCAGGCACTAGAAATGTGACTGAGATGTGTTGGCTGAAGGTGTCTTGATATGAATAGTCTCTCTTATTCAATTGATGATGGAAGTCTGATATGCAATTATTAAGTACATTCTACTTAATTATATCATTTTTTCTGTGTTTTTCATTTGTAATCCAATTTTTGTTCCTCTCTTCCTATTTTTATTTCATTTTTTACCTTTTTGTTGCTTAATTTCTCTATCAGCTTTTAAAGCAATACCTCTGTGTTATTTTTAGTGGCTGTCTGAGGGATTACAATATATTTTCTTAACTTTTCATAATTCTAATTAATTTTGTACTGCTTCATGTAAAATTTGAGAATATGATGACTAGTTTCATATGGCCCTTAAGTATATTTTAATCTAAGGAATTACATGTGTAATCCTCAGAGTATAATGTTGTACATTTTAAAAAAATTGATATGTTTTAAAGAAATTAAGGAAATAATATTTTATACTTACATATCCACATTTACCATTTCCAGTGCTCCTTTTCTCCTTCCTGAGAATCTGAGTTTTCCTTTTTTCTTATTAGTTTTCAACCTGAAGAATTTCCTTTAGCATCTTTTTGTGATGCAGCTGTGCCGACCACAACTTCTATTAGACTTTGCTTATTTGAACATATCTTGCCTTAATTTTTGAAGGGTAACTTCATTGAATGCCAATTCAATATTGACAGTTTTCTTTTTTCCCTCTCTCCCTCTTTTCCTTCCTTTCTTTCCTTCCCTTTCTTCTTTCCCCCTCCCATCCCCTCCCATTTCCTGCCCTCTTCTCCTCTCCCCGCTTCTCCCTCCCTCCCTCCCTCCCTCCCTCCTTCCTTCCTTCCATTATGTTCTTGTACATGCTTTTAATAACATCTTTATAAATCTCTATATAATAACAAAACATCTCATCACTCATCTACATTTTTTTTGTGGTTGAGTTTTTATTTTTTTTTTTTTTGTAAAAAAATTATGTTTAATTTATTTTGCTTGTATCCTAGACATTGTATGTATGTGTAGTGATTCTATTCTCTTATGTTTCTGTAAATATTTTCATGGTTTATTTTATTTCATTTGAGTGGCAGTAAATTTAGTTGAACTCAAACTCTAAATTATTTATCTGCTTTATGAGGCAGCAGCTGAAGCTTGTTTTAGCTCTTTTAGCTTTAGTGGGTTGCTTTGCATTCACTTAGTTTATATATAATTTAAGAATCTTCTATTTATTTGTTCAGAGCATATAAGTGTAATATTGGATTCTCTATTTGTTACTCTCCTCCCTTTGTGGATTTACCAATTCCTAGCTTCTGTGTTTTCCTCAAACTCTGTCTTATGATATCTTAGTCAAAAAGTTGTCAATGTTCTCTGAATTTTAGCTGTCTGTATAAGGCACTGATTGGGAAGTATCTTCTAAACAGCCATAAAACTAGAAAACTCATCAGGTACTGCTTATTCTAATTGTTAAGTTCCCTGAAGTTTGTTTCTGGTTTTATTCACTTTCACTATTTCTAAAAGTTGATTTATTTTAAAAATTGGTCCAGTGTTTATGGTTGTTGTCTACAGGAGCATTGATATGATACAAACTACGTCACCCTTGCCAGGAGTAGAATTTCCCCATTTCAATATATGGAAGCATGTCTAACCAGTCATTCAAACTCCAAACCAAAATTTTGTGTTTTAGTGCTTTCTTTAGGTTATGACCACCATTTCACATAATCTATTGGAAAGTGATATTATCTTGGTCTCCAAAATATGTGTTTAATCACATTATTTTTCCTATTGTCTCCCTAGTTCAAACTATCATTTCTTGATTTGACTGACACAATAGCTTCTCAAGCATTCTTATTGCTTTCATTTCTTCCCTAGTACAGTTGGTCATGTCTATCAGCCAGAATGATCTTTCAAAATGAGAAATCATGTTACTTTTCTCCTTAACTCAATAAGAATTTTCCATTGTTAGTCAAATAAAATCCAGTCTCTAATGATAGTTTCCAAGTCTTTGTAGAATCAGCTCCTGTTCATCTCCTTGCTCCTGTTCATCTCCATTTTCAACTCTCTTCTCATTCATCTTTATACTCTTTTACATGTTTTTTCCTTACATGTAGCCAGTTTATACTCACCTCAGAAACTTTGCTTTTTGTCTTTGATCTCAGAGAAGCTTTTTCCGAAGCACCTCAGTAGTGTGTCCTCAATCGAGTTTTCTCTGCTCTATTTTCCTGTTTTATTTTCTTCAAAACAGAAACAATTTTTCTGCTTGTTAAATATTTATTTATTTTTTATACACATGTATATTTACATATTAATGTTCTTATCCGTTTTTTTTCTTAACCATATCACAAAAATATATTTTCAACCATGTCACCATCACAGCCTTGACACATGATGGGTTTTGTTCTTACAGTTTTGTTTAATGAATTATTGCCAAACTAAAATTATGGTAATTCACATTTCTTATGCATTTTTGTTAAAAAATTATTTGTTACTTTGGTATTTTGAATTGTTCGAAATCATACATTGTTCAAGAGAAATAACCCGAGGTCCTCATAATCTTCTTTATCTTTTATTATATTATATCTTCATGAAGAAGTGTACAGACAAATTCTTCTAGATTGGTAGATTCACAATTAAATGATAGAATCTATATTTTCAATTGATAACTTGTGATCTGAAAGTTGTCCTTAATTTATTTTTCTAACTTTTTATTAGTGAACAAAATTTAAGTTTCTAAATATTCACTTAGAATGAAAATAATATATTAGCATATATCTTCATTTGACAATTAGAAATGTCCCTAGAATTTGACATATTAGGTTCTACTTGTTTGAAGTCAACTCCAAACCAACAGAAAGCAGAAAACATAATATCAGAGCTATTAAATCTCTTCAACAATTAAATAACATATAAATACTTTTCCACAATTAGCAAAAACTATTCATTTAAATAGCAATGATCTTGGCTTTTTTCCTAGAGAAATTCATGAGGGAATAAATTCTATAAAGTAATTAAGTTAAGGAAAAATTAAAAGCCACAGCATGTATTCTTTTTCAAAACAGCAAAAAGGCATAATATAGTTGACTTAGTTTTTAGTTTTGTAACACAGATCACTGATGTGTAATAAGTTGATGATTTTGTTGTGCATCATAGAGACTAGTATATTCCTAAGGTTGGCCTAACAGACCTTAGAATGCACTGGTAGTACTTTGTAACATGATACGCTTCTCTGTAAAACTCTCCTACATATGTTAAGATAATTGTGTTTAAATTTTTCTTTGGTGATTTGATGAAGACAACACATATACAGATACACCATCACATGTATTTTTGCGAGATAAAAAAAAAAATCTGTTAGATTTGTTGTGCTTTCTCATTAGGATGATCTCTTATTGGAAGTATTTCCTTCATATTATTCTCATGTTATAAGTGGTAGAGAAACTGGTGTTGCTTGACTTTTTTTTTTTTAATTCAATGTTGTTTTTGTACTTTAGAGTAGAGAGAAACTAAGTTTAATGGCAATTTTACAGCTTTTGTCCTGGTGCTAAAATGAAATTGATCGAACATATATTAGAGCTTTTAGACTCCAAAACATTCAGAAATCTACAGGGAGTTCTGCTTGAATAGCATATGATTTATCAAAACTACTGCATTTACAACAAGGTTACTCATTCTAAAACTCCAATTTACCTGGATCCCATGGTATTTTTCCTTTTTTATTTATATTTTTCTAAACGGCCTACAGCACTTTTGATGTGAGGTTCTATCTTTTACCTTTTATTTTAGTTTCAGGAGTACATGTTCACGTTGGTTCTGTAGATGAATTATATGTCATGAGTGTTTGGTGTACATATTGTTTTGTCATCCAGGTAATAAGCACAGTATTGTAAACTATGTAAACTACCCAATAGGTAGTTCTCCATTGTCACCCTCCAGCCATCCTCTACCCTGAAGAAGGCCCCAGTGTCTATTGTTCCCTTCTTTGTGTCTTTGTGTTTTATTGTTCCCTTCTTTGTGTCCATCTATACTCAGTGTTTAGCTTCTACTTATAAGTTAGAACATACAGTGTTTGATTTTCTGTTATTACATTAGTTTGCCTGGGATAATGGCCTCCAGTTCCATCCATGTTGCCACAGAGGATACTGATTTGAGGATCTTGGATCCTGAGAATTTGATGTTTTTAATCTGTGATGTTCAGATGCCAAATGGACTGAAGGCAGTATCTTCCAAGTTAAAAAGCAGGTGAATCAATTCCATATAATTGAACAGAACTACCACTTATATCTGGTGATTTGTGTTTGCAACATTGCTAAGGGATTATATAAACTTACTTTATGATTTAAAAATATTTCACTTCATTCAGGTAGACAGCTAGCATAATTGTGCTATACACATTTTATGAAAAAGAAAAGAAAGGGGACAGGATTATATAGGAACGTTTCTATCATTAGATACTCAAGATTACTTTTTAACACTATAATTTCTGTGAACCTTTTGTGAACAATACTATTATTGTGAAGTAATAACAGTGGAATTTTTCAGGTTATGTTTATAACTTATGTTTCTAATAAACACAGCTTCTAAAAGAGATATGGGAGGTCTGCTTTTGTAGAGATTGTCTCCATTTATACTGTCATCCTAGTATTTTCTCTTCCCATTATGCTGACAGAATCAGCACATTAACAAAATTGTCTGCATTATGATAACAAAATTATGGCATTATATCAGTAGACCATAAAGAAATGGTTCCATTAGTAAAAATACTTCCTTACAAATTGGATTCCTTTATTACTTTCTGTAGAAAAGATCTAGCATATAAAAAGATAGCAATGCACTTCTAAATCTAATGATGTTCTTTACTGGTGTTTAACTGAATGATTATTTCCATTACATGAATAATGATGATCTTCCTTTAGTATTTATAACCTTATGGTGTCTCTTGTTCATACACAGTTTGAAGATGCTATATCAATTGTCACACCATTTAAAAGACAAGTGTCCTATTTTTTCCTCACTGATATCACTTTCACTTTCCTCAAGAGAAATACTTAGGAGCACCAAAATACAATAATCTTCAATCCTATTGCATTGTGGCCCTCAGAGAGAATATTGAAGGCAACTGATTAAAAAAAAATGATCCAGAGGGAGGCAGTTTGAGCATTCCAATTTGCAAGTGAATTAAAAAATGCTGCTTCTTTTACAAAAAGATTATCCATATTCATATAAATTGTTGGCAGTACAGCCAGGGCATAATAATGCCTAAAGTTCTGGATAAACCATAGTACAGTGAAGACAGATCAAGGAATACATGATAATCTTAACCCATTTTTTGCCATTAAAGAGACAGTCCTCCTTCTTGAGTTAATGCCTGCTCCCCTTATCCAGATATCTGTATCCATCACTGCATTGAGAACCCTGTGTGCATATGTTTTGAATTGATGGCATGTTGGGAAAAATAAATTCAAAAATATTTTTTAGTTATATTAGGTGTCTGCACTGAAAGTTTTACTTTTAGCCCTGCCTAGCCAGCATGCAGCCCATGTTCTGGTAAACCAAGCTGTAATCTGGGCAAAGATAAAACCACAACAAGGTATTTAATACTAGTCTTTGATTTTTTTTCCCCTCAAATCACAAGTAAGATGATGTTCAACTAATAACATTATGTATCATTTAAAAATTTCAATTCTTCAAGAAGTTTATTTATTTAGACAAAATGATTACTTAAAAGTAAAGATTTTGCTTTAATGTAGTAGCCTTATTAAATCTAAGTAATAAAAAAACTTTTATTAAAATATTTTCTTAACTTCCCAACATATAATGAAAACACTAAACATATCACACATATTATAAATATGTTTACTACTAATAATATTTGTATGTTTTAGAAGTTTCAGAAATGAATGCATGTGATATGTTCTGAATTTCTCCTAAGTTGTTCTGTCTGTCCATTTCCAGGTCTTTTGGTTAGAAAGGGGATTTATCTTACTCTGAGAACAATGCATGGGCACTAGGATACTACTGACTCCAGCCTAGTTTTTCTCTTTATTGTATTTACCATACATGTAGTGCCTAATATTTGCTAAGGATGATATTGTGTATTGGGTATTTGGAGAATATGTTGATTAAAATACAAAATGCTTAATCTCTGGAAATTCATACTTCAGTGGAAAAGGGACACCTTTTGAAAACTCTAATATTAACATTGTAAAAATAACCATTACAATGTTTATCATAAATGAAGGAAAAATTTATTTCAACAAAATAAATATACAAAAGCTTACTTGAGAATAAGACCTGATGTTTGAACTGGAATTTTAGAGAATAATTGATTGAAAGTATAGGTGGTATAGTTGGAGAATACAGTTTGGTTTAAATATCCATGTGCAGAGTGAGAGGTATGAAGGGAATGGTAAAGACACTGATGAGGCTAAGGGATGTATCCCATAAACCAGGTGGTATAGAAAATAAAGCTGCTGAAGAATAAATAGAAATTTATGAAATGCCTTAAATTAAAGGCCAACATTTTTTTCCCTTTACATTGAAGACAACCTGAAATTTTGGGAGCAGGGGTTAATGTAGGATCATATAATCTGTTTTAGAAAACTATTCTGGCTGCAGTTGGTTAAAAGGATTGTAGGGGGAGAAACCATATATAAGAAGATGAAGCTATAGTTAGGAGCTGTGCAATGACAGTGGAAATATGGGCAGTATATAAATATGACAGAGGGTTTAATAATATAAATAGCAGAATTTGGTGATGAGGTGAATGTGGCAGTGAAGAAAAAGGGGAGCAAACAAAACAATAATTATTTTTCAGCCAGTATAACTGAAAAAACTGAGGTAATAAATACAGATTGGTTGGTATTGCAGACAGTAAGGTAGGAGAAAAAAATACATCCTTGACATAAGTGATCTCTCTCTCTCTCTCTTTTTTTTAAATGAGCTTTGTAAAAAAAAAAAAGCAAAAACAACTTCAAATATAGGTTGTCGCAGTTCTGACTTAAGGTTTATCTTATGGATCTTGCTCATATATTTTTTTTCCAGAAGCAGTAATTTCTTTCTTTTTTTCTTCTTTAACTTATTTCAATAATTTTTGGGGTAGAGGTGGTTTTTGGTTACAGGGATAAGGTCTTTAGTGGTGATTTCTAGGATTTCAATGCACCTGTTACCAGAGCTGTGTACACTGTACCCAGTCTGTGGTCTTTTATCCTTTATCCCCCTCCCAGCCTTCCCCTCTGAGTCCCGAGTTCATTGTATCATTCTTATGCCTTTGTGTCCTCATAACTTAACTCCCATTTAAAAGTAAGAACATACAATATTTGGCTTTTCATTTCTGAGTTGTTTTACTTAGAATAATGGCTTTCATATCCATCCAGGTGGCTACAAAATATATTATTTTATTCTTCTTTATAGCTGAGTAGTAGTCCATGGTGTATATATACTACATTTTCTGTATTCACTCATTAGTTGATAGGCATTGAGATTGGTTCAATATCTTTGCAATTGAGACTATGTTGTTATAAACATGCATATGCATGTATAGTCTTCATGTAATGACTTCTTTTCCTTTGGGTAGATACCTAATAGTGGGACTGTTGGATTGAATGGTAGTTCTACTTTTAATTATTTAAAGAAACTCCATTGAAGATGGAGATTTCCTTAGTGTGAAAGTATATCCTTTTCACCATATCCATTCCAACATCAATAAATTTTGACTTTTTAATTATGGCCATTCTAAGGTGGTATCTCATTGTGGTTGTAATTTGCATTTCCCTGGTATTAGCGATGTTGAGTATTTTTTCATACATTTATTGGTTGTTTGTATATCTTCTTTTGCGAATTGTATGTTTATGTCCTTTGCCCAATTTTGAGATTATTTGTTTTTTTCTTGCTGATTTCTTTGAATTCCTTGGAGATTCTGGATATTATTCCTTTGTCAAATATATAGTTTACAAATATTTTCTCCCAATCTGAGGGTTGTCTGTTTACTCTGCTTATTATTTCTTTTACTGTACAGAAGCTTTTTAATTTAATTGTGCACCATTTATTTATTTTTGTTTTTGTTGCATTTGCTTTTGACATCTTAGTCTTGAATTCTTTGCCTAAACAAATGTCTGGAAGAGTTTTTCTGATGTTATTTTCTAGAGTTTTTATGGTTTCAAGGATATTGCTGATTTTTAATTTAGTCATTTGTTTTCTTTTTATTGAGCTTTTAGTTATTTATATATTCTAGATACAAATTATCTAATATATATGATTTGAAATTTTTTCAGGCTTAAAAATTGTTATTAACAATGTCTTTTGAGGAGCATACATTTTTAATTTGAGGGAAAGAAATCCAGTTTATATTTTAATTTTTCTTTTGTGGATTTGTTTTTAGTGTCCTATCTATAAAATCCTTCCCTAACTGAAAGTTACTAAGATTTTCTTCGAAGTTTTCTTCTAGTAATTTTATAGGTTTAAGCTTTACACTTACAAGTATGATCCATTTACAGTTACATTTTTATACATGGTGTTAAGGTATGTATCCAAATTATTATAGTTTTGTATATGAGTATCTAATATCTTCATTATCATTTATTGAAAAGAGTATTCTTCTTTCAGTGAATTGCTTCTACAGCTTTCTAGAACTTAGTCATCCCTAAATGCATGAGTCTCTTTCAGGACTCTATTCTGATTGATTGTTCTATCTCTTTCTTTTTATGCTGTTATAGCAGGTCCTTGAAAAAAGTAGCTTTCAATCGGATAATATGAGTCTTCCAACTTTGTTCTTAAAGATTGTTTTGGCCAGTCTATGTTCTTTACATTTTCAGACGAATTTTAAAATTAGTTTAGCAATTTCTACAAAAACCTTGTTGAAATTTCATTTGGGAGAATCACTTATGGTGAGCCACTATAGATTACACATTTTTGGCAAGAATTCTACTTCATAAGTGACACTGTGTTAGTAGGGGCCTCATGATGCCTGGTTGTCTGACACTTAGTGATCCATTGAGATGTATCACACAGTTAAGCTCTTGTCAGCCCTGTTTCTCCAAAGTAGTTTCAGTTTTCCTGCCTTGAACATTATAGTAATCTGTGAGATAATAACTTCACACCATGGAAAATTAAAAATTTCCCATCAATGTTTCCTTTATTAGTTTAGCCTTTAGTCATTATTGTTTTTAATTGCAGAAATAGGGATTCAGTTAACAGACAAAACTAATTGAACTTCTTATTTATTCTTGGCCTCACATCTCCATGACTAGAACTGGAATTTTCATATTAAAAATTAAGATACATGAAGTTATTGCACCCTAGCTATATCACTGACCAGGAGTGTGGTCTTGAGCAATTTTGTTTTGGCATTTCTGAGCTTCAGTGTCTGTACCACTTAAATTAGGACATATCATTTACTTCCTTTGGTTGTTCAGAGCACTAATTATCATATGAAATGAATAATAGTGAGGAAAGCAAAGATCACCTAATGGCCATCAAACAGACCATCCAGAAGTAAAACTGCTTTATCTGAGGAATTTAGAGGTAATTAAACTTCACTTTTTTTTCAAAATCGTGATTTATTAAAAGTGAGCAAATAAAATCTATAAATTTGAACAACTAATATCTACTAAAAACTTGAATTTGTGATTATAAAGAAAAACAAACACCCATGAACATGATCCCCAGGCCCAGATGGCATGACTGATAACATACATACATATATACATATATATACATACACAAAATTGCATTTTAGGTTTTAGGGTACATGTGAAGAACATGCAAGATTGTTGCATAGGTACACACATGGCAGTGTGATTTGCTGCCTTCCTCCCCTTCACCTATATCTGGCGTTTCTCCTCATGCTATCTCTCCCTAACTCCCCACCCCATACTGTCCCTCCCCCATTTCCCCCCAACTGACCCCAGTGTGTAGTGCTCCCCTCCCTGTGTCCATGTGTTCTCATTGTTCAACACCCGCCTATGAGTGAGAACATGCGGTGTTTGATTTTCTGCTCTTGTGTCATTTTGCTGAGAATGATGGTTTCCAGGTTCATTCATGTCCCTACAAAGGACATGAACTCATCAGTTTTGATGGCTGCATAATATTCCATGGTGTATATATGCCACATTTTCCCTGTCCAGTCTATCATTGATGGGTATTTGGGTTGGTTCCAGGTCTTTGCTATTGTAAGCAGTGCTGCAATGAACATTCGTGTGCACGTGTCCTTATAGTAGAACAATTTATAATCCTTTGAATATATACCCAGTAATGGGATTGCTAGGTCAAATGGAATTTCTATTTCTAGGTCCTTGAGGAATCGCCACACTGTCTTCCACAGTGGTTGAACTAATTCACACTCCCACCAACAGTGTAAAAGTGTTCCTATTTCTTCTCATCCTCTCCAGCATCTGTTGTCTCTAGATTTTTTAATTATTTAAGCGGGCATCTGTTATGTTTGGCTTCTTCCCAAAATTTTATAAGTAACAAGAATTTCTATACATCTCCAGAATGCATGCATGTCAGGACTCATTGTGCAACACTTGCTGAGATCAAGGCACCAAAAGGTCTACAAATGTAATCATTTATCATGACCAGCGTAGCTAATGTGGTCCAAATTACCCTTAAACTCCAGCTACAAGGTCTGTAAATTCCCCTAAGGAAAGTCTACCACTGTCTGTTCAGTCCTCCCTTGCTAAAGCTCTCTCCTGCACTCTATTGCAGCATTCTTTCTATCTAATAAAACTTTCCTTTTCAAACCTATACCGTTGTTGGTAAATTATTTTTCCACCCACAAGCCAACCACTCTCCATTGCCAGAGCTCTGACACCTCACCAGACAAATAGCATTTATTGAAAACTAACATGCAAACAAATATGCAAATGTTTCTAATCCTTACAGAAATCCTACAAAGCCAGGCCTTTTAAAGCCCATTTTGCAAAACCAAGGTTCAGAGAGATTAAGCAATTTGTTTAAGATTACAGATTAAAAAGCAGTGCTGGAATTCAAATCCAGGTCTGCCTGATGTGAGGAAGGGTACTATTAATATTTCCACTTTTTGGGGTTGTCTATCATGACCACTTATAAAAGTAAGCTTCTCTCATAGGGTCCAGAACATTTGTCTAAGGAAATGTTCTGGCAACCCATTGCCTTAGTTGCTTATGAGGCACTGAGTGTGGGGAAGAAGCAAAGTAACTGTTGGAATCCTGATTGTCATCAACTAACATGTCATTTCTTATCAAGTCACTTGAACTTTCCCAGATACCATCCTATCAAAGGAGGAATATTTTTTTTTTTCCCCTTCTACTTTAAGGGCCTGTGTGAATGAATGCTAAGTGAGGTAATACACTGTCATAGGCATTATGTTCTGAAAATTTATGAAGCCTGTGATTGTATCATTTTAATTAATATAATCAATTTTGACCCTTCACCCTTTGCAAAATCCAGGTAATATCTGTAACGACAGGGAACTTGAGCCAGAGTTGTTTCATATGATACCACAGTAACAGCTTCACCAAATATCAAGACCATCTCGGCACGATGATTTATCAGTTAACAGGAAACTGAAAGTAATATTATTTATTTGATACAAGTTGACTCCTTTGCCTTTCCAGGTAGCCTCAAGGTATGGTAGATATCCTTATTTACTTGGCCATCTTTGTTTTGAATATTTCCTTTAGGTAACTTTCCTTGAAGAGAGGTCCTTAGTTTTAATTTTCAAGTATCATTTATGTAACTCTCACACATAGGTCCTATGCAGCACAAAATAAATAAATAATGATTTGACATCTAAAATAGAAGTGTAAAAAATTCTTAGTGATTTAGTATGCTGAATAGGGAGTCATAGCCCCTTGGCCTATAAAGCTGACTATGTGACTTTTTTTTTTTTTCTCTGCTGAGAAGTAAAGAAGATATACATATGAAAGGGAGCAAGAGGAGAGGCTGTTGGTGTCCCTGAGCTACTCATTTTATAGGTTTCACATCATTTTATAATGCACTAAATATTTTATAATACTTAATTGAGAAATATTACCACAAATCTTATCACTCACTCAAACTATCTCATAAAAAAACTGATCTCAACCTCATTTTCTTCCTATTAGTAATTTACCTGACAAGTTTTTTGAAAGAATTTGGATTTGTGATTCAATCCTCCCTTACAGTATAGAATAAGGGCTAGTGACCTAAGCATAAACACTAAATTAAACTATTTTAGTTTGGGTTTGACTGGTAATTTAAGGTGGAGATAGTTAAAGATGAAGTGCTATGAGTAGGGCAATCATTAGAAGAATGAAAATTTGAAAACCAAATAATGTGTAAATTTGTCAAAGTACAGATAAAAGAAAAAGCAAGATTAAAATAAAAGAATAACATTTAGTCTTCTGATACAAAACGTCAAGTTTCATAAAAATCATGGTGAAACTGAAAGGTACCTTTAGGAAAGGAAGGAGACATTTTATAAATGACAATGTGTTAATCCTAGTACAAATGCTTGAACTTACTGCCTTTATAGGTACCCATAACTTATATAAATTGAAAGGGTATATTTTTTATTACTGGAACTTTTTTCAACACCAGTGCTCTATGACAATAGAAAAACACAAATTAAAACATAGATAAGAGAAAAGAGGTTTCCTTTTTTTTTTTTTTCTTTGAGACACGAATAGTTCTAGTGGTAGAGGTCAATGAGCCTGTGAAATAAAATCATTTGGAACTCTGAATGAGTGACAAAATTTTGTTTCAAACGCATTCCTTTTATGTATGTAAGGGTTATCATTTTAATGTTTATAGTCCATAGAAATTGAAAACAATCCTGTTCTCAAGGAACATTTGATAAGAGAGAGTAAAACCAGAAAATGCTAACTTGAAGAAGTCCATGAATAAACTTCTAATATTACACAGTTTGAATAGTTCTCAATGGTTTGTTCAAATGTCTTCAAATTTCCTTTGCAATTCTGTACCTCAATTAATTCTGATCTGTCCTATAATTATGGAAAAAATAAGAATAATGCAACAACATATTCAAATATGATTTACTCAAGTAATAAAAATAGCAAAGGAAATTTACTGTACTACCTACATACATTCATATTCTGTGATGTAGCATGTTTGCTTTGCTATTTTTATTACTTCAGTAGCCATACTTAAATAAATTAGTGCATTCTTAATATTATAGTACAACTCACTATATATTTTTTTTCAAGAGAAAGTTTTTATTCTTACAACAATCTATCTACAGACTAATCATTATAATAAGCAAAATGCCTCCTTTGTAAGCAATCACAATTGCTTCCAAAAAAAGATTTAACATTCCTTTTCATGGACTTTGTGTCCAGTACTATTTAACTTTAGGCATTTTTCTCCAAATGATGTTTGGAACTCACACATTCCATTTACCATTCATTCTGAAAACATTTTCTGTTTTTTCTAACTCACTGAAATGTCCTCACTGTACTATACACAGAAATGTACTTTTCCCCAAAGTCCTCCTATTAAGATTCACCTGTCCTATAAAGCCTTATTCAAGTTCAATGACCTATGTGCTATTACCTCAGAGCAGTCCTTTCTTTCCGATTTTGTTCCGTGGCCCTCTGCACTTGCGCTGTGGCCTTTAATGCGCTCTTTCTGTATTGCAGTTAGATAACGCTCATTTAGCAAAATGCTTTGACCATGGAAGAGAATAAATGACTCTAGTATTACATATAATTATTCAGATGTTGAATATTTACCTTTAGGAAATCAATTTCTTTAGTGGATTCTTGATTTTGCAATTTTCTCTATTTGAAAACACCCTCATCTGAGGGCATTTTACGAGAAATGAGAAGAATCCCATGAAAATTATTTCAACTGCTTAAAAAAAATGTGATTTGATTAGAAAATTTTAACTAGAAATTAAATTTGGCAGATTATAGAATAAAAATGTTTGTATTATGTATGAATTACATACAATTTGGTGTAGTAAATAATTTGTCCAAAGCCACAGGGCTTGCTTTTATCTTTAGTTTCTGAATGGCAATCTTCTAAACACTTGAAATTTCTCAAGTGATAGGAGTGTCTTCCTCATTTGTGATGAGACCACACCTGATAGTTTATGATAAATAGATGACTAAGGGTCAGGCCAGATATATGCAATAGTCTAAGTTTGAGAGCTGAGCGTGCCAGAAAGACCAATTGTGTTATTAGAGTTTTGGGACTTTGTGTTATTTGAGGTTAGTAGATGGAATTCAAACATAGGGCTAATGAGTCAATCACCCATGGCTGTTCAATGAGTCCGCAGTATCTCTAGACACCCAGGCTTATGTGAGCTTCCTGGATTAGTATAGTAATACTACATACATATTATCATGCATTGACATGAGAGGGTTATATATCTTGATGATGTAAGAAGCTTTGCATTTAGGCTGCTGGATTCTGACCCATGCCCCTCTTCCTTTGGCTGGTTCTAATTTGTATCTCTTACCTGTAATAAACAAAACTATGAGTATAACGTTTCATGGAGTCCCACAAGACTTTCTAGGGTGAGAGTAGTGTTGGTAAACTGCAAAACTTGGATTTCTGTCAGAAGTGAGAGTAGTCTTTTGTAAACTCTTTCCTCTAACTTTATAGCTGGACCCCAACTGATTGTAATCAGGATTGGAAGAGTTGGATGGATTTGACGATCCGGAGGACTGTACTCTACCTCTCAATTTGGCTATGAGCAAGTTCTATAAAAGTAGAGCATCTCTGATTTATGAAAACATCTTATAAAATTTTATCTTTTGTTCCTACTGTTTCTTCCTCATAGATTTATCAATTATTTTTCTCTGTGACTTATTTATTGAAATGTCCGTCCATCTCACTATACTCTGAGCTCATTAAAGTGAAAGACAGTTTCAAATTCATTTCTGTATCAAATGCATAGCTCTATTTGGTCGATGAGTGTTTATTGAATGAATGAATGAATCAATGAATGTTTAGAATGGTGCAATTTACTCAAGACAGATATACTTAAGCTCTATCATTGGCCTAAGATGTTGAGATTTTGTGAATTTCAGTATCACATACCCTCTTTTAAACAAATAAATTTGTTTTATATAGTAATTTTAGAGTACTACTACAGAGCTAAAAAGTATCATCTTTTAATTAAGAGGACATTTATTTGGGAGTCAGAATGATTGGGAGGAAATCACTTTACCCATTTAAACTCTTGTTTCTTCATCTATAAAAAAAAGAATAAGGTTATAATAAGCAGTTTTTAAAAATGGATGAGAAATATATTATTATTTACTATACTATTACTATTTTTATATTAAATATGTAATATTACTAAATGAGTAAGTAGAATGTTTATGTATTATTGAATATACATTTTGATGCATACATATGTATGTATAAAGATTTAGTACATATAAATTTATACAATTTAAAAAATTTCCTCAGAATTATAAGAATCATAACGAGGTTAAATAATTGAAAAAATATATTTTAGATTTGATCAAGGTTGATTAAACATCTCACTATTTTCTGATGACCTGTCAAAAGGTACAAAATGTAAGAGGCCACTTTCAATCTAAAGCTATGTTTGACCAAAGCGTTTTACTAAGAACAAGTTGAAAGTCATTTCAGCAGTAAGTAAACTATAGCTCCAAGTCATGTAAATTATTGAATATCTTCAAGAACACAGACATATTTTATGTTCCCATGGAATATAATGCCTTTTCATTTATTCATTTGCTCATTTGTATATTTATTTATTCATTCATTAAACAAAAATATATTGAGCATCCACTATGCCCCAGGTGTTATGCTAGGTGCTGAGGTTACAGAGATAAATTAAAGGGTCTTTACCTTCAGGAAGTAATCAACTTGCAGCTCAATTTGTTGACTTTTTAAGAGTTTAGATACATCAATAATAGCTTGTACAGATGCAAATAAACCTGCTTCAGAATTTAAAGCTTTTTGTGAGCAGTTTTTATGAAGGGCTGTGAGAAATGTACAGAATAACAAAATTGAGCTCATATCGCAAGACCCAGAGTCGAAACTTCTTTAAAGTGCTGAGATATTCACTTGCCAATAAATATTAAATATAGGGATAGTATCTCTATGAGATCAAGTTAAAATGAAAGCATATTGCATACACGTGTGTAATTTATGACAGTATCCTCCAGATGACTCTAGTACACTCTAATGCATTACGCTAATTCACTAGCTAACTTCTTAGATTCTGAATGTATGCTGTAGGACATGGAAGTCCTCACACATGTAAACAAACACAAGTGTACACAGAACCCAGCTTAAGTAAGATCAAGACAATGGAGCAGTTTCAGAGGTCATGTGGGATGGCAATGGCAACTTGTATAAAAAGTCAACCATTTCTCTATTTGCCTAGGGCTTGTCCTTGCAACTAATACCAGCCTAACAGTTGGGAAAGTGAACGACACAGAGCAGAAACATAAATGTTGAATTTTAACAGCATTAGGTTTTTTCATCTTCTCTTAGATATGCTTGGATTCCAGTGTCTAAGCCAAATAAAATGCTATCTGTTCACTTTCATTCAAATGTATGTAACATTTTTGAAATATGATCTGTATGATGCTCATGGTTATGATGTTATAATATAAAAGTATACTATTTCACAAGTCAACATTCTCTATGTAAGTAAATGAGTTTATTGAGAATTCTACATTTATTATAGTACTCCAAGCCTAAATATATATAACTAAAGAGTTTGCCAGATATTTATAACTTATAGAAAAAATTTGGCTAAGTGGTATTTGAATGACTATGAAGCCAAATTTATGCAAGTTATAAACACATTGGAAATTTTTTTAAAAGAACAAAAGAAAAAATGTAAAATGTGAAGATAACTAGATACGTCAGACTAAAAATTTTATGAAAGTTTTTTAAATTGTTACTAAAACATGCACAAATAGTGAGAATGTGTTAACAACATTTATAAAACTGTAAATGCTTATACTAAAAAGTGACAAAATAAGATGTCTTATTTCACTTAATATGCCATATAGAGATGTAAACAGCATGACTTGCTTTGAGTTAGAAAATGCTGAAAGGAAAAAGTCAACTTTATTCTGTGGAAGAAAAGATCTTCACTTGTCTCAGCAAGAATTGGCTACTGTAACTGTTTAGAAGTATTAACTACTTAATGAAAGAAAATAATAATGATATCTTGGTTGCTTTTTTTGAGCTAAAAGTTCAGAAGCCTCTCTGTCATCACATAGCATAATTCTTTGTATTTACCACATGTAACTATACATAATATTTAATATGGTATGCAAGTCACCCAGAACCCTTACTTCACTTAAAAAAATATTAAAGTATGTTAATTTGTAAAACCATACATTTATTGTAATTTGTAAAAACATGCATTTAAAAAATTTGACAAGATGGAAAGTATCATTAAAATAATGATTTTCATCATTTAGGTCTAAGATATACATAACGAATTTTATTAATTCCACTGCTTTAGTTAGACAAATTAAATGAGAAAGAAAACATTTTATACAGTCATTAAATTAAATTCTGTTAGGCTATAAAATTTTGAGAAAAATGGAAACATCTTGACTTCTTAGAATTTTTGTTGTTATCTCATAGCAAATTTTATTCTAAAACCAAATATTGTGTTTTTATTTTAGTATTGCTATTATTTAAAATCTAAATTTAGGGAAAACTAGAATTCAGAGTTTTCATTAGCTGCTATTGCTGAGTGATCTACAGCAATTCATTTAAGCTAACTAAAACTGACTTACCTACATAAATGTCTTCCTGACAGGTTTATTCTGAATAATACAACAAATAAATAAATAGAAAATAGATATGAAGCTTATAGCTTTAATACATGAATTATTATTCTAAGAAATTTCAAGTAATTTCCGCATTTATAGCCCATATACCTTCAAATGTAATTTGATGTATTTTATCAGTAAAGGTACATGAACAATATGGACCAGTGTAAAATCAATAAATACTTTAAACATGGAGAGGGAAAGGTGAAACATTCACCATTTAATATAATTATAAACATTTAAGTTTAAATATTTTTCTGAGCTTCCTTGAAGTTAAAATAAAAAGATATGAAAATTCTTATTACATTTCTTCATGAGAGATTGTATTTCTTGATCTACAAAGATATTCTTAGAGAAAATGTAAACTTTTAAAATTTATCTGACTACTTTCTATTTGAGGCATAGCATAAAAATACTAATTAGTGAAAGAAGAATTTTTATAGAAATTAAAGCTGATAAGTCCGTACAGGCCATTTTCTTGCTCTAATTTGATGGAAGAATGTCACATAGCCACCTGTCTGGCCTCACTAAACAAAGGTTAACCATTCCCTCTCTCAACCAGGATTTTGACAAAATTTTTCTTCCAGAGAATTCAAGTTTAATCTCTCTTTTGAGATCCCAGTACACTGATACATCCTCATATTACCATGCTTTAAACATTAATTCCTACTTGCCATTTAATCAGTAAAAGATGAAATAAAAAGATCTCCAACAGCTCATGATTAGGAGAAAAGAGTACAATGGAAACATACCATCAGCCAAGGCAGAAAGTCTGAGTCAGCAGGGTCTTTTAAGTCATTGCTAAGTAACTATAAGTGGCTATGAGATTTCCTATGGAAATGGATGGAGAGGCTGTTGTTGAAATGCCCAATCAGACCCTATAGCAGCACTGAAGCCAACAGCTCTAACCCTTCTGTTCACAAAAAGCCCTTTCCTGAGACCTTTCTCCTGTATGTGTTTGACATCCACGGTGGTGTGGAGTCTAAGCTGCTTAGGCATGTCCTGCTGGGCCTTCCTCAGCAGCTACTTTCAAAGACTAATGCCTTCCACATGGAACAGGATACTCCCAAGGGCACAGCTTAAAGGTTGTCTTTTTCTATTTAATTTTAAAATTATTTTTGTGGAGAAAATTTTAAGGTATGCTCAGCTAGGTTATTATAATCAAGAATAGAAAATTATTTATTAATTTGGACAAAAAAATTCTATGGAAAATCAGCATGTATGAAAAAGACAGCAGTTTGAACGAAGAGAAACCAGAATATGTCTGAATATGCCAGCAAAATGCAGAATGTTCTCATCTATGTGCAGGGCAAAAGGACAAATAAGAATACTGTATCAGATGTCTTAATTATTTAAAACATATGCATCAACTTATGTCCATCTTCCTGTTAATATTCCTACCCAGACTTCCAACCCATTCCCTGGTACGGCCCTTGCACTCAGAAGGCAAAATTAGCTCTTTTCTGCTGCCTATGAGTCTGAGTGAATTGGATATGCTAGGACAGGACTGGGCAAAAGCTGAAGTCAGACCACGATCTCCTGGACAGTGACCCAAACCACCCGAATCTGGGATTAAGACAGGGTAGACACACTTTCCAAGGAACCATGGTCAATGAGTTTACTTTACCATCCATTCAATTCTCTTTTCCAGCTCAGGATTTCTACGTCCCTAGGTGCCTCTCCAAACTAGAACTCTAAAGCATGGTAGAGGGGACCACAGTTGTCTGGTTGTTGGCAAAAGTCACTCTACTTGGATGATTCTGAAAACTGTCTTTATTTAAATTGTTTATTTAAACTATCTTTATTTAAATTCTTCAGTTTTTCAATGCAGACATTGTGATTTTCTCCCTATTTTCTACCTCTGTATTCAGGTACTCATTTTTATATTCTCTGACCTGGGGGCTCATTTCAGTTCAAGTAACCTTCTCAATCTATTATATATTAACCAGTAACTGAACTGAAGTAGAAAAAAAGCTTAAAGGATCAACAAAAATGTCTTTAGGTTTAGATGTTTTGTCTTTGTGATATGAGGGCACTCTGCAGTGCAGGACGCAGGGATGAACTCTTCTGGTCCAGATCTAAGGTTAGTACCTCAATGCTGTTACAGCAAAGCATTAATCTCTAGTTTCATTTTGCTTTTTTTTTTACCTTGTCTTATAATGCTGATTTATTTCCAAGAAACCTTGTCATGAAAATGAAGAATGTATTTTGTCCCTTGAAAAATGGGACTTTAGTCCGTGTATTTTCTTACAAGGCAAGCCTGCAGATTCAATGTCCTTGCTTTTTGTTTTTTGTCATCAACAAGAAGTAATTACAAGAAAGTGGACCTAAACGAAGTCAAATTGTTATTTAATTCTAATCCCAAGTTTAAGTTTGAAGAGCTCAGATAACCAAAGGTAGTAGAAATGAAATCATCCTGTCCATTTACAATAAACCATTGTAACTATTCCAAGTATTGAATTTCAATATTATTGTGTTTTTTTTTTTTCCCTTGGATCTACCACCACTGAAGAAACACTGCTAAGAAAGGAAACATTGTGAAGATCTACCTTAATTTTTGTAATAAGTTACAGTTAGAGCTGTTACCTTTAATTATTTTTTTAAAAGGATTATTCCCATAAGATTCCTAGCCTTTAATACCAATATAAGAGAAAGGGTGAGTGAAATACTTTTTCTTGAGCTTCTTATTCCTAAACCCTATTGTTTCATGACAAATGTCTATGTATTTTAATCTTTGTAATTTTAAATAGGTGAACATACAATTCTCTGGGATTTACCAACATTGAAAATCTCTGCAGTTTTGAATGAATATTGGTCTAAGAATAGAGTAGAATAGCACTTACTTTAAAATAAGTTATTCCAAGGTCAACTTGTTTTTGTAAAAATACCAGTAATTTAAGGTACCCAAAGGTGTGATAAAACAAAATAGTGGACTTTATAAATACATAGTCTTTAAAGTATCTGCTCTTTTTCAGAGTAAACTGTGTCCATTTTAAGACTGGAGAGTTTCTTGGGGGCGATGAATAAATGGGGAGGCTCTGCGCCATATATTGGTTTATGTTAATAGTTTATAGCTACATTAATCTCTGAGTTGAGCTCTGAATTTAGCCATTTGGAAGTAAAAGCTCTCTAGAGAGATCATCATCAAGAAATAACTAAGCAATTGTTTAAAACTAAAGGCTGTTATTTGAATTAATGAAACAACTTTCAGTATGGATAATCTAAAAATTACAGGTGATTTTCTATTTATCTATTGATGCGTTTTAATGAATGTGTAATAACCTGAGAAATGAGAGATTTTCCAGCTTATAAACTTAACTGAAATCATGACTACAACATGTAAGGTAAAAATGAGTTTAGTTAGTATTTAAATCAATCTTGCTACAAATTAAACATGTCATAATTTTTCTTATTTTTCCTATTCGATGTTATAAAAGTTGCATCTACTTTACCAAAATTAATCAATTCCTTCTATATGCTAATTGAATATTAGAACTTTAGTTTTACATTTTTTTTAAAAAAAGCTAATAGTTTAAGTGATGTGTAAATCCTAGTAATGACAATTTATTATCTAAATGTGCACCATATCTAAGAGATACTTCCCTCAACCCAAAAATATTTGTCTGTGTTGATTATCTTTTCATCCTTTGGAGAAATACCCCACTACCTTTTATTTTTCAAACTCAGAATTTATCCATGTTATTTTTTTATAACTGAGGACATAAAATTATCTTTAGTTTTAAGTTACAATTCTACCCTATAATTTTAGTTTTGAAAATGACTTCATTCCTTTTAAATGCTTACAATGATTCTTTCATTCTCTAGTGATAAGAAGAAAAATGTCTTAAAACCTAGATAGAATAATAGTGTGGGGAAGGCTGTATGTCCACACACGGAAGTATAAAACTGGACCTTTATTTCACATGATATACCAAGATAAACTGATAATATTAAGTATTTAAATATAAGTTCTGAATCTGTAAAACTTTTAGAGTAAGTCATAGAGAGTAAGCATTTTCATGTTGGTCTTGATAATGATTTTTTTGGTTATTACCCTAAAAACACATGCAACAAAAGAAAAGTAGACAAATGGGACTGCATCAAACTAACAGGTATCTACAAAACAAACAAAACATTAACAGAGTGAAAAGATGATCCACAGATTGGGAGGAAATATTTGCAAGCCATACATCCAATAAAAGTTAATATCCAAAATACCTAATGAACTCAAACTTGACAGCAAGTAAATAAATAATCCAATTAAAATGAGCAAAAGATCTGACTAGACATTTCTCAAAAGAATATATACAAATGGCCAAGAGACATATGGAAATGTGCTCAATGTTATTAATCATCAGGAAAATGCAAATTAAAACCACATCCAATTGGATGGCTCTTATAAAAAAGACAGAAGATAAGTCTTGATGAGGACATAGAGAAAAGAGAAACTTTGTACACTGTGGGTGGGAATGTGAATTAGCCTAATCATTGTTACCCACAGAAATAAAAACAACCACTAGAGAATATTATAAACACATCTATGCACATAAACTAGAAAATCTCAAATGAATAAGTTCCTGGACACATACATCCTTCCAAAACTGAACTAGGAAGGAACTGAATTCTTGAATAGACCAAGAATGAGTTCTGAAATTGAGGCAGTAATAAACAGCCTACCAACCCAAGTAGATTCACAGTTAAATTCTACCAGATGTACAAAGAAGAGTTGGTACCATTCCTACTGAAACTCTTCCAAAAAGTTAAAAATGAGGGACTTCTCCTTAACTCTTTCTATGAAGCCAGCATAATCCTGAAACCAAAACCAGAGAAAGACACAACAAAAAAAGAAAACTTCAGGCCAATATCCCTGATGAACATCAATGCAAAAATCCTCAACAAAATACTGACAATCTGATTTCAGCAGCACATCAAAAAGCTTAACAACCACAATCAAGTAGGCCTCATTCCTGAGATGCAAGGTTGGTTCAACATATGTAAATCAGTAAATGTGATCATAACACAAACAGAACCAAAGACAGTACCACATAATTATCTCAATAGATGCAAAAAAGGCTTTTGATGAAATTGAACATCCTTCATGTAAAAACCTCTCCATAATATGGATATTAAAGGAACATACCTCAAAATAACAAGAGTCATACATGATAAACCCACAACCAGCATCATACTGAATGGGCAAAACCTGGAAGTATTCCTCTTGAACAGTAGCAAAAGGCAAGGATGCCCTCTTTCACCACCCCTATTCAACATAGCATTGGAAGTTCTGGCTAGAGCAGACAGGCAAGAAAAATAAATAAAAGTGCATTCAAATAGGAATGAGAGGAAGTCAAACTATCCCTCTTTGTGGATTACATGAACCTATATCCAGAAAGTCCCACTGTCTCACCCACAAAACTTCTTAAGAAGCTGATAAGCAATTTCAGTGAAGTCAGGATAGAAAATCAATGTGCAAAAATCATTAGCATTCCTATACACCAACAGTCAAACCAAGAGCCAAATCACAAATGAGCTCCCATTCACAATTGCTCTCAAAAGAATAAAATATCTGGAATTATAGCTAACAAAAAAGTTGAAAGATCTCTAAAAAGAGAACTACAAACCACCACTCAAATAAATCAAAGATGTTATAAACAAATGGGAAAACATTTCATGATCATGGATAGGAAGAACCAATATTATTAAAATACCCATACTGCCCAAAGCAATTCAATGCTATTCCCATTAAACTACCATTGACATTGTTTATAGAAGTAGAGGAAATATTTTAGAATTCATATGGAACCACAAAAGAGCCTAAATAGCCAAGGTAATCTTAATCAAAAAGAACAAAGCTAGAGGCATCACACTACTTGACTTCAAACTGTGCTACAGGGCTACAGTAACCAAAATAGCATGGTACTGTTATAAGAACAGACAAATAGACCAATGGAACAGATTAGAGAACCAAGAAATAAGATTGCACACATACAACTATCTGATTTTAGAAAACTTGACAAAAGCAAAGAGGAAATGATTCCATATTCAATAAATAGTGCTGGGATAACTGGTAAGCTGTAAGTAAAAAAAAAAAAAAAAAAAAAGAAAGAAAGAAAGAAAGAAAAAGAAACTGGACCTCTACCTTACACCATATACAGAAATTAATTCAAGATGGATTAAAAACGTAAATGTAAAACCCAAAATTACGACACCCTGGAAGACAGCTTAGGCAATACCATTCAGGCCTAGGCACAGGCAAATGTTTTATGATTAAGACAGCAAAAGTAATTGCAGCAAAAGCAACAGTTGACAAATAAAATCTAATTAAACTTAAGAACTTCTGTATAGCAAAAGAAACTATGAACAGAGTAAACAGACAACCTGCAGCATGGGAGAAAATTTTTACAGACTATGTATCTCACTAAGCTCTAATATCCAGCATCTATAAAGAACTTAAATTTATAAGAAAAAAATAAATAATCCCTTTATAAAGTAGGCAGGGCATGAACAGACACTTATCAAAAAAAGACATACATGCAGCCAATAATCATATGAACAAAAGCTCAACACCACTGATCATTAGAGAAATGAAAATCAGAACCACAATGAGACACCATCTCATGGCAGTCAAAATGGCCATTGTTAAAAAGTCAAAAAATAGGTCTGGTGTGGTGGCTCCTGCCTGTAATCCCAGCACTTTGGGTGGCTGAGATGGGTGGATCCCTGGAGCTCATGAACTGGAGACCAGCCTGGGCAACATGTCAAAAGCCCATTTCTACCAAAAACACAAAGAATTAGCCAAGTGTGGTGGCGTGTTCTTGTATTCTCAGCTACTTGGGAAGCTGAAGTGGGAGGCTAGGTTGACCCTAGAAGATGGAGGTTGCAGTGAACCAAGATGGAGCCACCGCACTACAGCTTGGGTGGCAGAGTGAGACCCCATCTCCAAAAAAAAAAAAAAAAAAAAAAAAAAAGTCAAAAAATAACAGATGCTGGTGAGGTTGTGGAGAAAAATGAACACTTATACACTGTTGGTAGGAGTGTTAATTAGTTCAACCATTGTGGAAAACAGTATGGCGAGTCCTCAAAGACCTAAAGACAGACATACCACTCAATGAAGCAATCTCATTACTGGATATTTACCCAGAGAAATATAAATCATTCTATTTTAAAGACACGTGCACATGTATGTTTATTGCAGCATTCTTCACAATAGCAAAGACATGGAATTCACCTAAATGTCCATCAGTGATAGATTGGGTAAAGAAAATGTGGTACGTATAGACCATAGAAAACTATGCAGCCAAAAAAAGAATGAGATCATGTCCTTTGCAGGACATGGTTGGAGATGGAGACCATTATCCTTGGCAAACTAAGGAACAGAAAACCAAATACAGCAACTTTTAACTTACAAGTGGGAGCTTAATCATGAGAACATATGGACACATAGAGGGGAACAGCACACACTGGGGCCTATTGGAGACGGCCAGGTGAGAGGAGGGAGAGGATCAGGAATAAAATAACTAATGGATACTAGGCTTAATACATGGGTGATGAAATAATCTATGTAACCACCCCCATGACATGTTTAGCTATGTGGCAAACTGGCACATCCTGCACATGCACCCCTGAACTGAAAATAAAAGTTTAAAAAAAAACCCAGCATGTAGGTTCCTCAAGAATCCAAAATAGAACATATGTTCCAGCAAATCTGTTTCTGGGCATGTAACCAAATGAAATAAAATCAGTATCTCAAAGAGGTATCTAGACCTCCATGTTGATTGCAGCATTAGTCACAATAGCCAAGATTTGGAATCGACCTAAGTGTTCATCTTTGGATGAATGGATAAAAAGTGCAATACACACAGAGACAGCATAGTAGAATACCGTCTATCTTTTAAATAGAAGGCCATCTTGATATTTGCAACAACATGGATGAAACTGAAGGACATTATGCTAAGTGAAATAATCCAGGCACAGGACACAGGAAGACAAATTTGCCTAATTTTACCTAAAGTAGAATCTAAGACAGTAGAAATAGTAGAAACAGAGAATAAAATGGTGGGGGTTTTCAGGAGCTGGGGTAGAAGAATGAGGAGATGTTGGTTAAAGGGCACAAAGTTTCAGTTCAACAGGATGAAGAAGATCTGGAAAGTGACTGTTATAGATTGGCAATTCTAGAAATAATAACTTATTTTCTATTTGGAAATTGCTAAAGTAGTAGACCTTAAATGTTCTCAGAACAAAAAAATGATGATTGTTTAGGATGACGGACATGTTAGCTAGGTACGTAGGTCATGTTAATCATTTTACAATGTATACATATATCAGAACATCTGGTTGTATACCATAAATATATGCAATATTTATTAGTCAATTGTCCCTTAATAAAACTGAATTTGGGCAGACCTAGTTAGGGAAACAATATGAACTTCCCCCCAATTTTAAAATCTATTTGTGAAACAGCTTATAAGTCACTAGCATATTAAACATGCCTTTTCAAATGTATTGCATCATAATGATACAGAGTTCATTTTAAATGTTATTGATACTGTCTTGCTCTCAATTGTGGCCACATTGTTCTATGTAGAGTCTATGTATACATTTTCTCTTGTTTCAAAATGTCCGAGGATTTCACTGAGATCTTCAGATTTCATCACTGTAACTACAAACTAATGCTCTGTATATTTTTCATAATTTCTATGAAAAGGCACATCTATTGTAGGTTATTGGAAATGACCACTGACAGTGACCTCCCAATAATTCTTTATGTGAACCACAACTTGTCTCATGAGAATGTTCTGGGTTCAAAAATAATTTTTTAAAAAATACACTGTCGGATAATTCATTCTTATTTCTTTATCTCTCTTCCAAGATTTGGATCATCTATTCAGTCACCATGGCTTTTTAGTTTCTTCCTACATGCCATGTATGAAATTTGTCACAGTCATTTTGCCCAAGTCTATTTAAATTTTATTTTACAGTTGTAAACTGATCAGCAATGCATACTTCAGAGTTCTCGGTTGATTTTGATTAAACAGATAAACACATCTAGTGTGACAGAAATTAAATTGCAAGAATGAATTTTTCTCCTTTCTACTTTTATCATAGGAAATGTAGTAGTTCCAAAAGTGGAGAAAGCAAGAACAGCTTCAGTGCTTTGGGCTTAACGTAGTGATTGAAATGGAAACTCATGTAAACTCTCTGTGGATGTGTTGTTCCAAGAAAAGCAGAGAATTGTGGAGACACTTTACATGATGGGATATATAAGTAGGGCCCTGGAGGTCCAGATGTGAAAGCAAACTCCTGGAGTTAAGCACTTAGCTGAAAATTGCTTTCTATCATTTGAGCTAGAAGTAATCAGAAACTAGGCATGAAGGATTAAATCAAAATATCTTTGGTGTATACTTGGTTTCTGAAAGTTGGGATTTTTTTCCTCTTTTAATGCCCATGGTAACACCTGACTTTCTTTACAATATGCAGAATTAAAGTGTTCCCATGATAATTTAGATTTATAACTCAGGAAAAGGAATGTATTTACAATAAAAACAGCTCTCAAGAACTTACTGGGTTGCTTTAGAATATAGTGTAATGCTGGCACATTTTCATCTGAAAAACCAAACCACTGAAAGAGATTTCCAGGAATATTTGGACCGAAGAAAAATGAGTCTGGTAAATGGGCATTAACATGCTTGATATAAAAAACTCTTTGACTTTAATCCTATGCTCACTGTCTTCAGTCCTGTGGCTATAATTTTACAGCCATGTGTAATATGTAGTTCCCCCTTATGTTATGAGGGGACAACAAAACTACTAGATGAGATCTGCTTGCCAGGAAATGATAGCATACACTCTGGCGAAGAATCAAAGCTGTGGAAGCCAAGTAGGTTTTTAGTCAATTCTTAAGCCAAATATTCATCCCTGTTATTAATGTAGTGATTAGTTTTTGTTTGTTTGTTGTTTGTTTGTTTGAAAAGCAAATCATAGTAGTCTTGATAACTCTAACAGATGACATTTGATTTAAATAATATGACCTTCTCTATTATAGGTTCTGAACTTTCTCTATAACTTTGTTTTTAAGATTCTATTTTGCAATACAAAAACATTAGCTGGGCGTGGTGGCGTGCAACCCTGTAGTCTCAGCTACTCGGGAGGCTGAGGCAGGAGAATTGCTTGAACCCAGGAGGCAGAGGTTGCAGTGGGCTGAGATCATGCCACTGTACTCCAGCAGCCTGGTGACAGAGCAAGACTCAGTCTCAAAAAAAAAAAATTCTCTTTTGCCTTGGAAAGAACAATATTATTCTCCAATATAACTGGAAATGTAAAATTCTATATTTAATGCTTCATAATATGTATTAGAGTTTCCCAAGACAGTTGTCATGAGATTATTGCGGTAACGGGTAACATTTAGTGCCCATTTAACGAAAGCATTATGCTAACACTTTCTAATGTATTACTCACAGCAATCCTATGAGGTAACCATCATTTCCCCAAATTTACTAAGGAGGTGGCTGAGGCTGAAGAGTGTTGTAACTTTTCCATTGTTACATGGTATGGATGGACCTCTCTAACTTCTGAAAAATCCTGTATTCTTCTGTTCTTGGAGCCCTGCTCTCCTATTCCATGTGATTTGGTTGAGACTGTCATTTAACTGGTACGAGGTCCACACAACGGAGCTGGACACATGTCCCTAAGTGGACCATTGGAGCCTGGTGGAGAAAACTGAAATGAATATTAGGAGCAAGTCTCCCTACTTATGAAACTGCTAGCTATAAGAATCACATGGCCAGCATGGTGGCTCATGCCTGTAATCCCAGCATGCTGAGAAGCCAAGGCGGGTAGTTCAAGACCAGCTTGGTCAATATGGCGAAACCCCTGTCTCTACGAAAAATACAAAAATCATCCAGGTGTAGTGCCATGCAATCTCAGCTACTAAGGAGTCTGAGGCAGGAGAATTGTTTGAACCCAGGGGTGGAGGTTATAGTGAGCTGAGATTGTGCCACTGCACTCAAGGCTGGGTAAGAGGAAGACTCCACCCCCCCGCCCCCGCAAAAAAAAGAGAGAGAATCTCATAAACCATAGGATTTGGTGGGGTCCACTTCTACCCTATGTGGTATGAGGGGAGAATTAGCCAACTGAAAAGATAGAAACAAGGAAAGGAGAAAAAGAAGTAACAATATTGCATTGCATTTCAGCCAAAGTGTCATTTTATAGTCATATGAAGACAAAAGCCAGTTTGTAGTGGTTGACCTCACTTAATGTGACAGGGCTGACTGTAAACTCTGATCAGATTTTCCTCACTCAACATATTATGCTGATCCTACCGTGCCCTGAACATGCTAGGCTTGCTCCTATTTGAGGAATTTTTCACTTAGTTTTTCTGTGTGAGACATTGTTTTGCAGAAATTCTTATGTCTCATTCCCTTACCTCCATCATGCCTAAAATACCATCTCCTCTGTTGATTTTCCCAACAATTCTATTTGTCATTGCACTCTCCCTAGTTTTTCAGGCTCTACTGTCATTCTTTTGATGGCTTTTCAACTTTATCTTTTCTTATAGCACTTATCATAATTGTTTATCTTCTCCATCACCTCTTACTTCACCAGCACACTGTAGAAGGCAAACTGCAAGAGTGGAGGGTTTTTGTTCTCTGCTAAATTGCCTGACATATAGTAGGTGCTCAATAAAAAATGTGTGGAGTGTTAATGGAAGATAGTTCTACTTTGGTTGTGAGTAGGGTGAGGTGGTTAGATTGGTTGAATAGGGTTCCTCTCTGACATGGTTTGGCTCTGAATTGCCAGCCAAATTTCATGTCAAATTGTAATTCCCAATATTGAGGGAGAGACTTGATGATAGTTGATTGGATAATGGGACAGACGTCTCCTTGCTGTTCTTGTGATAGTGAGTGAGTTCTCATGAGATCTGGTTGTTTAAAAGTGTGTAGCACTGTTTGTTTTGCTCTCTTTCTCTCTTGCTCTGCCATGGTAAAACATTCTTGCTTTCCCTTCCCCTTCTACCGTGACTGTAAGTTTCCTGAGGTCTCTGAGCCATGCTTCTTGTGGAACTGTGAGTCAATTAAACATGTTTTCTTCATAAATTACCCAGTCTCAGGTAGTTCTTTATAGCAGTGTGAGAACAGACTAATACAGAAATTCAGTACCAGAGAAGTGGGGCATTGCCATAAACATCCCTGAAAATGTGGAAACAACTTTGAAAGTTAGGTAATGGGGAAAGGCTGCAACAATTTGGATGGATCAGAAGGAAACAGGAAGATGAAGAGAAGTTTGGAACTTCCTAGAGACTTCTTGAATGGTTTTGAGCAAAATGCTGATAATGACACACACAGTAAAGTTGGGGCTGAGGTGGTCTCAGGGGGACATAAGAAACTTATTGGGAATTGGAGTAAAGGTCACTCTTGTTATGCTTTAACGAAGAGACTGGTATCATTGTTTCCCTGCTCTAGAGATCTGAAGAACTTCAAACTTGAGGGAGATGATTTAGGATATCTGGTAGAAGAAATTTCTTTCTTTCTTTCTTTCTTTTTTTTTTTTTGAAACAGAGTTTTTCTCTGTCTCTAGGTTGGAGTGCAGTGGCATGATCTCAGCTCACTGCAATGTCCACCTCCTGGGCTCAGGCAATTCCCCACCTCAGCATCTCAAGTAGCTGGGACTACAGGCAAGCACCACCATGCTGGCTAATTTATTCCTTCCTTCCTTCCTTCCTTCCTTCCTTCCTTCCTTCCTTCCTTCCTTCTCTCTTTCTTTCTTTCCTTCTTTCCTTCTTTCCTTCTTTCCTTCTTTCCTTCTTTCCTTCTTTCCTTCCTTTCTTCCTTTCTTCCTTTCTTCCTTTCTTCCTTCCTTCCTTCCTTCCTTCCTTCCTTCCTTTCTTTCTTTCTTTCTTTCTTTCTTTCTTTCTTTCTTTCTTTCTTTCTTTCTCTCTCTCTCTCTCTCTCTCTCTCTCTCTCTCTCTCTCTCTCTTTCTTTCTTTCTTTCTTTCTTTCTTTCTTTCTTTCTTTCTTTATTTCTCCTTTTGGATTCTAGTAGAGACGGGGTTTCACCATGTTGGCCAGAGTAGTCTCGATTTCCTGACTTCATGATCCACCCACCTTGGCATCCCAAAGTGGTGGCATTACAGGCATGAGCGACTGTGCTCGTCCCCTGGTAGAAGAAATTTCCAATCAGCAAAGTATTCAAGATGTGGCCTGGCTAGTTCTAAAAGCTTTCATTTATTTTCATAAAGAACAAAATAACCTGAGACCAAAACTTATATTTAAAAGGGAAGCCAAGAATAAAAGTTGGGAAAATTTGCACCCCAGCCATACATTAGAAAAGAAAAATCCATTTTAGGGGAGGAATTCAAGGCTGTAGAAATTTGCATAAGGAAAGAAGAGCCAAATGTTAATAGCCAAGATGATGGGGGAAATGCCTTCAGGGAATTTCAGAGACCTTCATGGCAGCCCTCTCATCACAGGCCTGGAGGCCTAGAAGGGAAACATGATTTTGTGGGCTAGGCTCAGGGCCCGGCTGCTCTGTGCAGCCTCAGAACATGATGTTCTGTATCTCAGCTGCTCCATTTCCAGTTATGGCTAAAAGAGGCCAAGGTACAGCTTGGACCATTGCTTCAGAGGGTACAAGTTCCAAGCCTTAGTGGCTTCCATGTGATGTTGGCTGTAGGTGCACATAAGGCAAGAGCTGAGGTTTGGGAGTTTCCGAAGATGTATGGAAACACCTAGATGTCCATGCAGAAGTCTGCTGCAAGTCCAGTCCTCATGAAGAATCTCTACTAGAGAAGTATAGAGGGGAACTGTAGGATTTGAGCCCCCACACAGAGTCTCCACTAGGGCACTACATAGTGGAACTGTGAGAAGAAGGCCACCACCCTCCAGACCCCCGAATGGTAATGAAGTATTTCGGTCCGATATTGAAATAACACCAAGACAAAAGTATGCCAAATTGCAGAGTCTTTATTGCTGGCAGCCACGGAGGACTCACATCTCTCCAACCCGTGGCATTGAAAGGAGGGTGTCAAGACATTTTATACCCGTAAAACCACCTTGGGAGTAGGGGTGAGGAGCAGCGATGGGGATGAAGGGCTTCAGACATTCCGAGGGCTAGTGGATTCTATAAATCACCTCCTGGGCAGAGACGGTGGTTGGGGGGGGGGGGGGCTCCGGACATTCCAAGGGCCAGGGGACTTTTGTCACTCTGATTGTTACTTAAGTGGTTTACAGAAGTCAAGATAAGCCTTAGTTTACACATTGTAAATTGCAGACCTTAGTTACTTATTACAAGTTTGCAGGAGCCAAGATGGCGTGGGTTAGGACTGCTTTCCTGTCACATTAGGGTCACAGAAAGCAATTGCTGATAAGCAAAGGTAAGCAGCTTTACATACTGGTTATTTTTCAGAGCAAGCTAACTGTTCTTATTTACAGAAGCCAAGGCTAGCAGTCATTGTGGGAGAATGGGGCAGCCGTTACAACTTAATTTTGGAAAACAGTTTTGTCTTGTATAAAATGGCATTGCTCAGGTTCTAACTCTAGGCTAGCTATGGCACAGTAGATACATTGACAACTTGCACAATGTGCCTCGAAAAGCCACAGGCACACATCACCAACCCATGAAAGCAGCCATGGGGGCTGTGCCCTGTAGAGTCACTGGATTGGAACTGCCCAAGGCCTTGGGAGTCCACTCCTTGCATTAGCATGCCTAAGATGTGAGACATGGAGTGAAAGGAGATTGTTTTGGAGCTTTGAGATTTGATGCCTGCCTTGCTGACTTTTGGACTTGCATAGGGCCTGTAGCCCCTTTATTTTGGACAATTTATCCCTTATGGAATGGGAGCATTACCCAATACCTGTACTTTCATTGTATCTTGGAAGTAGCTAATTTCATTTTGATTTTGCAGGTTCATAGGCAGAAGAAACCTACCTTATTTCAGTTGAGACTTTGGACTTGGACTTTTGAGTTAATGCTGGAATGAATAAAGACTTTGGGAGACTGTTGGGAAGGCATGATTGTGTTTTGAAATGTGAGAATGGGTGATATTTGGGATGGGCCTGGGGTGGAATTATATGATTTGGCTCTGTGTCCCCACCTGAATCTCATGTTGAATTGTAATTTCCAGTGTTAGGAGAGGGACCTGATGGGAGGTAACTGGATCATGGGGGCAGATTTCCCTTTTGCTGTTCTTGTGATAGTGAGTTAGTTCTCAATAGTTTTGCTTATTTCAAAGTGTGTAGCACTTCCCTCTTTGCTCTTTCTCTCTCTCCTGCTCTGCCACGATAAGACATACTGGCTTCCTCTTCACATTTTGTTATGATTATATGTTTTCAGAGGCCTCCCAGCCATGCTTCCTGTTTACCCTGCAGAACTATGAGTCAATTAAAACTCTTTTCTTCATAAATTATCCATTCTTAGGTAGGTATATGGACTAATAGACTGTCATTCACAGCAAAAAGATTATTGACTAATTAATAGGCATTAATGGTAAATTCTGATTCAAACATTTGATTATAAGATTATGTTATTCCCTACCATTGCTAAATAGTTTTAAGGGTGTCATTTTTACAACCAACTGAACAAATTGGGGCTACTAGGAAATCTCATAAAAATTCTTGAAGAGAATTTAAATATAATCATATATTATTTCTGGTAACAGAAAGAACTATATACTGTGGAGATCACACAAAATCTGTGATTATATTTATTATTATAGTTGCTGCTGAAAAATAAAATAATTGCTTGAAAATACATTAACTTCCCCCCAAAGCCAGACCTTTTTGAGATTGCTTCTCTTTAAGATTGGTCCTCTTTGAGATTATGTGGTTTAAACATATTTATTCTATATACAACATTTTTAAGTAGGAGCATTTGGGTTCAAGTAAAAACAGAGAGTTGTGTCTCTTGAAATGACTTAGATGGAGAAGAAATTGGGTACTAAGAATATAAAAAGGAAGTATCATGAGTCTTGAGTAATGTCTTTTTAATAGAGCTTTGAGGAAGAGCTGATGAGAAATATGGATGTACAGAAGAAAGACTCACAGCAGGAGTCCTGGGATAAAATTGCTTATCAGCAACCATCTGAATGTTGGGGAAGAAGGACAAATACTATGTGAAACTCCCTGCTCATAATAGCTAAGCTGCTTTGGCATCTGAAGACATGGTAGAATCTGCAGTGGAGAGTTTTACCTTTAAGAAGGTCCTAGGAAATAGGATATAAGAGAGGTCAGGAGTCAATAATTTAAGTAACATACAACTGTTGTTAACTTAGTTCACGATTTTTCTTTCTGATTTTAGTGGATATAAAAATTTATAAAAAGTGGAAATAAAAATTTTACTTCATTACCCATTTCTATTTTCCCCATAATTCCTTATATTATTTAAATCTAAGCAGGTTTATTTAAGAAAAACAACTCAGTGTGGCTTAAGAGGACAATAGGTGAGGGATATTATGATAATGCTACAAGGTTATATTATGGAACCCTATAATCCAAGGACAAGAATATTCCCAGGTCCAGGAGAAGATGGCGACAGTAGCTGGTAAGCAATTAGGGACATGGATGCAGATGTTTTTCGCCTCTTCCCATCCACCTGCTTTCTTCCTGTTTGCCGTTCAACACACCAGCTTTCTACTCTGCTTTTCCATCCTCTCAATAGTACATAGTTGCCCTATTGCTACACAGAATATATGTTAAAGTTCTGACCACATGCAAAGACTTAACTAACCATGTGTTCCGAATCCCTGTTCTTAATTTGATGGACTTAATCATCAGTATCTGGGAAAGGAGCATTACATAGTACATGAGTGGCTGTCAGTAGCATAATTCTAAGTGCGTGCGAAATTAAGAACAGAGAAGGCCTCAGTAGACCACCCGTAAGTTCTCAATTCTCCATCAAGAGGATATTTCAGTCACTTAATCCTTCATAATTCTTATTAAAGCATACTACAGCAGCCTCTCTTTATATATACTTTCCACATTCATATACTTTAACATTTAAACTATTCATTTACTTAGAAAACTAGTTTTGGAGAAGAAAATTAGTAAAATGTGTTTCAACGGAAGCAACAAAAAGTTTCAAATCATTGAGTTCAGGAAAAAAAATAATCAAAACTGAAGATTTGTTTTTAAGTAACTTATCTTGAAAAATAGACTATAACAATGAAACATGCATTAAATATATATGTTATGTTCACTTGATGCCATGATATTTTTTATGTGGCACATAAAAAGTTGCATGCTAGGCAATCAGTTAAGGTTTGTTAAATTGAATAAATTATGAATTGCTTGTGTTTTAATTTAACAGGTATTTTTAAGTATTTGTTATTAAAATTGGTGATGAATAGTTTCTATAGCTTAAAATAAATTTTGAAAAATATTCCTAGTTATAGGAGAAAAGATTTACCAGAATCTAAGGGTCTTTTCAACATTGCACCAATGTAAATTACTCATGTGTGTGATCTACAAGATACAATTTCCATTCTCATATTCAGGTTCTGACTTTGCATTAACAATACAGAGCTGCATGGGCAGCTCCACTCAGGTTTTGCCTAGCTAAAGACCTATGATTCTTTTAAAATTAAGTTTTGTGAATATTAATTTGTTTTGTTAGGATAAATCTTAACTTTCTTAAGCTACTTGGGAGAAGAAAGATTGTTTTATTTTTATGTCTCATTTATTTCTAAAGAGAGAATCATCTTTCCTTAATATTCTTTTCAAGCACTCTTTCTGTATTTTATACGGGGGCTCCCATACTGATGCAATCCTGATTACGTGCCTTTATGCACATAGGCTCTAAACTGAGAAACTAAAGACAGCTCTGTTGGAAATTTCTGGAAATTCTCTAAAATTCTGGAAATTTCATGTACTCCACTCCTATCTGTTTGAACTTTGATTTTTTTTTTATTTTAATGCAGAGATAATAATATTCAAATCTCTTACCTTGTAGATCTAAATGTCACCATCCCCTAATAATATGCTTATAAGACAATCTGAAATATTAAAATTGATTAAAGGAAAGAAAGAAAGCAGCCAAACATAAATGAATTCACTAGCTTATTGTAGGGATGTGCCAGGAGAAAATAAAAGAAGGCAGGTAAGCTGGACTAATTTTCTTGTCCATAGGACCTCTGGGTAAATAGACTAATGATATTTGCTAGAAGGAAGAGACCTTGTCCCTGAACTGCCCATGGCAGAAGTTCCTGGATAACGGTTACATCTAGTAAATAGGACACCAAGCCTGCGAGGCATGGCTCCCTGGAGAATGCCACATAGCCTATACGATTCTGCGGAAATAAAATGGAGATGTTACGTAAATTAAATGCTTCCTACTGTGTGAGGATCCCTGCAAGGCTCACTTAGAGACTTTACCTATTTTTGGCCAAAGGTGCAGTCCCATACAGATAGGAAAGGCCTGGAAGAGGCTCTCAAAGATGTCTCTCGAAGAGATATCTCTCATCTCTCAAAGAGATGTCTCAAAGTTCAGACATCTCGCTGCTTCTGAGCAATTAGAATGCTTGTGTTCTTAAAATTAGTAAAGCTTGCTGGGTAATATTTCTGACTTGTGTTGATTTGATATGACAGTAATTGCCTATGAGTTTACTTAATATATGATAGTGCTGTGGTAGTAATATACATAGAATTTTTTATAAAATTATAAGGTTTTAAATTTTATATAATTAGCATTTAAAATAATTGGAGATTTGATCCAGAGTTTCAAATGCAAGGCTGTTAATAGTGTTCTTTTAAGAGAACAGTTTATGCTACCTTTCATCTGTCTTATTTCTAGCATATTTTTGCAGAAATTTGATGAAGTTTGCCTTTCCTGATTAAGCTTATATAGACTTTTACATTCTATTCTACAGTAATTTTAGTGGAGATTGTGGTGGGTTAGAATCTGCAGAGAGGTATGAGAGTTAAATAATCTTAGTTCATCATTTTGAATTAAGTAATTTGATTTTATTGTTCAGCAAATGAAAGCTCAGAGAAATTGTAAAATGCTTAAAGTAAAATAGATAACAAAGTTTAGATCCTGTAGTTTGATAAGTTAAAAGGGGGGAAGTGTCATGATAATGAAAATATTTTAACAAACAATATAAATTTTAAAATTATGACTTTTGACATTTTCGGAGAAAAATCTAAGGTAATAACAACAATATTTAGTCTTTCTGTAGTCCTTAACTACGGGCTAAGAACCATTCTATGTTCTTTGCATGTATCATCTCATTTAGTTATCACAACTGCCTTATGAGGTGGTGTTACTGTTATTCCCGTCTTTCAGATGAGGAATTGTGGCACTAAGAGATTATCAGCACAGGTTCATATAACTAGAAAAATGACAGAGAAAGAATTAGAAAGCAGGAAATCTGGCTGCAGAACTGGAGCTCTTTACCTATATATTAAATTGTTTACTTATTAAAAGATTGAAATAAAATGATCCATGTTTATATGAAATGCATTTTTCAAATATTTGATGTATTAATAGCCGGGTTTTTTTTTTTTTCATCTTTAGGTAGTCTTATATTTACTTGTAAATGGCAGGGTACTGAGTGTTAATTGCCAGCTGAAGAACCTCTGAAAGCTAGAATTTGTGCAGAGCTTATAGCTTGCAGTAAATGCCAAGAGCAAAGTACTCAGACAATTCCAGCTGAGTGGGGTTAAGGGGGTAACTCTTCTGAGAGAGTCTGCCCAGCATCCATCCACCAAGTATTTTTTGAAAGGGCTTGTATTAATGCACACATCCACTAGATGGTCATTTGAGGTGGGTTGCTAAGGCAGCTGTGACCTAGCACAACGTTCAAGCTACATTCTCAGGGGACTGTTTTCAGGGTTCCTTATCACACCACACTCTCTACTACCTGTCCTGTTTTCAGGGTTAAGGAGTTCCATTCTCAAGCACAAATAACATACACAGTGCCTCAGAATTTTTCCATGCCCTGACCTCAAACACCATGTACATAAGCTTGAATATATTGCAGTGTGCCCCCTGCAATTTGAAAGCACTAACTCCCAAAATAAGCTATGCACTCAATTCTCTCAATTGACAACAATCTATCCATAGGTGTATGCAGGGATGCAAGGTAAAAACAGCACTGTGATGGGGATAAGATGGTGAGTTCTTCAGAATGACAGAACATAATAGACTTTGTAGATCTCTGAGGGCTAAGGCCACTCATGGTATTGCCCTTGTGTTACAGCTATTGATGAAGGCAGAGATCATGGGCATGATTAGAGATAGCGTAAAAGTTGGAAATAAGTCTGTTATTCTATCAACTTTCTTTCTATGTATCTGTCTATGTTTCTGTGTATCTATTTATCTATCTACCTATCTGTCTACCTATCATCTATCTATCTATGTGATCTATCATCTCTGAAATTTGTGTTGATTATCTGACAGTATGGCTAGTTCCCATCCTGTTCAACGCACTACAACTTAGTTAATCAACTAAAAGGAAACCTGTGTGAAAATGGCAAGAACAGTTTTTGCCACAGAGTATCTTAGAGTTTTCTTTCGTCTTTTTGGAATTTTTTCCTACCCTTTATTATTTCTTGATTGAAAATTGATTAAGAAAAAAGGGAGTAGAAAAGCCCAGTCAGGGTTATGAGGCAAGAATTCCTTTCCAAGTAGCAAAATACGAATATCACACTAGCTTATCACCATTATATATGGTGCTTTAATCTGATGCTTATCATAATGTCATTGTTCAATGCCAATCAACATTGGATCACTTCACTTCCCTGATTGAACACTTGTGGATGTGTCAATTCTAAAAACGAGACAGCCTCTGAGAAACATCATCCATGGAAGTCATGTCTGAGTGAAAGAGTCCTATTGGTATGCAAGTGAAGAGGTAGCTACAGCTGGAGAATGAAATATAAGCTTTTTACCTCTGAGCAAATATTTGAAGGGATTACTAGAAACAGAGAAAGGGAGGCATAAGGATATCAGACATTAGAATGATTGAAAAAAGTGATTTTTTTTTTTACTTTGAATTTTCAATTGCAGGACACTCATAACCTTGGCATTAGCACATCTCATGTCATAAGGAGCAAATGAACTACAATGAGATTTAGTTTGGGTTTCAAACTCTGCATTCAATACCTTGCCATTATAGAACTTTAGCTTGTGTTTAAAAAAAAATTCATACATGAATAATTGGTAAATTACTAAATCAAAAAAAGATCTTTGACCTTTTTTCCTGTTAAGAAATTTTTAACATGGAAAAAGTAATTTTATCAGAAGAAATGTAACAGAATGCTCAAACTTAGTTACTAGTATTTGGGGCAATATGTGTCTGGATGCTATCCTTAGGCAAGCACCAATTACTCTGGCTATATCCAGGATGACCAGAGGGGCCTCTAGCCTCCTCACTTAGCATGTTCCAAGCTGAATTCCTAAGAGAACACAATGTAACTATTTTACAGCTTGTGATCTGATTAAGGACAGTAGCTGGAAAGTTCTATATAGAATGTCTATCCCACTTATTCCTTTTCCCCTCCTTTGATTTTTCTCTTTCTCCTTTCCTTCATCCTTTTTTTTTTTTTAATCATTTTCTCTCATGGATCCTTCTACATAAATCTGACTATTTATTTGTAAGCTAGATGCAGAAGACACATCCCCACAAGTTATTTCCTTTTGGTGTGTTCAGGTATTGACATAAATGAGCTGTAAAGACTGAACTCTCTATGCCCTGTTAATAAGACTATTTCTGTCCAATTTTTAGAACAACTAGTTACACATAAAAAAGTACAAAATAATTTTCACATATATTTTTGGTTGACTTCATTAGGATTTTTAAGGACTAGTCAATCCAATATTTTAATTCTGTTAGTATACATATTTTATCGAATGTGTAAAAGGTTTATTTTTATGGTAAAATGTATTTCATAAAACATCATTTTAACATTTTTAACTGTACAAGTAAGCATCCAAAGGCATATTCACAATCTTTTTGTTTCAACTTGTATTTCAGATATAGGGGGTACATGAACAGATTTATTACATGGGAATATTGTGTGATGCTGAGGTTTGGGATATGGCTTTCATCACTCAGGTAATGAGCGTAGTTCCCAATACTAGCTTTTTAACCCAAACTCACCCCCTTGACCCTATAGTAGTTCACAATGTTTATTGTTCCTGTATTTATGTCCATGTGCACTCAATGTGTAGCTCCTACTTATAAGTGAGAACATGTGGATTTCGATATTTCTGTTCCTGTGTTAATTTGCTTAAGATTATGTTCTCCTGGGTGGATCACCTGAGGTCAGGAGTTCAAGACCAGCCTAGCCAACATGGTGAAACATCGTCTCTAATAAAAATACAAAAAAAAAAAAAAAAATTACCCAGGTGTGTAATCCCAGCTACTCAGGAGGCTGAGACAGAAGAATCACTTGAACCCACGAGGCAGAGGTTGTAGTGAGCCGAGATTGCGCTACTGCACTCCAGCCTGGGCAACAGAGTGAGACTCCATCTCAAAAAAAAAAAAAAAAAAAAAGAAAAAAAAATTGTCCTCTAGCTTTATGCATGTTGCTGCAAAGGACATGCTTTCATCTATTTTAAATGATTGTGCAGTATTCTATGGTATATATTTACCATATTTTTTTTATCCAGTCTACCACTGATGCACATGTGGATTGACTCCATATGTTTGCTCTTGTGAGTAGTGCAGCAATGAATGTAAGAATACATGTGTCGGCCGGGCGCGGTGGCTCAAGCCTGTAATCCCAGCACTTTGGGAGGCCGAGGCGGGTGGATCACCAGGCCAAGAGATCGAGACCATCCTGGTCAAAATGGAGAAACCCTGTCTCTACTAAAAATACAAAAAATTAGCTGGGCATGGTGGTGCGTGCCTGTAATCCCAGCTACTCAGTAGGCTGAGGCAGGAGAATTGCCGAATTGCCTGAACCCAAGAGGCGGAGGTTGCGGTGAGCCAAGATCGCGCCATTGCACTCCAGCCTGGGTAACAAGAGCGAAACTCTGTCTCAAAAAAAAAAAAAAAAAAAAAAAAAAAAAAGAATACATGTGTCTTCTGTAGAAGAATTTATTTTCTTTGGGGTATATACCCAGTAATGGAATTGCTAGGTTGAATAGTAGCCCTAAGTCCTTTGAGAATCTCCAGGCTGCTTTTTACAATGGCTTAAATAATTTACATAACAACCAACAGTGTATAAGCATTTCCTTTTCTCTGCACCCTTACCAGCATCTGTTGTTTTTTTTTTTTTTTAAATTTTTAATAGCCATTCTGACCTATGTGAGATCACGTCTCATTGTGGTTTTTGATTTGCATTTTTCTGATGATTAGTGATGTTGAGCATTTGTTCATATGCTGATGGGCCACTTGTATGTCCTTTTTTGAGAAATGTCTGTTCATGTTTTTTGCCCATTTTTAAATGGGGTTGTTTTGGCTTATTGATTTGTTTAAGTTTCCTATAGATTCTGTTTATTAGGCTTTTTAAATGCCTAGTGATGGATATTTTCCCCCATTCTGTAGGTTGTCTATTTGCTCTGTTGATAGTTATTTATTTATTTATTTATTTATTTATTGGTGTTCAGAGCTCTTCAGGTTAATTAGGTCCCACTTACTGACTTTTGTTTTTGTTACCTTGCTTTTTGAGGACTTAGCCAAAAATCCTTTGCCCAGGCCAATGTCAAGAAGAGTATTTTCTATGTTGTCTTCCATGGCATTTTAGGTTTAAGGTCTTACATTTAAATCTTTAATACATTTTGAGTTACTTTTCGTATAGGGTAAAAAGTAGGGGACCAACTTCAATCTTCTGATTTGGCTAGCCACTTATCCCAGCACCGTTTATTGAATAGGGAGTCCTTTCCCCACTGCTTGTTTTTGTTGGCCTTGTCAAAGAGCAGATGTTTGTAAGTGTGTAGCTTTATTTCTGAGTTTTCTGTTCTGTTCCTTTGGTTTATGTTTGTTTTTATATCAGTATCAAGCTGTTTTGGGTAGTGTGAAGTATAGTATAGTATGAAGTTTATAGCAGGCATCCCCAAACTTTTTACACAAGGGACCAGTTCACTGTCCCTCAGACCATTGGAGGGCCACCACATACTGTGCTCCTCTCACTGACCACCAATGAAAGAGGTGCCCCTTCCTGAAGTGTGGTGGGGGGCCAGATAAATGGCCTCAGGGGGCCGCATGCATCCCGCGGGCCATAGTTTGGGGACGCCTGGTTTATAGTATAGTATGTATAGTATAGTATACTTTATAGTATAGTATGAAGTTGGATAATGTGATGCCTCCAATTTTGTCTATTCAGGCTCCTTTTTGGTTCCATATGAATTTCAGAATAGTTTTTTTTATTTTTTTCTAAGTCTGTGCAGAATGACATTGGTAGTTTGATGGGACTAGCACTGGATCTGTAAATTGCTTTGGGCATTATTATTATTAGATAGATTCTTCCTATCCACAAGTATGCTTCACTTTTCCACTTAGTTGTGTCATACCTGATTTCTTTCAGCGTTATTTTGTAGTTCTCCTGTAGAGATCTTTCACCTCCTTGGTTAGCTGTATTCCTAGCCATTTCATTTTGTTTGTGGCTATTATAAGTGGGATTGTGTTCTTGATTTCACTTGCAGCCTGAATTCTCTATTTCTTATTTTATATATTTAAGGTTTACAACACAATGTTTTGATATACATATTCATAGTAAAATCATGACTACCATCCAGCAAATTAACATATTTATCACTTCACATAACTTTCTTTGTGTATATTGTAAAAGCACATAAAATCTACTCTCTTAGCAAATTTTCAGTATACGATGCAATACTATTAACTACAGTCCTCATGCGGTTCATTAGATCTCTAGAATTATCTTGCATGACTGCAGATTTGTGTAGTGGCAGTCATCTCACTATATTTATTTAAATGGCATTACAGTAATAAAGAATTAAATTTATTTTATGTCAAACATACAGCTGCATTAAAATTCAACTTTTTTGGTCTTTAAGTATCCTTAAATCACTTTAAACAAAATCTAAAATAGTTTCCTTTCTAATGCAGCCAGAAGATGGGAAAGTCACAGAATCACACAAGGGGATGTGATCTTTACTTAGTCCTATACGAGGGTACCTACATGCTAGGTTCTGCCATAGAGATTACTCATAATTCTCTAAGCACTTTATATGTTTTCTTTGTATTTTTATTTCCTCTGTGTTGAATAAGTGTTCACTTGGTAAACTTCTACTCATCCTACAATGGCAAGAATAAGCATTATCCAATTTTCCAACCCCTAGAAAAACGAAGAGCATCTTTTTCAATTATCCCATAGCATTTTTATGCCACTTAAATGTATTTACTTATTGAATACTAGTTATTACTGTACATGTCACTCACTTATAGTTCAGCCTTCTCCACAGAGTAGTAGGTAATTAGCAAGTGAAGTAATATATGAATAAAAGGAATAGATTTCACTATCAACAAAGTATAGATCAGGCTTCCCCAAACTACAGCCTGTGGGCCCCATGCGGCCCCCTGAGGCCATTTATCCGGACCCCTGCCGCGCTTCAGGAAGGGGCACCTCTTTCATTGGTGGTCAGTGAGAGGAGCACAGTATGTGGTGGCCCTCCAACGGTCTGAAGGACAGTGAACTGGCCCCCTGTGTAAAAAGTTTGGGGACGGTTCGTATAGATTATAATCTTTTCATTAAATCTTATGTACGTGAGAAAAATGGAGCTTTTTAATTTAAACCCATTCTTTATCTAAATATCCTCATACATTGTGAATCCAAATGTACTGAAAGTTAAACATCGTTAGTTTTCATGGAGTTTTTTCAAAAAATAATTTATTGAGATATAAGTTACATACTATAAAATTAACTCATCTTATATACACAATTCAGTGGCTTTTAGTATATTCCCAAAGTTAGGTAATCATTATCACTCCCTAATTCCAGTTAATTAGGAATTTTAATAGCTTGCGGATGATTTATATTAATCGTCCAAATGAAAAATAAATGTAGTGCTTATTAGTAGCCACTCTGTATTTCTCCCACCCCCAGACTCTGGCAATCACTACTTTTTGTCTCTATGCAGTTACCTATTCTTTACATTTCATATAAATGGAAACACATAATATATGGCCTTTTGTGTCTGACTTCTTTTACTTACAACAATGCTTTCAAAGTTCATCTATGCAATAGCATGAATCAGTACTTTATTTCTTTTTATGGCTGAAACAGTTTGTATACATACATATTTCACATTTGCTTTATCCATTCATCAGTTGCTGGACATTTGAAGTTTTTCCATTGTTTTTGGCCGTTATGACTAATACTGCAATGAGCATCCATGTATATAAGTTTTTGTGTTAATGTATGTTTTCAATTTTTGGAGTGGATTTCATGAAATGCTTACCCTCAGAACAAAGAGGGATTAAATTATATCTGGTAATTTTTTATGAAAATATATAAGCTTAACAATATATAGTTCTTTGTATTAAAAAGATGCTAAAAGTAAAAGTTGATCTTAAATGATACTAGCATGGATGTTTGGAAACGTAATCCACAGATTTCTACATACTAAGCCGATCAATAAAAATATATCTTCCCTGGCTATATGTAAGAAAGATGATACATCAAATATACTGAAATATAAAAAGAAAAAATAATTTTTCTCTTATCAGGATATGCTTCTATGTTAAAGGAAGCAAATATTCATTCAAGCATTTATTGATTTTATATTATACATGAGCCATATGCAGGTTGAGGGTAATTAAAAGTTATTAAGATAGAATCCTTGATCTTAGGGACGTTAAAGTCTAAGTGAAGATAAATTATTAAAACAAGGAGCAGATATATAGTGTGTTCAGCTGGCACAAACACAGAGATGTAAAAATTCAGAGGAGACAGCTTATACTTTGACGGGCAATGACTACATGAGAATGAAGTTATAATTGTCTATCAGTGGGAAGTACCAACATAAGGTAGCTGACAGTGACCAGTAGATATGTGGGATAGAGATCAGAGTGGAAGTCACATATGACAGTCGTTTTTGTGTAAAGAAAATCAGCATAACAGTGGATACACTCTTTAAGGATGAGAACAGAAAAGAAAATTACATCAAAGATGAAGCTTTTTGAGTATCTACAAATAGACTCTAGAAAGAGGAAGAGCAAGTAAGAAAAAGAGAAGAATTAGTCTAGGAAAGAATAAAATAGACATAGAGCCATACTCCAGGAGAGCAATGACAGAGTTTTGAGTTTTAAGGCAAGAAAACGGCAACTCATGCATGCCCACGCACACACTCCCACCCCAACACACACACACACACACACACACACACACACACACACACACACACACTTCCTTTTAAAATATATTAAGCTGATGAGTTAGCATTGTGCAAGGCATAAGAGAAAATACAAGAAAGATAAAATTGGGCTTCCACACTCAAGGTGCTTATGATTTAGACCAGTATACCTATAAAAACAAACATCAAGTAATATAAATTACCATAAATTTAGTATTTAATTATATGTAGGAACTATATGTGTGACAGAAGTATGGAGAACAAGATTAATAAGAGTTGTTATATTTAGGTAAAGTATATTAGTTAAGATTGTTTTCTTCAGTATTTAGCAGAAAACTGACAAACTGACGAGTTTAATACAATTATTTATCATAAGAACTCTATTTAGACTCGTCAGGGTCCTTTAACCAGCATGGATTTTGATAAGAATCTTCACAGTTCTCTTGTTCTATCTTTTTTGTTTACAAGCTGACTAGAGAAATGCATTCATTAAGTCCCACACTGTCTTTTCGTAAAAGAGAGAAACACACAAATGGCATACTTCTATAGTAAGAGAAAGAAATCTTCTCAGAAGCTTAGCGGAGGGCTTCTTCCACTCCTGCCTCATTGGCTGTGTCACATGGCACTTTTTGGAGCAAGGATGCCTGTGAGAGTAAGCATCTGGCAAAGGGGATGCCATGTTTGGCTTTCACAAATCATAACCACTCAATGAGGCTATAGAAGTGTACTGCTTTCCCAAATATTGGGGAATATCTGCAGGGTTATCTAAACATAAAATGAGAAGTCTATTAGTCGGGAGGAAAAGGTAGCCTTTGGGAATGGTATTTGCCTCAAAATGCTAAAGGGAATTCTGGAACTTGGAAATTTGTTAAATGAATGATAAAATGGTAAGTATTCTAAGTAAATGTATGGCATAATCAAAAGCCCCAGCCACCCGAGCCTCAGAGGTTGATAACACGTCTATCGGGAACTACTAGTGTTTCTTATATTAGAACTGGCTCCTCAAAGAGATGTGAGAAGTGGCAGTAACATTAAATCTCTTGTGAGCTCAGCTACACTGTTAATTATCAACATTTTGGCAGAGATGTGGGGAGAAGAGAAGAAAAGGTAGCTGCTACAGTTGGAAATGAAGAAACTATTTTTGCTCTTTTAACTTCTTCCTCTTCATAGCTAGTTATTACTCAAAAATAGAAATCTATGATGATATTGACTAACATGTGAGTGTCATAGTGTGGAAAACAACAAAAATGTATCAGTTCTCCTCTTGAGAAAAAAATGCATAAGCCCATAACATCTACTTTCTGCTCATAGGACATATTTTTCTATTTTACCTCATAACAAAAAATCATACTGGAATATAAGACTTTGTGTAGTGACCAATCCATTCTCATAAAAATATCTCATTGAAGTATATCAACAAAGTCATCAAAAGTTCAAATTGAGAATTCAGTTTGAGACTTAGGACAATACTCAATGTAGGGAGCATTCATTAAGTCCCACACTGTGTTTCTATAAAAGCATGTTAATGAATATATATAAAAAGGATTATATGGCCTTACCCTGAAATGTGTTGATATACACATTAATATTTCTTTCATACCAATTTTGCAGATTTTTGACCTATTAACTGAATGTATAGAATTTATACTTTAAAATTTTTGTAAAACGTTGCTTTAAAGATGATAAAATAAATATTCTTGACAAATATATATGAAGAAAACAAAAATAAATATAATATTTGAGTATGTGTTTGGGATAGATGACATGTGTACATAGTGATAAATGTACTAGATGTACAATATGTATGTCAATAAACTACCTGACTTAGAATACAAAATACAAATAAGTAAATGCATCAATACTACATTATGACATTTATATGAATCACATTTTGATTATTATTGTGTGTTAATTCATATGGAGACAATTGTATGTGAAGAAAATAAAACTGTACATTGTTTTCTTCTCATGAGATAGAATACTTACTCTGTTAAGAAAACATTCTCTCTACTCCATTTTTGAAGCCTGAATTTTTCCATTTTACTACAATTTTCTATTGAAAGGCAGCTATATTTTTGATAAGAATCTCTTAGAATATGTTCAATATAAGAGTATCTGCCAGTTTTATTCAACATTCACAAAATATAATTCAGGTTATATGGTGATGATAAACACTATACAAAGGAAACAAGCTTAATAAGAAGATGAACATCTGCCTTAAAAAGTAGGTTCGAATTAAAAAAATATTAAAAAGTAGTTTTTTTTTTTTTTTTAATTGAAAGAAAACAAAAACTACCAATTGTAGGACAACATTAAGCAGAGACACATTACGGGTTCAAACTGGCATTGTCTCAGCTGAGTAAAAATGCTGCATGCAATGAAAATCCTCAGTAATTCAAAGTAGATTCAGTTAATAGAAATAAAATTATTAGCTTTCTGGCAAGTTTTAAAACCTTAACTGTTGAATTTTTAATAGAAGTGTAAAATAAAAATGTTTTTATAGACCAATTTTTAACTGGTTCTTGTTGAGGCTCTTCTAGTATTTGCTGAGGGATTAACACTGAATTTATTATTAATTTGCGTCTGTAACTCAAGGAGTACACCTGCCGAGACTGGAGCTAAGTTTGAATAGAAAAGAATAAATAATAAATAACAACAATAATTATTTGCATTTCTTGAACGTCCTCTAGCTGTGGAAGTCAAAGCAGTTCTCAATCATTGATTAGGCTTCACAAGATTCTAGTAAGTTAGGCAAACAATGTGGTCCAGGTGGAAAAAATATAGAACTTAAAGAAGTAACTGGGCGAGGGTCACATATAAGTTAATTACAGATTAATATTCCCTATGGTTTCTCACATCCACTGTCCTCTTTTCAACTTTTGATTGTATCTTTTTTTTTTAATATTGAAGTTCCCACATTGAAGATAAAAAATTCTCTAAATATATTTGGCTGTCAAAAATCACTCAGCTACAAATTTGGGGATTTAGCATTCTTGAAATTTTATTTTGTATGTAATATGTGACGTGCCAGTTTCCATGGCTACTGAAAAGTATGCCGTTATTCCCTACTTTGTAAATGATGGGCTCTGAACTCAGAAGGAAACCAACTCTCAAAAAAAAAAAAAAAAAAAAAAAAAAGATTCTTCATGCTTTTCATGTTACTATTGCCAGTGAGCTCTGCAGTTATGAAGGGGTTGAAACTAAAAGGAACACAAGCTGAAATTTAAAAAGCCAAGGATATATTTAACAGGCTAAATTTTTATTTATTTGATGTGTCTGCCAACATATCAAATGGCAACATTCATTTCATATGTTTCATATATTTCATATTCAGGTATTAAGTACTAGTATTCTGAGCTGGTAAAAAATAAATACAATACATTAAATGAGTAATTCATTTATACTTATTTTGGGGTGAGAGATAGTCCTTAGTTGAGACACTACCTTTACATTTTTTAAATCATGGGGTTGAATTTATCCATAAATGGGAAATGAGTGTGACTAAGAGTAAGGAGGAATTATGCCTGAAGTGAGAAATGTGGTTACTTTTGATTTTGCAATTTGGTCCTTGCTGATACATTCCATAATTTCAAATAAACACCTGAACATAAAAAACTCTAAAAATGTCAAAATTATTAGACACTTATGTTTATTTATGTTTTAGTGCTTTATAGCTAGGCTAAGTAAGCTAACTCAATTAGAACATGATTACTAAATGGGTTCATTTATTTATCACAATACAAGATTCTGTTCTAAAACTGAAATCAACATAAGCCTAGCCATTTGCATTTGGTGTGAGACATTTGGTGCGAAGAGAACCTGAATAAGTGTGTGAGGTGCTTTGAGAAGGCAGTTCTTACAGTTGTGAAACATAATTTAGGTCGCTCTATCCATCTTTCTATATCTGAAATGCTTGTATTTTTTTTCAGGGCAAAAAATTATGATCATAGATAAATGAAAGTTACATTTTTAAAGGTTTTTACCAAAAGACACACAAAAAAATTAACAGGGTAGAGGAAGGCTGATACTGCTTATTATCAAGGCAGAGTCAGAAAGATACAAAAGTAAGTACTGAAATGGGTGAAAAGAGCAGCAGATAGTTTAAAGAAGCAAAAGTAAAGGAAGTTAGCAAAAAGTTAGAAGTTAGAGAGACAGAATTCAAGACAATTTCCTCACGCCCATTCCATTAAGTCTTCAGCTCTTATGCTAATGATAGACTCCTATTTCAGGGAAAAAAACAGTTCTGAGACTTAAAACACCTTTTTCTTCTAATACATACTAAATAAGGACAAATTAAATTAAAATAAAATATATGAATATGTTAGAAATGTCTTGAGTTGTTTAAAAACTTGGACGACAGCAGACCTGAATTCTTATGTTCTATTCATTCTAATTGTCATTAGTGACAAATATATCGCAGGAGGCTCTGGATAATGTTTCTAGTAATAAACAAGGAAATAGACCAATATTCTCACAATGCCACCATTCACACAAACACAAATATCCTCACAGATTTAATACTTCCTGCATATCTAATTAAAAATCAACATAGCTAAATGAATATCTGTCAAACAAATTGTACAATATTTACAATTACTTAACCTATGATTTCAAAAGATGTTATAATATTTTCTAAATGGATTTTAGCACTAACATAGATAATCTTTCCTCCAAAATCAACCTCTAATTTTTGTAGACATCATTGAACACACATTATCAAAGAATATTCAATTTAAGCAACTTTATGTCTTTTCATTGAACAGTTTATTTCATTATATTTAAAGTAATTATGAATAGGTAAAGTAATTATGGTATTGGTAAGGTACCATTAAGCTAGGTAAGGGAAAGTTATTGTCATTTTATTACTTGTTTTCTATTTTATTTGTAATTTTTTGTTCATTTCTTTCTTCATTGCTACTTTTGTTATTTATTGACTTTTTAGTGGTATATTTTGATGTCTATCTCCTTATCTTCTGTATATCAACTAGTAGTGTTTTGTTTGGGGTGGAGGAAGATTACTACCTTGCTTCTACATCTAATTTATTGAGAGAGAGTTTATCATGAAAGGAGGCTGAATTTTGTGAAATGCTTTTTATGCATTTAATGAGATCTTGTGGTTTTTATTTTGCATTCTATTTGGTGTATCACATTTATTGCTTTGCATATGTTGCAAAAGGCTTATATTAAATATTTTATTGTTTTAACAGTCTATTTTAAGCTAATACAGCAAACACCATAAATAACTCTACACTTTCAACCCCCTCAACATTTTGTCATTGCTGTCATATTTTATATATATTATGTATTTGTTAACAAATAACTGTAGCTATATTTTAACACCTTTGACCTAAACTTTTATAGTATAATTTAAAGTGATTTACATATTATAATTACTATGTTAGAGTATTCTGAATTTGATTTTATATTTACTTTCAACAGAAATTCTTGTATTTTCGTATTTCATTTTTTTTGTTTCAATTTGATTAACTCCCTTTATTATTTCTTATGTGGCAGGTCTACTGGTGATGATCTTTCTCAGCTTCTATTTATCTGTATTTCTGAGGGACAATTTTACTGGTTATAGTATTCTGGACTGAAATAGTTTTTTTTCTTTCACCACTGTGAATATACCATCCCATTCACTCCTGGCTTGCACGGTGTCTTCTGATAGTCTTACAGAGGAGGTTTCCTTGGATATGCTGAGTTGCTTATCACTTGCTGCTTTCCAAATTCTCTTTATTTGATTTTGAATTTTGATTATATTCAAAAGAGGAGATGGAGCCTAATTATAGGATCTCATCAAGATACAAAGTTGGACCAGGGTCAGTAGGCCTGCCTTTGGGGGCATGAATGGATATGTTCCCACAGGTTCTTGGTCAGGCAGGACTGCTAGGAGGGTCTAGAGCAGGTGTCCCCAAACTTTTTACACAGGGGGCCAGTTCACTGTCCCTCAGACCGTTGGAGGGCCGCCACATACTGTACTCCTCTCACTGACCACCAATGAAAGAGGTGCCCCTTCCTGAAGTGCAGCGGGGGGCCGGATAAATGGCCTCAGGGGGCGGCATGCGACCCATGGCCGTAGTTTGGGGACGCCTGGTCTAGAGTCAGGTTACAGGGCCTCTTTAAGATCTGCAGTCAGACCAAGGCTAATAGGTCTGCCTATAGGGACATGGGTGGACATTACTCCTGGCAGGTGATGCTGGTAGCAGGACCAAGGCCAAATGTGGCTTTAGCTGTGACAGCTATAAGACAGGGCTGTTTCTGGGTTTGTACCTGGGGCCATAATTAGTGAGACTGCCACTTAGGCATGAGCCTGTGTTCTCAAAATAGTCCTTCCTGGCCTTGGGTTCTACTGGGGTTTCATAAGTTATACATGGATTCCAACTTTCTCATAAAGGAAATTTTTCCGTGAATGACTGTCAAATTATTGTTGCTATGGAGGGACTATGAGTGGAAAACTTATTTTGACATCTTTCTGATATTGAGCTCAATGTCACAATAATTTATATTGCCTTTTTTATTTTACCTTTGTGATGATTTAGAAGTGTATTATTAAATTTGTATTAAATTTTTAATGTCCCTAGATATATATTTATTTCAAATTTAATTGTACTGTGTTCAGAGAACATACTCTGTATGATTTGGGTCATTTGAAAATTTATTGACACCTGTATTATGATCTGGAATATAGCCTATCTTGGCAAATAAACTATGTGCATTTGGAAAAAAGAAACTTCACTCTGCAGTTGGTGGATTAGAATTTTGCGAATTTCAATTACGTCATGATGTTTGAAAATTTAAATATGAGAAGTCTTTTGATTTTTGTCTAGTTTTTCTAACAATTATTGAGAAATGTATTTGAAACTTTATGATTGGCTGGTTGATGATTTCTCCTTTAATCTTTATAATAAACGTTATTTCTTAGAATAGTTTTAAATTTATAGAGAAGTAGTGATGATAATGCAGAGTTATCATATACTCCTCATCTAGTTTCTCCTATTACTGATATCTTAATTTAGTATGATATATTATTTCATACTAATAAACCAATATCAATACATTATTATCAACTAAGGTTATATTCAGGTTTCTTAGTTTTTACCTATTTTGTGTGTGTGTTCCAGGATGCCATCCAGGATACCAAATATCATTTAGATATCATTTTTCCTTATGCTACTCTGGCCTGTGATATATTCTCAGGCTTTCCTTATCTGTGATGGCATTGAGAGTTTTAAGAAATATTGGCCAGATGCAGTGGCTCATACTTGTAATCGCAGAACTTTGGGAAGCCAAGGCAGGCAGATCACTTGAGGCCAGGAATTTGAGACCAGCCTGGCCTACATGGTAAAACCCTGTCTCTACAAAAAAAAATGCAAAAATTAGCCAGGTGTGTTGGCACATGCCTGTAATCACAACTACTCAGGAGGCTGAGGTGTGAGGATTGCTTGAACCTGGGAGGTAGAGGTTGCAGAAGGAAGGTCACTTCCTTCCAGCCTGGGTGACAGGAAGGTTGTCTCAAAAAATAATAATAATAAAATATAAATAAAGAAAAAAGAAATATTATCCAGTATCTATAGATCATCAATTTTGCTTTAAGATATTTTAGATTCTTAGACATTTTACTTATTTATATAAGTATATATGCATGAGTGTGTATATATATATATATATATATATATATATATATATATATATATATACATGCATTTGTATGTATGTATTATGTGGGTGTGCATTCTTTGCTGTAACTGCAGCTTTTCTGTAGAGTTTAGCTGCAAAATACTAGGGAAGAGCTTCACTCTGTACTTACCATAGTTCCAGATTTTATTTCCCTTTCAACCTTGCCTGCTTTTGTTCAGTCACTAGACTTATTGTAGTTGCTTTTATGAATTTTATAATTTGGCTATTTTCCATATACAATTCAGGAGATACCACTCTTGGATCAGATTGAACGATGCTATTCCCTCCATTTATTTCTATCCTCCTCTCATGGAATCAGTCAATTTCACGTTTGCTGGTATTTAGGAAATTTACTTGAATTTTGGTGATGTCACAGCAAAGGCATTCCATCATTCAGACTTGACTTTCCACTCTCTGGCCAGTAGTCCTTCTCCCTTCCACATCACTCACTTGGTCCTGTTTTATCACCATGTCCTACCCACACAATCAACAAAGAGTACTGCCTCAGGCTTAAGGCTTTTTTTTAAGCCTTAAGAAACATTTCTTATTTTTTTTTAAGCTTCAGTTCTTGCAGGCTACTGTACTTCCCTGGCGACCCTGAAGATGAGAAAATAAAATATTTTCTCATCTGCATACAGATATTCTGTAAATATTGGAGATGTAAAATTTAAGTAGGCAGTCGTCTTGTCCTTTTTTTTTTTTTTTTTTTTTTTTTTTTTGAGACTGAGTCTTGCTCTGTCACCAGGCTGCTGGAGTGCAGTGGCATCATCTCAGCCCACTGTAACCTCCACCTCCCAGGTTCAAGCGATTCTCCTACCTCTGCCTACCGAGTAGCTGGGACTACAGATGCACACCACTGTGCTCAGCTAATTTTTGTATTTTCAGTAGAGACAAGGTTTCACCATGTTGGCCAGGATGGTCTCGATCTCCTGACCTTGTGATCCACCTGCCTTGGCCTCCCAACGTGCTGGGATTACAGGCATGAGCAACTGCACCTGGCCTAGGCAGTCTTTTCTCTGGATTAGATTTGGACAATCTAATCATCTCATATGGGTATAAAAACTCTGTTAAAGAAAAAAAAAAAAAGCAATTCTGCCACTTTGCCCTCTTGAGTCTCCAGTTTTTCAAAAGATATGTCTTGGGCAAAATTGCCTCTATTTTCCAATCTTTAAATTATCCTCCTTTGCAAAGGAGCAGAGATTATTTCTGTGGTATAATCTCAGTTTTTCTTTTAATTCATTTAGTAATACCTATAGCTGGTTTAATTGTCCCATTATTTTCAGGCAAAATGCTAAACACTTTCCTTCTCTTTACATTGTAAGACTTATCCAATCCCATTTCCCTAAGAAAGATTTATAACAAATATGTAGTTTTTAATTTGAAATATCCCTCATGGAAGAAATTATTTTGAAATGTTTAATTCACTGCATAATTTTCTTTTCCACTTCCTGTTAATGAAGTTAGTTTCAAAATGTTTCTTAAGTCACAACTCACAACCCAAAGCTAACTTCCAGCTTATTTATGTTTTCCCATTCTTCACTTATGTTACCTTTCGTTTTTACTTTGTTCAATTTTGTTTTTTCTCAATTTTTAGACAATCATAATCTGTTTTTGCTTGTATCTGTTTGTATCTGTTTGTAATTAGCATACATAAGTCTTATCTAGAAAAATTGCCCTTTATAATAATAATAATCGGTAAATTTTCTTTTCTTTTCTTTTTCTTTTTTTTTTTTTTTGAGACGGAGTGTCGCTCTTGTTACCCAGACTGGAGTGCAATGGCGCGATCTCGGCTCACCGCAATCTCTGCCTCCCGGGTTCAGGCAATTCTCCTGCCTCAGCCTCCTGAGTAGCTGGGATTACAGGCACGCGCCACCATGCCCAGCTAATTTTTTGTATTTTTAGTAGAGACGGGGTTTCACCATGTTGACCAGAATGGTCTCGATCTCTTGACCTCGTGATCCACCCGCCTCGGCCTCCCAAAGTGCTGGGATTACAGGCTTGAGCCACTGTGCCCAGCTGGTAAATTTTCTTTTATGATATAAAATATATATAATATATATATATATATATATATATATATATATATATATATGAACAAGGAACCTGTATCCACATGGTATGGGATTCTTGATTTCATTTTATCAGCAATTTATGACAAATTAACTCATACCAAAATGAATTCGAGGTCAGTAATGGAGGTGTTTGAATCAGGATGCTTACGTTTGTTTTCACGGGTATCTAAGCTTTTCCAGACCATGCTTTTGTAAAAATCATGCTTAGAAATACTGGGATCACAGTATTATGATAATTTCAGCATTGTACTTTTAAATTGATATGGAATGTCTGCTTACACTCCTATTGTAGCTACTCTTTACAGTGAAATAATACAACTTAACGAATTTTAGTCCCAATTCACAGAGACATCAAATTATAATCAACTGAAATAATAGAGGAGTATATTCATTTTGAAAATGAAAATTGTTTTTAAGCAACTGAAGAAATGTTCAGACACAATTACTAAATAAGTGCTATGACAAAAAGTTGGTATTTTGGCTACAGATCTTCCAGCTTTTTTTTTAAGTGCTAAGGACTGCCGTGTCTGTATTAGTATGAAATAATGTATGCAAGCTTAATGAGAACATATTAAAAAACTTAAATGTTACCTAGCTAAATAAGGGTTGAAAATGAGCAGATCATATAAATGGTACTTACCAGGAAAAGTTTCCTTCAATATCACTTATCTGAGTTGTCTGCTCATTACCTATGAAATAACATGAAGTTGAATCCCCACTGGGAAAATGGGATAAATGTTTAAATCATAGAAACCAAATAGAGCTTTGTCTTCTGAGTTATGAGTCTTATTATCATTGATTATTTCTCATTTCTCATACACCATTATGAGCTCTTAGAGTATGCGTCATTGAGGTGATTTAAGTTAAAGAGTTATCAATGAGAGAATACTCAAGCTGTAACAAACTATGCTTTGCACTGTTTAACTATAAATACATAAGAAAAGTAAGTTATAAAACGATTCCCGTCTCTCATGATTCTCTTAAGTTCTCTGTGAAGAGGTCATGAAATTTTTTCAAAGGATCTTTCTTTTTATATTTGCCTCTTAAATAACAATATTTTCTGGAACACATTCTTGTCCCTCTTCATCCACTTCTGTAATAATCCATATTCCAAATTTCACCTATAAAAAAGGCTTCAATTACTGCTAATGTATCTACTTCTGAGTAACAAACTTCATTTCTGATTGCCCATAGGCTTTTTCACCTCCATGAACTATAGACATCTCAAAATTACCAAATCAACGTGGCCTCATTTATTTCTCTTCCTATACAACTTAAGCCAGCTCCTAGTCTTCCCGATTATCCTATAATTTTGATCACTGTCACCAAAATTCTTCCTGTTCCTCAATTGTCAACCTTGCAGTTATCCCTGACATTTTTCCCCCTCATATCCAACTAGTAAAAAATTCTGTTACTTTTATCACTTAGGTATCTCTGAATTATCTCTCCTTTTTCCTATTTTCACTACCATTGTCTTAATTCAGTTCTTTAGCCTCTATCACCTAGATTACCGTAATTTAAGGGAATCAGTAACTGCCAGTTCATTCATTACTTACTAAATATTCATGGAACACCAACTTTGTTTCAGATTCTGAACAAAGTCTGAAAATTAAATAATGAAACCAACCCTATATCTATCGTCAAGATGAGAGTTTAGCATACGAAAACAATGACTAGGATTTACTGTTTATGGAATAGAAACAAGGCACTTTACATTTAGCATCACCAAGCATCACAATGGTTCTACAGGGTCGGCAGTAGTATAAATCTCTTTCTAAGGGGAAATTAAATAACGTCCTCTGTTTTAGAGATAACATTCAAACTGTTGTCTGGTTTCCATGCTTTTTGCTTTTTCACTATACCTCTCAAGTTCAATTTGCAATGCTTGGCTATGCCTGTGTACTTTCGAATAACCATTCAGGCAGCTTGGCATACTTTTCATCTCGTTGGTTAATTCATAAACTCCGATTTGTCCTACAAAGCTCAGCCTATGTGTCACATGCTCTAATTAACCTTCCATGATTGCACCAGGAAAACTTACATACCTTCTTCTAAGTGTGCCCTAGCAATTTGAGCTTGTACCTAGAGGAAAACATATCACACCATATTCCAATTTTGCTCTTGTCTCACTCTTAATACTGTGAATTCTAGGAAGACAGAGTCTTTTGCACATTTAATCCTATATTCCTCTCTGCTAGTATGGAGTAAGTCTTTAATGAATTTTTCCAGCAGAGTGGGAGTCAAGTGCAGCTGTTCTGAAATTCCCTTAATCTGCTTTTTGCCCACTCTATTGTCTCTTTCTGATCTCATCTCCTGCCCTGCTTTTCCTCACTTCTCCCAATCCAGCCACATTGGCTCTCTCATTATTTTTCAAACATGCCAAATACTCCTGCCTCACTTGTGGCCACAATACTGGCTTTCCTCACTGCATAGAATATGTTTCCTCCATTTTTTGATATATTTTCTTCATCCCTCATTTAGATCCATTCACATGTCACCTTACCAGGAAAAGTTTCTTGAAAACCCTATATATCACATCACACTCATGTCTGTCTCTTATTCTTATCTTGCTGTAATTTTAATCTAACAATGTATTATCATCTGGTGTGGTGTGGATTTATTATTATTATTATTTTTTGTATTTATTATCTGCCTTTCCAACGAGAATGTAAGCCCTCTTAGGCAGAGACATCGCCTGTTTGGTCCATGGCTTATTTCTAAAGTCTAGAATGAAGTCTTGCTCATCACTGGCCCTCAATAATGTTTGTTTGATTAGTGTTGAATAAACATGCAAGATAGGTAGTGAATATATGTTGTACCACTGCCCGTCTGTTGACATTATGGTGCTGTCATACGTTTGGTCAGCCTTCACAGATATTCCAGCATTTGCTTTCCCTGTTACAGTCCTCCTAGAGGTGTGAACTCAGCTGTGAGGTCCAAGAAAGCTTTCCTTCAAGACCAAATGTGTGTATCTTATGAGGCAAATTTTACTCAAAAGACTGATTCAGTGGAAATGTTAGAGGAAATGAAATGTGTATAAAGACCATTAAGGAAACAGCTGAAGGCAAATTTACAAATGTCCCTCACATTAATCAGATACCATAACAGAAGTAGCATTTCCTTGAGAGAAAGGAAATATGGAAGGAAGACCTTTCAGCCTTATGCTCCTTTCTGTTTTTTGTTTATCTTCCTACAAATACTGGTCTCAGACTAGAGATCTAAAGTCCTTTAAGTGTAAACTTTCTGTGACTCCGAGGACATCTGAGTTTTTCATCTACGTGTATGACTGGAGCTTTAACATCTTCTATAATGGAATAACTTTGTAACTCTAAATACCATAGCATTTATTATCTGCAATCAGACCAATGCAATCATAAGCAGTCAGTGTGATTTCTGTTACATTTTAGCACGTGTCTTATTTACTTCACTAGATTATGAACTCCAGGGGCAAAAAAAAAAAAAAAGAGAAAAAAAAGAAAAGTATACTGACTTTCCTTGCCAGGCACACTATGTTTTTACTTGGTTCCTAATTCTACATGAAGCATAAAAGAGTGAGCAGAAGAGTTTATGATGTAAGCCTGGGTTTACAATATATTGTTCAGGGAAAATCCACATATTACTGTTTTTAGAGTAAATATTTATATTAAAACATTTATTAGTTAATTTAGCCACCACACTTAACAAGCATATACAATTCTCAGATTGCATCCTTCAATCTTTTCTTGGTTATAAACAAGATTTCATGATTCATCATTTGTTTACAATTATTTTTCAAGTCATAAAATTATTCAGAGCTGCCATAACTTGAAGTCATCTGTTCAGTTTCACAACACAACCTTTCCACTGACTTTTCCAGGAAAACCAACCCTAATCTGAACTAGCCCTAAACAAGTGTCCTCTGGCACAAAATCATCTTCTATTTGAAAAGTGTCTAATCCCTAATTCTTCTACAAGTGCAGGCCTCTAATAATTACATGGAGAATCATCACCAAAATTCTTCACATTTTAGTCAATGTTATCCATTGATTACTGTAACGTAAATTGGAAATTGATTCTCATGTTTCTTTTGCTGGCTTTGTTGGAGCAACTAAAAAGATGGGTTACGACTTGGCAATACCATTTTATTCACCCCACTACTGTTAGCAGCATGTTGATGAGACTTTTTTTAAAATTATAAAGTTAAAAGTGAGATAAGAGAATGCTGAAGAAGCCTCCTTGCAATAAAACAAATGCAACACATAAATTTATTGTTATGGATATGGTGCTAAAAGTATAGATGACTAGCCCACATCTATAATTCTATCTCAAATGTATCTCATGGTACAATGTTAAACTATGTTGGAGAGACTTGAGGAGAGAGAAATGGCATAGATGGAGGTGAGAGAACTGGCCTTTGGTCCACAATAACTTCTCCTGGAGTAGAGTTCATTTGAGGAGGCTTTCCTCTAAAACACAGCACCTTCTCTTTGCAGCCAGAGCTGGAAAGTGCTGATCAAGCTGGGTTGAAAGCATGCACACTGACTGCTTTCTTCATATTCTTGAAAATGCTATTCATTTTACTCTCCACAAGCAATAAATTTCCTCTACTTGATTTATAAAGAAAATGTGAGTGGCTGAAAATGCATTCATCCTAAAAAAGAACTGAGTAAAATTAACATTTTTTTCTGATTTCAAAAAATCTTTTTACATGGCACATAAAAGTGCCTTGAAAATCTATGTTGTTTGTCAAGGGTGGATGCAGTTTTTAAATGTTTCAAAACAGCTGTTTCCATCTTCTTTGTTAATAACAACAACGAAACACCATAATCATGGAGGCTTGATGAAACAGAGGCAAATCAGGTGAGAGTTACCATCACTCCTTGCTTCCTCTGCTTACCCCTTCCTGTTGTACATGCAAACCTGGGTACACTGGGGCAGGTGCTAGAGATGCCAAGCAAAGGTCAAAGTTGTAAATGATGTGTAAATTGACCTCTCTAATTTTTTGTTTGCCACTACTCAATCACCCATGTTGGACTTGGAAATTGACATTGTTATGGAATCAGTTTTATGAACATTTAGGTGAGTGTAAGGAGATATGGAAATGTACCCTGCATTTTCCAGACTTGCTCACCATTCTTTGTATGATACTGGATTATTTCAGGAAGATATTCTGTACTACAATGGCCATTTTTCATCCACACTGAAAAATATTTTACATGTGTGGAAGATAGTGTCACATAAGAAAAACATTTATAACAGCAACAACAAGAAAATATTCCATAAGCCATGATATACCAAGAGTAGGGCAGTGGGGGTGGTCTATTATAGATACAAGCAATAAGGGAAGAGCGTGCCTATTGAGAATTTGAAAACAATGAAGCTAACTAAAATCAGCATTTAAAAATTTTTTTTTAGCATGTTAACAGTTCTAAACAATGCCAATGATAATATCTTGCTCCTTCCTTCAAATAATTTGAAAAGGGTGGTGGTATAAGTTCTAAGTAATTGGTTATACCCAGGAATAGCCTGCTTCCACTGTCCCACTGGTAAACCACTATTCAAAGGTTGCATTATTAGGTTACATTCTTGCTTTTCAACTTTGAAAGTTTGATTGACTAAGGTTAGTGCTTTTCAAACTTCAAGATACATACAAATCATGGGTGTTAATATGTAATTTCTGATTTAGTAAGTCTGCAATGGAAACAAAATTCTGACTTTCTAACAAGCTTTCAGAAAACATTCCCTAGGAAGATTAGTGGAACAACTACTTAACATTCTCAAAAAGCAATGAAATAAAATAAAGATCCCAGTATTTTCAGTTTCTTAAATTTTTGAAAGGCAAAGTATGTTATACTATTCATTCTTCCAGACCAGATAATCTAATATTTTGAATTGGATTGTATTGTTACGAGATTTTTCTCTTCTTTTTGTCTTCTTCTTAGGTCTATATTTTAATGTTTAATATATTCATCCAAAATTGTTGTGTATGGACTATTCTAGACACTATTCTGTGCTCTGAGACTACATCAGTACCCAGAAGAGATTTTATTCTCTGCCCATATAAAATGATATTTGTGTGTGTGTGTGTGTGTGTGTGTGTGTGTGTGTATGTGTGTGTGTGTGCTGGGGGAGTACAAACAGCAAGCAAGAATTTAATAGAGGGACAATTATGTCACATTTGAGTTGGTAATAAATATTGTTTCATAATGTAAAGATAGTTGGAAGAGTAGTTGCAATTCCAATGTGGTGGTAGCTAAGCTGACATTTTAGCAAAAGCTAGAAAAAATGAAGGAAATGATCATAAGGCCTTCATCTGAGGGATACTCCATGAAGAGGTATTTTCCAGGGCACAGGCCCTGAGGCAGGCATGTGCTGGTCTGTTCCAAAATACGAAAAGCCCTGTACCCAGAGCAGAATGAAAAACTGGGAAGGAAAACAGATGAGATCAGAGCAATTATGTGAACCCGGGTCTTTTATGGCCGTTTAAGACTTTGTAAGAATTCTGACATTTACTCTGAGAAAAATGGAGAGTACTTGGAGAGGCTTTAGCTAAATAGTGACATGATCGAATACACGTTTGAACAGGATTACTCTGGCTGCTCTTTAGGATGGATTATTGGTGAACAGGTTTGTCCAGGAGATTATTACAATGATCCAGGCAAAAAGTGACCTCTTAAGAGGATTCTAATTTTGTTTCTGTATTTGAGAATATTTTCTTTTTGCATTAATTTTTGTAAGAGCAAAGATAATATTCAGGAGACATACTTTTTGTCATCTAAAGTAGGAATTATAATTGAATGACAAATCTTTGCAGATCTCATTTCCAGCTTTGAGAATAAGAAAATCAAAATAGGATTGTTTCTAAAAGAATGAGAACTATATATTTAGCTACTAAAAGAGTAGCTCTTTATTATAGATGAAATTTTTAACCAGTAACATTTGCAACAAAAATGTTTTTATGACATTACATAAAGCATTTTGAGTGTTCTTGTGTAGGATTTAGAAAGCTATTTGTATAACAGTGAAAATATGTAAAAGTAAAATTTAAAGCCTCATTTTTAACTGTATTATAACTTGGAAGCCACATCTCTTCTTTGTACCTTAGTTCCTTGTCTGCCACACAGGGTAAAATAATACATGTGCTATCTACACTTTTGCATGAAGGTGTAGTGTTAACAAAATACAAACAGATGTAAATTACTTTGGGAAATTAATAAGAATTTAAATGTAGTTAGTGATATAGTTAATTGATAATATATATGATTCCAATCAATTTTAATTACCATTTGTTTTTCATTCATTCAGATTTTCCAATTTATTGAGCATCTGCTATATGCCAGCTGTTGCATTGTGTGTATGAAATTAAATATAAATACTAATTTATCCAAAGAACCAGATGGTAAAAGATAGACAACAAACAGATATTCAGTGATATTAATACATTGATAATGCCAATAGTAATGTTAAACCTGATGTGCTGATAGAGCATGCAGTATTGATAATTGTAAAGTACAGCATCAAGGAAGACTTTTCTGTCTTGAAAGATAAATGAGATTCAGAATAGTACATAAGGACGAATTGTAGGAGAGTGACAGTCAAGGCATTCCAGACTGAACAAGTAGACTGCATGGAGGCATAAAGGTATGTGAGGCCAGGGTGAGGCCCTGACATGTGGGCTGGGGGACCATCTTGATGTCTGTGAAACTGGAGACGTAGGCAAATGACAGTTTTAATAGTCTTATGTGTCATTATAATAATCTTGGACTTCCTACTGAAAATAATCAAGAGACACCAGTCAGATGAGTGTGGATTGGGTGGTGTCTATTATTACAGGCAGGAAGACCAGAAAGATTTCTAAGACATTAAAACAAGTAATAGCTATAGCCTGAGCTTAAACCATTATGATGAATGCACAAAGCAACACTAAATTTGGGAAAGAACGATTGACAGGCATTGAGGACTGGATGTGGAAAGTAAAGGAGATTGAGGATAGCATATAAGAATATTTTCATATGCAATTAACAGAAAATATAGCTTACATATCTAAGAGAAATAAAGATTTCTTCTTCCCACATAAGCATGGATTGCTGAAGCTCTACCATGCCATTAGAGACCCAATTTCCTAGCCTTCTGTTTAATAATCTTTGCTGTGCTGCTTCTTTTTTTTCCAGTCGGAGTCTCACTCTATTGCCAGGCTAGAGTGCAGTGGGGTGATCTCAACTTGCCACAACTTCCACCTCCTGGGTTCAAGCGATTGTCCTGTCCTGCCTCAGGCTCCCGAGTAGCTGGGACTACAGGTGCAGGCCACCACACCCTGTTAATTTTTGTGTTTTTAGTACAGATGGGGTTTCACCGTGTTGGCCAGTATGGTTTCGACCTCTTGACCTCGCGATCCACCCACCTTGGCCTCCCAAAGTGCTGGGATTACAGCCGTGAGCCACTGCACCTGGCCTGTGCATCCTTTTTATTCTTTCTTATGGCCTTGTAATCACAGGCTTCTTGTATTCTATGCTTCACATCATCCTTTCAGAAAAGAAAAAGGAGGGTGAGGGAAGGTGGCATCTGGAAAATCCTTTTAAATCTCATTGGCCACAACTGTATCACATGATCAACCAATATGGTTGACCTATTTTTAAAGGGTATATAGCGCTTAAGAGAGTTCGTGTCCTTTGTAGGGACGTGGATTAACCTGGAAACCATCATTCTCAGCAAACTGACACAAGAGCAGAAAATCAAACACTGCATGTTCTTACTTATAGGTGGGTGTTGAACAATGAGAACACATGGATACAGGGAGAGGAGCATCACACTCTGGGGTCTGTCAGAGGGGAAATAGGGGAGGGACAGCATAGGGGTGGGGAGTTGGGGAGAGATAGCATGGGGAGAAATGCCAGATATAGGTGATAGGGAGGAAGGCAGCAAATCACACTGCCATGTGTGTACCTATGCAACAATCTTGCATGTTCTTCACATGTACCCCAAAACCTAAAATGCAATTTAAAAAAGAAAGAAAAGAGAGAAATGCATAAGACAGTGGAGAATTGGATAAAGGATGCGATGTGCAAAGCTATAGTATCTGCCACAGACATAGGAATATGGATAATAACTGAAATGGAAGCTTTGAATGACATGTGAAGCATAGGCAGAATGATTAGTCTTAATATAGAACATGTCCTCCATTGATTTAGAAGACAGTGATATGGGTACAGATGCAGTCTAAGGCAATTAAAGAAACCAACACATTGTAATATCCAACAACACTGAATATCTACAATGTTTCTTTGTCTATTAGTTTTGTCATTGCTTAGAAAAAAGAATTAATGCAGTGATACTTCCTGGTTCTATCTTTGTTTTTATCTCTTTCTCTATACTTGTAGTAAAGGTATGGTGCTCTTAGCATAGAATATAAGATAATACAATTTTTCTTTACCTCATTACACATGTATAGATTATCCTTCTAATATATAGCATTTGACTTACATGAAATTGACTCTATGCAAATTGTTGCATAAGGCACATAAAATTGATTTAGAGATGTAGAAAATATCTGCATTATGTAAAGAAAACACAGTCACAAAAGAATACAAGTTGAATGCAATGTGAATCATGTCCCCTGTTGATATGTAATATGGTGGCTCTGAGCACAACACACACAATGGCTTTTTCCCAGAGGAATAAGTCCCTTGGTTTTAATTTCAAGAATTTCTTTGTTTCCTGTCGGCTCAGCTCATGTTGTTTGGTATTATTTGTGTTGTTCCTTTCTTTATTGCATGATAATTAGAAGGAGAAATCTGCTCTACCACATAAAAATAGAACATAGTATTTCTAATAAGTAGTTTTGGATAGCCATGAATTATTCTAAAAATTTAGAGCTTGTTCTAATTTTTGTAACATAAAAGTATGCAGTGATGTTGCTTGTTCTCACATGTAGGGGAGGCATATTTCTCAAATACACATCTCTGAGAATGTCTTCCAGTCACTCTGATATGTAAAAAATGTTGCTTCTTTTCCAGTACTAAGGAATATTTAGGAAAGTGGATTCTATTCTGGGCCACAAAGAATCTTACACATTTTCAAAAACCTGAAAAAAAAGGAGACATAACCTCTGTACACTGAATTTTTAAAAATGTATACAAAATTGACCTTACATGAACAATTACCTTTAAAGAAATAAAAATATACACTTAGGGGCTGCAAGCATACTAAAGGATAATCATTGGGAAAAAAAAAATAAAAAAGGTAATGGAATTATTCCATTATGACTTTATATTACACTTAGGATTCCTGATCTGCCATACACTGTTAGAAGTAGATAGCATCCATTCTCATTATAAATATTTGTATTTATCTCTATAAGTCACAAGATTTATTTGGTTACAAATGTGAAGTTATAAAGTTCATGAACAATCATAATTATTATTTTGCATAATTAATCTAACAATATTTTTAGTTCTGCTTTGGATTAGGATTCCTGGGAAAGAGACTCTGTGATGGAGATTGTTGAGGGTTTATGTCAGTCCAGTACCTATTGAAGAAGGAAGGTAGCAAGATTGAGCAGAGAAATGTGGCTAGGATGCGGTTACAAGAGTCTCAGCTGATTTTTTTTTTTTTTTTTTTTTTTTTTTTTTTTTTTTTTTAAGACAGAGTTTCTCTCTATCAGCAAGCTGGAGTGCAGTGGCGCGATCTCAGCTCACTGCAACTTCTGTTCCGGTTTCAAGCAATTCTCCTGCCTCAGCCTCCCCAGCAGCTGGGACTACAGGCACATACCACCACACCTGGCTAATTTTTTGTGCTTTTAGTAGAGACAGGGTTTCACCATGTTGGCCAGGATGTTCTCGATCTCTTAACCTCAGCTGATCTTATATAGAGTGCTGGAGCTGTAATGGCCTTCAGAGCTGTCCTGAACTGGGGTGAAGTTGTATTACCTTTACATCCTCACCTCCATTGATCTGATATGCAAAGGGAGGGAGGCATGACCATGGGCAAAGTGTCTCTGTTAAGTAAGAGGAAATATGCTGCACTGCCAACACTGCCAGCAGCTGTGGGGATGAGGACATCATTTCGGGGTGGGGTTCTGGGATCTGTGTATCACAAGAACCTTATTTGGGCTATAGTTCCTCTAGGTATTTCATATAGTCAGTGAACAAAACCAATGTAGATAACTGCCTTTATGGAGTTTGCATTCTTATATATTTCTCACCTTTATTATTTTAAACATGATCTTATTTAATGCAATTTGTATTACTTTTTGTATATTAACACCACAGCTTGCTAGCTTGATTAATTAATACATTGTGTCTGTAAACTTTTTATTTTTGTACTTCACAATCTGCATTACATTGTTTGAGGCCTTTTTTTTTTTTTTTTTTTTTTTTTTTTTTTTTTTTTCTGAGATGAAGTATTGCTCTGTTGCCCAGGCTGGAATGCAATGGCACAATGTTGGCTCACTGCAGCCTTCTCCAGGGTTCAAGCAATTCTCTTGCCTTAGTCTCCTGAGTATCTGCAGGTGCCTGCCATCACATCTGGCTAATTTTTATATTTGTAATAGAGATAGGATTTCACCATGATAGCCAAGCTGGTCTTGAACTCCTGACATGAAGTCATACACCCTTCTTGGCCTCCCAACATTCTGGGATTATAAGTGTGAGCCACCACACCCAGGTTTGAGGCTAATTTTTCAAAAAAGAACATGATACAGGATTTGATTTTAAACAGAAGATATGCCAAATAAAGTTGCTTAATTGTTTATATTTTTGTGTTATTGAAATTTTTATTTATTTAATTTTGTTTTCTTAGTTTTGTTTCCTTTTTTGGGTTCTTCCTGGTTTCTGTAGTATTTTATTTGTACTTATTATCCGTAAGATTTAGAAAGTTGAAGTCCTGCTCTTAATTCTATTTGTGACTGCCATTACAGTTATGAAATTTATATTTGAGCTTACATTGCTCTCGTTTTTAAAGACCAGTAAAATTAAGTGATTTATGATCATTTAATTGACCTTGTCCTTTATCTTCAAGTAGTTGATAAATTAATCTGTTGATATAGCTAGACTATTTTTGTACCTTATTAAAAAACAGATATCTGATTTTACAAAATTTTGCTTGAATTTTACTTAGTAACCATATATAAAATTATTTCATTATTTTATGTATTTTATAATTTTATGAGCACCTCCTCTGTGCCAAGCATTGTGCCCACACTGAAAAAAACAAAGACAAAAACAAAAACCTTAGCAAAAAGAATAGTCTCACAGTTTGCAGTATAATTGATTTTATTGCTCACTTCTTATGTTTTGATATGTTCAATTTTGCCTTTTTGTATTTATAGTTTTTCTCACTCCTGGGAAAGATAAATATTTATTTGTCCAGTTTATTTAAGAATTTACATTTTGGCCGGGCGCAGTGGCTCAAGCCTGTAATCCCAGCACTTTGGGAGGCCGAGATGAGTGGATCACGAGGTTAAGAGATCCAGACTATCCTGGTCAACATGGTGAAACCCCATCTCTACTAAAAATACAAAAAATTAGCTGGGTATGGTGGTGCGTGCCTGTAATCCCAGCTACTCAGGAGGCTGAGGCAGGAGAATTGCCTGAACCCAGGAGGCGGAGGTTGCAGTGAGCCGAGATCGCGCCATTGCACTCCAGCCTGGGTAACAAGAGCAAAACTCCGTCTCAAAAAATAAAAATAAAAAAGGAATTTACATTTTAAAAACTCATACTTCTGGGAATTCTCTGTTGTTTAAACTCATACTTCTGGGAATTCTCTGTTGCTTAAAAGATCAAAAACAAACCAATACATCATAAAAGTCTTAAATTATAATACAATGTTTTTATTAATAACACTCTATAGACTTTCTTTAATGTTTAGAGTTACAGAGAAAAATGTCTCAGTTTAGCCTTATTTTTGCTCTTTTATTGGTAAACTATATTACTTCCTGATAGAACACTTGCAAGATATTCTTTTATATTTGAAATGACAATTAACCATATTACAGCAAAATATGCAATCTTTAAGACTAAAGGGATATTTGTAGGCCAAGCTCACTATTTAATTCAGAAAATTTTCTTTAATTATATCTAATTTTAATTTTTGTTCCTATTCTGTTTTTTTCAGTTTTTGTGCTAATCATCTTTACTTACTGTTTTTGTTTTTTTGGCATGTTCTGTAGCATTTTTGAATGGTTTCTTCACATATCTCATATGTAATTTTATAAAAAGTTAAACCTGCTTTTTACTATCTTATATGAAATTTTTATTCTTTCATTTGGGGTTTTCTTACATGTTTTTATCAAAAAGTATTTCTTTTCATTTTTTGCATTTTAGTTTACTTAGTATAGCCCCCAATTCTGTTTTAGAGAATAAACTTTTAGTATAGTCACTAAGCCTTTTTGTAGAGTCGAATAAGTGTTATTAGAACTTTCCTTTACATCTTAAAGAAAAATTAATTTCATAAATATGTTTTTTATCAATACATTATTTTATTTTCTTTATGTTGCATAGTCTTTCGTGGAGCCTTATGATATTTGTTTGTTTAGTCATTTTGAATAGATGAAGATCTATTTAAAATATGATTGCTATCAATTTCCAGTGCTTACTAGCTATTTGTCTAAACTATACAATTGTTAGCAGTATAGTTTACAGTTCTCTATAAAGATAAACAGTTGCTTTCCCTGTACCTGTCTTGATTTCAACCCATGTTCTTAAGCAAGTTGGCATTACAGGATGTTTTTTTCATGATATGAATGGGTAGATGTTTAGGGAGAGGAATGACCAAACTGGGTTCTCCATGCTTACTTAATTAGACAGAGAGAAACAAGGAAATTTCTATATTCCAGACATGGGTCAAGACACTGTGTGAATTAATATCAGCTTTATCCTTTTCTAATGTTGCTTACCTTATTGTGATGTAGGAATTCACGTATGTAGCAGACACTTCAAATATACTATTTTCATGGCACGACAATGAACAGGTTGATTAATGGAAACACTACACTGACTTTGTTGTGGAATCTTTAAACTCTAACAGTTTTTAAAAATTTTCTCAAGATTTGACATCCTGCATATCTTTGTGAACATTTAAATACTCAGTTCAGTAACAGAAAGCTTGATATTTTGTCTATACAGGAAATAAAATTGATACAAATTCTGTTAACTTTGATTAAGACTCAAGATTGCTCATCTTCAACTGAGAGGCAGTCTTTTAGTTATAGGGATGGGATTCCCAAACTAGTCATGCAACAGGCTGTCTTTAAAGTGCAGTGCTGTAAATTGAAGTCTCTAAACCTTAGACATGAGTATTTTGACTAGTTAAATTATTTTTTTCATTGATTTTGGTTTAGACTCTCCAAAGGATGCCAGTAATGATGTCAGTAGAGATACATGATATTGCTACAGTTTTTTCTCTAAAATGTTGAAGGAGGGGGCTAGAATATGTATCTATGATTAACACTAAAGAGACTGCAAGAAATTTTCCTTCATTTATTTAACTTGCTTAGCTAACAATGTGCTTCTATCATTAGGCAAACATTTGTGTCAACATTAGAGCATCTGTCCAAACATAATTAAATTTTTTGAACAGTCAATGATTAAATAATTTTGTTTAATTGATAAAATTTATCATTTATAAATAAATGAAAAATAATATCATTAAAAATAATACTCCAGAAACCAAATTATTATGGAAATATTTCCATATACATATACTTAATATTTTGGGCCAAGAGATTACTTATCAATGATACACTAGAATAATAGAAACACTTGCATGCAAGAGAGTAGATGATATTGAAATTTGATTACAGACTTCTAATTACATGAACGGTTTGGAAGTTCCCTGTTTAGTTTAGAATAGTCAGAAAACAAATGGGTTTGATTATCACTTTTGTTCCTAGCTCAGACTACTCATTCTTGAAATTGTGTACTTTTCTTAAAATATCTAGCATTTTCAATTGTGCTTCTCATTCTCCATTTCCCTTGCAACAATTCTTGCTCAAGTACTGATTACTTTATAACTAGAGTATTTTATTTGTTAGAACTTTTTACCCTTTTACCTGGCTCTCTATTCTTTCCACTTTCTGCACTGCCAACAAATTCACTTTTCTAAAAGTATTTTGATTATATGCTAATGTACTCAATCTACATTTCTCTTACAATAGATTCGTATATAATCAAAATTCCTTCATATAAATTTACTTCTTCGTGTAAAGAGAAGAAATTGTATTTTACTCTCTGTTATTGATCTGTTTCAGATGGAATAGTAACTCTATCTTTTCTTAATATATATCATTCAGATTTTCCTCAATATCGTTTTTTAAAAAGTCTATTTGTCCTTCCTTTCTCCAATTTCTGCCACTTCTAGGAGTACTTCTTACACTTTTCCCAATAGATGTGAAGCATAACTACCTGATTTAATTTTTGCATCTTTCATATATCTTATCTTCCCAGTTTCCCTCTCCTTACAATCTTCCATTTGTGTCAGTTTAAATTTCATCTCTTACATCAAGTGTTCTCTATCATTTGTATGTGAACTGTCCTTCCTCTACCTTCTAAAAATGGTTTATTGCCAATGGACATCATTTTACTGTTACTTGTCAAATACTATATTAAATTATAATTAATTGAATGCTTTATTTTCTCCTTAAGCAGAGTAAGTTCCTGGCAGACAGGGATATATGTAATATTATTTATATCTTTTACTATTGAAAATTGGATTCTATGTACAGTAGTTTTCTCAATAAATACTACATAAAATCATGCTTCAAATATTTTTAATTATCTTTTATAAATAATCATTATAAAAATGATAATTAAAATACTGAAATAAAGAAGGTTTAATAACATCGTACATTAAAGAATAATATATTTTAAGTCAGGCATAGTGGCTTACACCTGTAATCCCAGTACTTTGGGATGCCAAGACAGGAAGATCGCCTGAGGTCTGGAGTATAACACCAGCCTGGTGAACATGGCAAAACCCCATATCTACTAAAAAATAGAAAAAAATAGCCAGGCATGGTGGCGGGTGCCTGTAATCCCAGCTACTCTGAAGGCTGAGGCAGGAAGAATTGCTTGAACCTGGAGGCGGAGATTGCAGTGAGCCAAGATCGTGCCACTGCACTCCAGCTTAGGTGACAGACCGAGACTCCATCTCAAAAAAATAATAATAAAAAGAATAATATATTTTAAGCAATATATTTTAAACAACTTTCCAATTGTTGCTTCTGTATTTGTTAGCATAACATTACCTGCTACAATAGACTCCAGAATTCCAGAGAGCTAACACAGCACTGTATCTATTTCTTGTGTATATGATATTCCAATGCAGCATTACTCATAATTTGTGGTAGAACTATAATGGGGAAGGAATTTGCTTGGTTTTCAGTGAGACAGGGTGATTAATATAGCTATTTTGAACACAGGAGCTTCTAAAGTGTCTTTGGGTACTGACTTGGCTAGAAGAGGGGAAAAAAATGGAAGAACAAAACTTGGAGGAAGTTTTTTGGGTCAAACCTGGAAGAAGTGCACAGAAATTCTCACATGTCATTGCCTTAGGCTCAATTACATGGCTACACCTAACTCACCTAACTGCAATGGAGTCTGGGAGATGGGGTCTGGGAGGTATTTACCTTCAGTGAAAAGTCTACACTTAAGTAGCAGGGATCCGAGTTTGGACAGAAAATGCCTTTCTCTGCTACAGCATCCATCCAACATTTATATTAAAATAGAATAAAACATAAAATGTATATTAAAATAAAGTATATTTAAATATCTGGGAATAATTATACCAATATTAGGATTTTTTAAAAAAAAACAGTATCAAAGATGTAAATACATTACCCTTGTAAAAAGACAGCACGTCCTTCTGTTCCCATTGTAGCAAGATAATCTGAGAACACAGTATTTGTTTTGATTTGTTTTAGTAGTTTTTCAACTTATTATATTATGAGAAATGTTTTACCCTTAATACCACAAGAATTATGTAGTTATGAGTATCTTTAAACTGTTCCATAAATTTAAAATAGAATAAAGCAGTTCTGTGGACTTTTGCTAAGATAAGTTTGTTTTCACGTGTATTTGGTTACTGAAGGGTATAAAATGCATAAGCTCCCATTTGGGTTTAGCCTGTGTCTCTAGGAATCAGACTGTAAGCTCCATAAATAGCCAACTCCTTTCTATTCTGTGTGGGGTTTCCTTAGTTTCCCAAGAAATTATTTTCCCATTTTACTCTGGCTTTTTAGGTCCTCCTTAAGTTAAAATACTACATGGTTTCTTTAGAAAAGGAAGTTGAAAGTACAAATAGAACTAATACCTAAGAACACTTAATTTGCTTTTACAAAGGTGATTTGATATCCTTGGCAAATAGAGTGTGATAAATTTTATTTTATTAGGCTTTTGACTAATCACAGCTCACCAAACACAAAGCTTCATTCAACAACAAAGGAGACCTATTTGTTCTGCAACACTGTCCTCTACACGCAATTAGAGATAACTGATAGACGTGCTTGATATTCACACTTGACAATAAACATAAGTGAATCTTATTTGAACCTTTCAAATAACTGAGGTACTCCAATTTTAGGTTGAGACTTTTCGAGAGGAAGTCTAAACCAAAGAAGATTAGGTGAGACAGGCTTGACCAGAGTTTGTCTATGGTCAGAAGAAAAATGAATACTATTTGAAGATGCTTAAAGATAACGCTATATAACTTTATTTTTTTATATAAAATTACACGATTACCCATAAGAAGCTAAACATTCTAATGGTTCGGTTTATTATTACGTTTGGGGCTCAATATGACAATTTTACTATTCTTTACATAAAAAATTCATTAAAATCTTAATCTACAGAATCTATAGACCTATAGGGTCAGGTGTGTTGTTTATATCCTGGGTTTACAGATTACAGGCTGCATGTTTTTAGTCAAAGTACTTAAGCTTTATGAATCTCAGTTTTCTAATCTGGAAGACAGGAATAACACATTCATTTGTAGCATTACTTTTAAGAGCGGCAGAAGACAGCCACATGTCTAGGCAGATAGAAGCAAGTCCCCAGTGAAGCCTCACCTCCAAACGGAAGACAATTTAAAGCCTCAAAGCTAAACGACAAGTTAAATCCTTGAACCCGATTGAGAACTTGTTCTTCCATTTGGTGCGTTTTTCTCTGATTGATCTCCACCCTTCACCTATTTTACATGTATCTACCCTTTCCTAATTGTTTTTCTGCACTGTCATGGACACCTTTGAGCAGCGTCTTCACTTTAAACTTTTTTGCATATTCACAAACCAGTCAGCACACACTCCCCATTCTAAGTCCATAAAAGGCCCCAGAACCAGCCACAGGGGGGATTTTTCCCTCCTTCGGGTAGGGGAACCAGTACCCCGCCCCTCCCTGGTATCCTTTCTCTACTGAGAGTTTTCCTTTCACTTAATAAATTCTACTCCACTCACTCTCCAGTGTCCGCGTGCCCAATTCTTCCTGGAAGTGAGATAAGAACTCAAACCTAGCTGAGCTGAGGAGCAGAAAGACCACAACACTATGTGAATTAAATAAATTAGCATACATAGAGTGTTTAGAGCCATATCTGTTTCATAATACATACTCTATTAAGGTTAACTGACACTGGTTGTCAGTTAACTTTAATATAACTTTTTCATGATGTTTTATTCTAACTTCCTGGACAGGGAATTAATGGTCCCCATTTTTATGGCTGGGATTTATGTTCCCTTCTTTCTTTAATATACAGGTGTTGACCTCTAGCAGTTAGGTGACTAATTTCCCAGCCACCTAATCCTATCCCTGCCTTCATCACTATGCCCAAATACCTTCCTTTGAATTAACAGAAATAAAAAATTCTAAGTTTAAGTCTGAAATGGTATTTTGGAAAGGGAAATTTCAAAAAATCAGTTGGTGAAGTAACCTTTTGCTATGTACGCTGATTGAGTATAGAATCAGGCTTGTGGGGAAGACTGAAGCAATTTTTCAGGGAAAACAGACAAGAAGAACAAGATAAAATTCCCTGAATTTTTATGAGCTTTAATGTCTTACTTCCTAGTTTATATGTGAAGTTGGATTAGTTTTCCTCAGTTTTTCCTCATATAACATAACTTGAATATTTCTGTAGTATGCAAAATAAAAGCTGTAACTATGCTACCATGAACTAGTAAGAGTGAGAAGATGGGTTAAATGCAAGTTGGGAGCATTTAATAATCTAATATTATTTTATAAGTCACAAAAAGGGGAATTAACCTTGCAGTTTATCCCAAACATAATTGTCTACAGAATTTTATTTTCCCCTTCAAAGAACATCTCCAAGGAACAACGATCCTCAGGATGACCTCTGTTAACATTGTTATATAAAGAATATATTTGTGATTTTTCTCTTTGGCATTCCTTTGAGAGCCATGCTACTGTTCTGAACAGATGAAGTTTTTTTAGAATGTCTACCATGCCTTGTGGGAAAACCTGACTCCAATCTATCCTATGACACCTAAGCAATAATGTGCTGTGCTTCAGGACTCTGGCACCAGGGCTGTCAAATCAGACTGGCTAGTGGATGTACTGCCTAGCAGGCCATATGAATTGAATGATTTGAAACAACATTCTTTCTCTCTGGAATTTGAACTAAAAAGTACCAATTTAATTGTTGTAGGCTGAAAGATTCAGAGCAAAGGACACCTTGGGAAAGATTTGCAGCCACTGGAGTGATTGCATGTTGATCTTCAACTACTGGCTTTTCTGTTCAGGCTCTCTGTCCAGGAATTGCCTACCCCACCTCAAGGGTGTGTTTCCAGCAGCCATGCTTCACCGGAAGGTCTTATTTCTATGATCATATTTACAATTGTATGTTTTCTCCCAAGATGGAATTGGAACTGAAGAGAAAGGCAGGTTCTTCACATTGGTCGGCTTTGAATGTGTGCTTATAAACTCTGGGTGGATCTGTTTCATCATGCAGAAGAAATCTGAATTAGACAGGGAACGAGAATAAAGAAAATATACACATGAGAATCAGAGACAAATATTCAATGCAAAATACTCCTGGTTCTTTTCTTGGAAACCAGTTGCATTCTTGCCTTGGGATCTTACCTGTGTATACATTAATATCCCTCCTCTTAAAATTCAGCTCTTTTTAGTGGGATCTTGTTATATGCAATCAAGAATCTTAATATAACAGTCACAGGGTGTCTTTGGTAGGGAACAGAGACTATAAGTAAGAAAAACCTAGGAGATAATGAGCAGAAATTTAAAAATTATCAGTCTCTAGAAAAGAATGGAGAGTTTGCATCCAAAAGCCGGAATATCCTGAGAAACCCCATGTAGCAAAAGAGGAAGTTAGGATAACTGCTCCTCTGAGCTACCTTATTCTATCCAATGCTGCAATTCCAGTTCAGAGGTTTTCCTACAATTCTGGCTACTTTTTTCTTTTGGTAATTTTAGAAGGGAACTGTTTTAACCAAAGCAAAGAGATTAACTGAAAAGTTTTCATTGCAGGGCAACTGAAGTGGAGGAAAGCAAGAACTCAAGTGCATTGATGCCCTTAAATTTGCCTGTGTCCATCAAATTGGATACAGAAACCACAAGAGCATGCATGTTTGATTAGCAGTCTCTGAGTAAAAGTTATGCTGAGATATACTCTGGCCTAGACATGCCACAAAATGTGTGGATATTCTTATAAGGAGAAACATTTTCAGATTAAGATAAAAGAAACCTCCAGTATGTTATTTCAAATCTAGCTCACTGGGGATTCATTTTATGTACTTGTTTTTCAGTTTCTGCCTAGTGAAAGTGTGAATACCACTATTAACTTCCTCTGCTGTTAGAAATGAATAAATAATGAAATATTTCAAAGGAATCTGAATTCCTTTACTAAGAAAGTCTATATTAATAAATGGAAAAAACATAAGAATTTTAAATTAGCTATACCATTTTAATTTCATATAAGTTTAGCATTTTAAATGTTAGTTACCTAAAAAAAGAATAAAGCTCTGTATCTGAGGGCACAGATAATTACACCCAATTTTGTTAAAACACAGAGCTAATTAGATTTCTTATTGTTTCAGTACCTATTTCACTTCCTCTCTCTAAGTCTATTTTTTCCTCTCCGTTATCAGTTTAAAGTTGGACAAGGAGGAAACCTTCATTTATTAAGGAGTTATTTGGAATGGGATATGCATTGAGACTGACTTTATCTGGGTTCAAGATGTTATGCAGAATTAAAAAAAATATTGAAACATCACACACACACACACACGCACATACACAATTCACTAGGCACAGATCAATTTGTTTTTACAAATTCAGCATAGTCATGTAACCACAACCTAGATCAAAGACATTACTCCTCAAACTCTCCTATTGTCCTCTTTCAGATTCAATTTAGTCTACAGAGTTAAGATAGTGATCTTAACTAAACACAGTAGATTAATTTTGTCTGGTTTGTTGTTATAGAAATGCAGCCATACAATATGTATTGCTTTGGGTCTGGCTTCTTGCCCTCAATATTATGTGTGTTAGATTCACCTGTGTTCTTGCATGTGGTTGTAGTGTTCTCATTTTCACTATAGCATACTTCATCCTGTTAATATCTCGCAAATTATTTATCCATCTACTGATGATGGCCATCTCCTTCATTCAGGTTTTAAATCCATATTGCTGTTCAGAAATTTTTATTATTTTCACAGCATCCAGAATTTTATGTTTCAGTTCTAGCTAGTACTTTTCAAAATTTCTGAGTGGCTAAATGATGGGCCATCACCTCATAGGATACCAACTAAATTTGGTAGAGAAAGAGATCTTTATTGTGCATACTTTAGGACAAGTTTACCAACCAGTTTATTTGGCTGACTGTTTCTTTCTTTCTAAAACAAAACAAAACAAAACAAAACAAAACAAAACAAAACAAAACAAAACAAAACAAAACAAAACAAAATATCTTTTGGAATTAAAAGTTTAATCTAAAAATTGTTGGGTTCACATTTGTGTGCATTTTTTTAAATCCTGAGACTTGGACTTCTTTCAAAGCATAGCTACCTTTCACCTTCTGGGGTGAAGCGTTTGATCTGTCTTGAGTTCGTGTATCTCAGAGTGTTTCTTTAGCAATTAAGTCATCTCTGTATTACTCCCTGTATTTCATTGGCTGCCTTTCTGCTCCAATGCCCACTAGTGGCAACTGAGTACTGGATGGCTTCTTGCCCTGCATATTATGTGTGTTAGATTCATCTGCGTTCCAACAGATGGCAACAGCACTCTCTAAGCTGCTGCCACCTCTGTACTTATGAGAAGAAACTTTGATTAAGGTTTCCTTTTCCCTACCACATAGTTCTTCAGGCAATTCTCTTCAACAAATGAAGAAGATTTCCTTATGGCCAAAGGTAGTACAATTTTAAAGAGAAATTACAGTGTATAAGGAAAATTTATAAATTTGAGAGGCAAGGGTAGGTATCAAAATGATTAGGAAAGTGTGGTCTTTGGAGTTGATTTTAATCAGGCTAATAGGATATGAAGCCACATTCAATGTTAGGGAAGTCATTTTACCTTTCTGTGCCCTGGATGCATTCAGACAGCAATTCCTGCTTAAAAAGGAAAGCAACTGACAGTTAATCTTTTTCAGGAGGTTTCTCCCAGGTGTCCCTGCTCTTGATGGGCCATGCCAGTCTTCAATTTTCTGTATTCTTTCTTGTGCAAACGTTTCTTCATCAGTTCATTTCCAGAACATTTACCTCCTCTCACTTCATGGAAAATCAGCACCACCGTCAGTAACACCAATCTGGCCCACACAGAGAGCCTTGCTCTCAGGGTGCATTCAAACCCCTGATATGTTGCTCGGTTGTGATCCATTTACATTTTCTGAATGCGGTGACCTTTCTGAATGAGTCGCCTTTAAAATGACCTGGAAGTCTGGTGATACACCAAGAGTGGAATATGGCATCCAGGGTCTGGTGACTGGTGCCTTCACCAAGGGTGACCAGGACATCTTGTTGGATTTCACCGTTGGTAGTACCATCGATATGTACTTTAGATAAATTACTTCCTTAACTGATTGTTAGTCTGTTAAGTTAAACATGTTCATTCTCCAAACACACATCTCCTTTGACATAGTATAATTTCAATCCATTTAGAAAATGAAAGATGTCCTCTTTTAGCAAAGTGATCAATACTTTCCCTTGAGCCAGTAATCCTCATTTATTGAAAAATAATATACTCTTTTCTGTTTTAAGATAAAGGTGTCTACCAGAATAAAAAAGGTACCAAATTATGCCCTCATTGTTCTACAGAAAGATCTATTAGACTCTTATTTTTAAAGTTTTGCAGTTTTCCTTGGTTGCCAGTTCTTCCTATTGCATTTAAACTATATTAATATTAATATTAATTCCTTACATAATTTAATATTTCAAATGTTGATGGCCTGAATAGCCATAAAATTTGGAAACTGGATTATATCAGTAATTTTTATGTGCTAGTTCCATATACAAAGCAAGTGCTAAATCCCCATTGGTTGATTGACCTATTCAATTCCATTTCCTCACCAATTCATCAAAAGACATAAAGTTATCTTAATGCATGATTTTATGAAAACACTGGAGGATTAATAATGAAGTTACCGTTCAATGGTATAAAATGGCAAATATGCAACTTTAAACCTTTTTTTCTAATATGAATCTTACTTGTTGGTTATTAAATGAAACTATATACAGGTGAATGATCTTTCATGCACACAGTAGTCTTCCTTCCGGATCAGGAATAAAAACAGTTCCACAGAACATCCTGGGCAATAAGCACTATTTTATCTTAAACTATCTACTCTGAGTTAGTTGTAGTTGAGTTTTCTGTACCTCTGTGGTTGTCTCAGAGGTATAGAAAAATTAAAAAGCATGATTTCTTATGTCAACAACATGGAATATGACTAAGGGACAAATTATCAGTTTAATTCATTAAATGAATCTGTACGATGTAAACCTGGGCAATAAAGCACTGCATTTGTTCGAGGAATAGAAAAGTATCAAAATGTAGATGGAGCTTTAGCTGAGAATTGAGTGTTGAAGAATAACTAATTTTCCAGGAGAATGGGTGGGAGAGTGCATTCCAGGCAAAGCAAAGAAAATACAAGGAGGCATAAGGCATGAGAGGACATGGTGTTCTCAAAGGACTATATGAAACTCATTGATACTAGTGATTATTATATAAGACATAATCCCCTAATGCTCACTATGCAGCTTCGTGCATTTATAGACTCAAGGATTAAATTCTGATGAGAGTGGAAAGCTTCAGTTTGGTCTCATTCTTAGTAATACCTAGAAAGTAATATAACTCAGTGTAACATTTAGAAAGTAAATTTGGGCTTATAGATTGCCTGTATAATAAATAAAAATATTATAATCTCATTCGACTAGCTAACTTTGAACTTACTCTCTATCAAATCATAATGGTAAAATGAATTATTGGTAGTACACAGGCACCCTTATCTGCACAAGAGAAAACAGGTTTGGCTCTAACCCTGAGAGAGAAGGGGTTTGCACACATAGTTATCAGGGCCCAACTAAATCTTTTAGTAATAAACAGGTGCCTCCACCTTCCAAGGGTCTTTTCTTCATGGCAGCGGCTGGTGATGAGAGCATGATATTATGAATGTGCTAACACCTAATGTGCTTTTCCTAGTTATGGTGGGCTATATTTTGTGCAGAAAACCTAATCTCAAGTCTCATCGGCTTATGATGAGTGCTAGCATTGATGATAGATGTACTCTAAGTACACCTTATCTGATAGCTTCCAAACTATGTTTTGGTCCTGGGATACCCATGAAATATTATCTTCCTCATACATCACTAAACAAAATTCCACTAGTTGAGGTAGACTATGAGTCTTTGTTTCTTGTATCTCAAAGAAGCCAACACAATAAACATAGTCAGGTTTAATTCATGAAAAGTGAGTGGCTGTTTCTTTAACTGGGACTTGTCTCAATGCCAAGAGGCAAAGTCCAGCAAGAACATCTCCTGCCCTGTTCTCATTAAAGAAATAATATGTCTAAGGTTTGATGGGCTTAAATGACTCAATCACAAATTCTGGAATATGTAGTAGGGAGGCAAGAACATAAATTCATTTTGTACACCTCTCAGTCATTACATCATATTAACTGTCATCTTTCAAGCTTCAATTACTGTTCTTAGTGTTGCTGTTACTGTTTCTTGTTGTTTTTTGTTGTTATTGCATTATTATTATATATATGGATCATTTTTTTATATGCCAAGACCAGCGCTTTAGATACTTTAATTTTTACAACAAAATCAAGAAGATGATTACTGGATTTTTACTATTTTAGATTCTGGGCAATAAGGTTGCTGAAGTTAAATGAAACTATTTATAATTTTAACTTCTGATTCAAAAACTATTCTTTCTTATTATTTTTGATCATTTTCTCTCACTTAATAGTTAAACAGCATAATGTTTTAGAAAAAATAGCAAGTGTTAAGATAATTTGTTTATATATGGCATAAAATATTTTGGCAAGCCTACTTCTACCTCATTAGACATTCTGTTGAGGAGTCTTAGATACCACAAGTACAAAACTGGATCAATGATATGGTTTTAATATCCTTTTTCCAAAGATATTGAAAGTACCAATCCATCACCTACTCTCATTTGCCAACTTCAGTAACTTAATTTTCCACTCCAACTTAGAATGATTTAATTTCTTTCTTCCTTATCTCTTGTTCTTAAGGAAAATAGATTTAACTTCATTTGGCGATTGGTTTTATATATGTTAATTGTTTTTTTATTAAGTATTTACTAACTTTTTCTTTTCTGAACATAAAATAAGCTTTCATTCTTTTATGTCTTGTGTTTCCTTTATTTCACAAAACTCATTTTTGTTTTATTTTTCTTCTCCATTTTCCTAGTTAAGCCAAAATCTGCAGCAAATACACACAAGTACATTAATACACGTGAGGGTCATGTAATAGCTTTGTCCTACATCTTAACTTTTATTGAAAGAAACCATATTTTTCTAAGTTGAAATGTCTTTTATTCTTTTCAGTGTATATGGTCAATTTATGAAAACTTGACTTTACTTGTCTTCAAGGTTGATCTTTGTAAAGTTATAAAATTTGTTTTGGTGCTAACTAGTTTGCAGTTTTGATTTCTAGATTACTGCATGTCAAATTTAACCATAATGCTGTCAGCCAGCCGAATGGCTCAACTCCATTTTTCTACTTCACTGATTTTTTCCTTTATTCTAGCATAAGTCATCATTCCCTCTAGGGGACTTGACAGAATAATTCCAGAAGGAAACATTTGCCTAAGTCATTATTTCTGTGTTTGTTTCATGATGTGCCTGAAATGATTTAAAATTAATATTTAGGTGATTTTGTTATTTATATTTTTGTGTTTATATCTTTTCATATTTTTCTTTGCCTAATTGTATGAAATTATTTATAAAAAATAGAAAGTCTTTAAGAAAGTTTTTAATATATTTAAAATCCTTATCTTACATATTGGTATTGAGGAATGTGATTTGGGAGTCATGTAAGAGGTTTGCGGACTATTAAATTTGATTTGCTTTAAAATATTGCATACTAGGGGAAAAATAATCATGTATTTATTGTAATTCTGTAGACATTTACAAATAATATTAACAAATAATATTTACTACTGACTTTTAAAGAAATTTTTGCTGACATAGAGCAGCAGGTATTGTAATTTCTCTGTCATTAAATAATTGAAACTGAAAGAAGGAAAATTCCCACTTACTGGCTTTTTGAAAAATGTGAGTGTGTGTATGTGTGATGCATGTGGTAAATTATATGCAAACACACTGAAGAAGCTGAAAGAGGGCTGATGATTTTCCTTACCTGGTCAGTAAATACAATCAGATGTTCAGTGTATCTAGATGCTCAGCTGACTGTATGAGCCTCCTGGGAGGAATACTGAAAAAAAAAGGTGTGGCAAGAAGTTTTTGATTCAGCTGTGGCAACAGAGGTGAGAGTCTGGTAGCCTAGCAACCTATATTTGGTAGTGAAGGTATTTGTGGTAGTGACTTTATAACTACACTGGTCCTGAGTAATGATCTGGTGAATACTAAACTGTCTACCTTCTTTAAACTCCTGGCTATTTTTTACAGCCTTTTTGTTGGTTCTGTAAAGTATACAATACCTTCTGATAAATCCTTTTCTGCCTAGATAACCAGAGTTAGTTTTCATTGTTTTCCCATCAAAAACTATGATTAGCAATTCCATTGCCCTGCTTGCTACATTTATAAATAAACTTCTGAATGCTTCCCTTCTTTGCTTTTGTAGACTGGTCTAACATCTTATTTTTATTTGTTTCTTTGGTGTAGCTGCCTGTGCCACATGTCCTAATTCCATAACCTATCTGTTTCATTTTGATTTTAAAATATCTTTTTTATTTGCAGGAGCATAAGATTTTAGTCATGTGTACAGATATCCACAATAAATATCAGAATTCTCAGATTCTATTATACTTAAGAGTGATGAGGTAACTAAGCTGTGGCTGATGAGATGCGAGTGGAAGTGATAGTTACAGCTTCCCATTCCTTCCCATAATAGAGGGGATGGCATTTTGCTATCTGTTTTCCCCTTTCCACTTGTTGAAATTCAAGTATGGTTATGAGTCATCTTGGAAATGTGTGAGTGTGAGAGCCCAACATCCCAAAGATGGTGGACCAGCCATTCTAGTAATTCTGGGAATTATCAAATTAGCAGATAAAATTTATCATAGCTTATCCAGTTTTCAAGGGATAACAAATATCTCTTTGAATTAGGAGGACAGATCATAAATGATACACAACCTCACCAAAAGCTATGTCACAACCTTTACCTCTCATGAAGACTTTTAACCCATCTCTCAAGGTTTTGAATGAGTAGAGATATAGTTCTTACTGAAACAAGGAAAATCATTTTCTTGGAATATCATTTATAAGGAATATCATCACATTCATCATTCTTTTAACCTTTATTTTAATCCTTCTACATTTACCAATGTCCATATGTGCTTCAGGATGGCAGTCTTCAAACATCCTTTGGATTCTGTGCTTCACTGTGTGTTTTTCTTATCAGTAGTCCTACTCTAGGAAAATGTTTCATACCCATTTATTTTGAAAATTGCTCTGTTCTCCAAATACTTTCTCTCATACCTACACACATTTCCTGCTATTTCTTTGGGAGATTTCCATATATATTTCCCTATCTTCTTGGCATTGTTATATACCCTCCTATCTGTTTTCATTTAGTACTGCCTAGATTTTCCTTTTAGAGGATAAGGTACTAAATGAAAAGAGTCTAAAATTTGTAAGGTATCAAGAATTCCACAGGAGCTTAAATAGTCCTAACAGACATGCATGTACGTCTGGTATTATTTACTCCCACCCATACCAACTACATATTTGAACATATTTCAAGTATTTAATTTCCTAGGACGAGCAGCAGGATAACTATGATAATAGTAACCCAAGTATCTGGGGTAGGAGGAATCTGGGCCCACTGATGATTCTAGTAGGCTCTTTGATGGCTAAGAATTGCTGAGATTGTCTTCTCAGTGCCACTAGCAGATAATATCCTCAATTGACATGTGTCTATTTTGAGTTTTTGACCAGATTATTGATGAGAATCACTGAGACTGAAAAGTTTTTAGGACTTGATTATAAGGCCCAGTCATTATTACTAATGATCTGGTGCTGGTGATTTTTTCAATATTATGTACATAAATTTTAGTGGTTCTGATTAGGTTCATGCTGATGGAGGACAGGGTACATATAGATACCTGTGTTCTGTTGAAAATGAAAAGCCATTTTTTAAACAGGAGACAATCTTATTTAATTCAGGTAAAAATATTTTTTGAATATTTGAGAATCATTATCTAATGAACATTGAAAAATGAAAAGCTATGACTGTTAAAAAATGCAGTTATTTTGGTGACAATCTCTGATGAAGTTTGAATGTGACAGAGAGGATTAATTTTTGAGGATAATGGTTAGCATGGATAATTCATAATAAGTTTAACAATTCAGAGCTCAAAGCTGTTAAATAATTGCAACTGGATTGCCTATTGGCTTTGTCTGAATCTAAAAGGGACCTTTAATGTACTTAATATTTTGCTAAAACATAATTCAGTCTCAATGACTTTGAAAGGGACATTAATAGTTTTCTGAAAATGTAACCTTGAAAATTAAATCCATTATATATTTCCAAGATTATGGATGAAACTACTCTGTCAAATAAGTCATTACATTAGCATAATGAAGTATGAGGGGAGATATAAGTGAGAAACAGCAAGGAAAATGTACTTTGTACCACAATTTGCCTACATTTAACCAAAATGACCTTTAAAAGCAGAACTGAAGGGTCAGGTTTATCATCACTTTTCCAGCCTTCAAGTAATATATTTCTATTTAGCAGAACAATTTGCTGAAAATTGCTGTGGTAAGAACTATGCTTAGTCCAGCTCCCTACCTACGATATTCAGGGTTTGAGTGGAAGCAACCTCCAAGAATAGCAGTTGGCAGCCATCATTTCCCTGAAGCAAAACATCTGAAGGGTACATGGCTATCACTTTCCCTTGAAAAGCAGAGAAGTCATTAAAAACGTCTTCTGGAACACACATTTATAGAAAAAGAAAGTAGCAAAATGTTAAAATGCTAAAGGAAGTAGCATGGTATGAATATGTCTGTTGCACTGAAGCTGGTAATTGATTGAAAGTGTAGCTTAAAGTTATCAAGTACATTTTTTCATTTCTTGTATTCAAACTATAATTTTTCTTTTCCCTAATGGCCTGGATACCCCTTGACTTGATAAATTATTCTCACTTCAAAGACAGCTGAGGGAAATAATGTCCTGCAGAGTGTCTATCCCACAATGGGCTTGAGTAAATATTTGTTGAGTGAATATTGAATATATGAGCACTGATTCAATTGAAAAGGAGCCCCTCATGTTCACATACAGTATTGTTTAAACAACTGATTGACAGAATCCTCCTGGACAACATTTTAAATTATTTCTGTAATTTTCTCATTCTATAAAAGTGATGTTAATAGTATCTTTTTCTCTGTTTGGTAACTCTAGTCAGCTAAGCTTGTCAAAACTTCAATTTCTTTGCCGTGTCAGTAACTTTTAAGAGAGGACAAAATTGAAACTGATTCAGTACACTGTAATGGTGTTGATGATAGGGGTAAAAGAGTTCCAGTGAAGCTGTTCACCTTGACCTCTACTTGCTGTGTCTTCAGTTATGAGACAGTCACTATGGGAAGCACTATTACCTAAATCCACTGAGAGCTCACAGTCAGGGGTGGCAGGACCCACGTTTTTCATTAATAAACTGCACCGAAATGGAGGTCCGCTTTCTTATTTAATTTGTTCCAGAATTAAAACTTGATCTGAAGTGACAGATTAAAAAAGCCAACTGCAAATATTAAAAGTACAATACAAATAGAGTGACTAATGCACTAATATGACAAATGTAGCATCTGACTGAGTCTATAATTTAAAGGAGTTGTCACTAGATGCCACTCTTTTCACTATGTAGTATAGGTCATCAGTCTGAATAGCTTCAGGTAAATGAGATGTAATATGATCAGTTATAATTCCATAAACCGTAAAAAGACTGTTATCTATAAAACTACAATAAACAATAATGATAAAATGAATAATGCAAAAGCTTAAGATTTTAAACTGATATAACACTTCTAAGATACCTTCTATCCTTTTAGTAGTGGCATTTAACTGTGACACTACGTTTCATTGTGGATTTGGCAAGGAAAATAATTATAGTTAAGTTATTGAACTGTATAAACAGGTGATTTTCATACTTCTTTAAAACTTGGAGTATTATGAAGGTGGCCCATATAATAACCCCACTTTCTTTCATGCACATGTCTATTAAGCTTTCTTTAATGGAAAAGGAAGAGATAGAAGATAAGAGACTGCATATAACCTACAGCCCTTTTTACATCTTGAACATTTTGCAATCTGGTGCATTGATGGGACTCTTTCATTCATGCATGTAAATATTCAATATACGTGTTATAACAGAAAAAAAAATAAGGACTTCATAGCCATTTTCTTTGTGTTACTATGTTAAGCTAAGAAGTGGAAGGTGCCAGATTCAATTTGGAACTCTCTAGCAAGTCAGATTAATGTTTGCTGGCTTCTTTATCTCTGTGCTTCATTGCTCTTGAAATCATTTCCTTTCCTTTTTAATAGTGCTAGCCTCTTTTAAGATGAGTCAGTTGTGAGCTTGAATCCAAATTATCGTAGCACTCATTACAGCCATCAAGCAAAACACAAGTGCTATGAATTAATCTAATGCTTTAAAAATATTATTTTCTCCATTCTAAACTCTGTGCTGTTGCTTTCAACCACTTTTTTTTTTTTTTTTTTTTTTTTTTTTGAGACGGAGTTTCGCTCTTGTTACCCAGGCTGGAGTGCAATGGCGCGATCTCGGCTCACCGCAACCTCCGCCTCCTGGGTTCAGGCAATTCTCCTGCCTCAGCCTCCTGAGTAGCTGGGATTACAGGCACGAGCCACCATGCCCAGCTAATTTTTTGTATTTTTAGTAGAGACGGGGTTTCACCATGTTGACCGGGATGGTCTCGATCTCTTGACCTCGTGATCCACCCGCCTCGGCCTCCCAAAGTGCTGGGATTACAGGCGTGAGCCACCGCGCCCAGCCCTCAACCACTTTTTAAACCAACTTAATGACCATATGAAATAAATATGACTCTACTCACTTTCGGTTAAATAATCTAAGGCTCAGATTTATCCAAGATCACAAAAAAAAAAAAAAAAAAAAAAAAAAAAAAAACTAACAGACTTGGTATTGAAATTCATTTATATGTAAATTATGGAGACCATACTCTTTTCAATAACTGCAATGTCAGGAATAAAATCTCCTTTGAACTTTTCACTCTGATTACTTCTTTGAAACTATCAAAATATAAATGTTGAACACTTCCTGCTCATTAAAAGTAAAAACAGGCAGAAAGTTGAAAGTTAACCATGGCTTCCTTATGTCTCTTCTTTTCTCACACATCCTAAGATTTTCTGTGACCTTCTGCTAAAATATGTTATTTATACTGAAAACTCTTTAGCTGTTTTTATTGTTTTTAAGTCAAGTTTGAAGCACCAACTTTTGGATTGGCTATAACTGACAACTATTAAAAACCTAAAAAAATTATCTTTTCTTCAATATATATTACACAAGTTTATTCCATCCTATATTATAAGGCAATTCAAAATGAAACACTGCTTTGCTAAGTTATATATTTTTGTTATTTACAATCAACTAATTTACTTAAGCATCTCAAATTTTGATACAAGAAGAAATACAGTTGGTTCACACTCTTCAAAAGATCTATGAGCAGAACTAAAATTGTATATCAACTAACTCCTTAACAGATATTAAATTGTCCAACATTATACACACTGTGGTTCTAGGAGAATATCATTTGCTAGAAAGCTAAGACATTTTCACAATGACATCAATAGAAACTCTTAGAATAATTCTATGGTATTTTCTTTTTACTACTCCGAAGATACAGATTTAGTAAGGGCTTACTTCTTTTTGGCAGGTGAGAGGAATAGTGCAAAAAGGCAATTTATGTAGTTACCAAAATAAATCTGAGAAAATCCTGAATGAATGGTAGTTAGCTTACTTGATAATGTTTTATGTTTAGAGATCTGAACACCATTCTGATAAAATGTAAAAAAATGAATGCTTACATCATAAAAATTTGCTTAACTTTCTTTCCATAATTTGTTAAATGAATTCAACAAATTAAAAAATGTGTTTAAGGATGTGTCCAAATATGAATTGTTCAATTTTTATCATAATGATGGGCAATATATCTCTTCACCAAAATCTCTAAGGCTAAGTTTGTTGTTTTATGTTTGCTTATGAAAGAAGTATTTTTCTTCATATTTCATTTGCATTTTCTCTTTTATTGTATAATGCTTATTGCAAATAAAAACAAATTCAAATCAAATATATTCAGCAAAGAAAAGCTTACTATAACATCTAGATTAATTGCATTTAAGTTCTATTTCTGATTTCTATATTGTTCATCTTAAAAATAGAACCAACCTTCATAAGTTTCTTACTTCTTACATATAGATCCTCACTCACTAGAAATAAAAAAGAAAAATTATTTGATATTTGCCTTGTATTTGTAAGTAAAAAGTTTTATTTTAACAAACATTATGTAATTAGAACTTTAAAAATTTAAAAAGTATAGACCATATTCTGTATCTTAAAACAAATGATAATTTTAGAAAAAAAAAGCAAAAAGGTATGTTTTCTTAGCATAATGGAATTAAAGTAGAAGACAATAACAGAAGTAAAACAGAAAAATGTCAATAATTTGGAAATTAATCAATACATGTCTATATAACCCATAGGGTTAAAAAGGAAATCTCAAGGAAATTAAGAAATTATTTTAAACTAAAGAAAAATAAAAGTGAAACATTTTAAACTTTGTGGGATGCAACTAAAGCAATGCTTAGAGGGAAATGTATAGTATTACATACTCCTATTCAAAAAAAAGATTACAAGACAATATTCCAAAATTCTACTTAAAGGATAAAAAGAAAAGCAAAATAAATCAGATTTATGAAGAGAAAAGAAATAATAAAAAGAAGAAATCAATCAAATTTAAAATAGATGTACATTAGAAAAAAAAATGAAACCAAAAGCTGATTGTTTAAAAAAAGATCAATATAATTGATAAACCTCTAGGGAGTCTAATTTAAAAAAGAGGCACAAATTGCCAAAGAATTAGCAAAACAAGAAGCGACACACAATAATCTTAAAGATATTTAAAGGACAATAGCTGAATATGTGTAACTCTAGGCACATACATTAGCAATTTAGATGAACTAGACTTATTCCTTCTAAAGCATAATCAATCAAAACTCACCAGAATAAAAGAGAAATTCTATAATTATTATGGAAATTTAATTATAAAATTTTTCTGAAAAGAAATCACCAGCCTAAATTATTTCATGGATAAAAATAAACCAACCATTTAAAGAAGACATAACAACATTTCTATACAACATAATTATTCATTAGGAAATGTAAATTAAAACCAAATCTTTTAGAATGGGTAAAATATAAACATTCTAGCCATGCCAAATACTAGAGATGATGCTGAGCAAGCAGATTTGTCCTGCGTTCTTGGTGAGAATGCAAAATGGTACAGTCACTCTGGAGAAAAGTTTGGCAGCAACTTAAGCATAATTCAGTATATGACACAGCAATACCACTTCTAGCTATTTACTCTGGAAGAATAAAAACTTACATTTACCCAAAAACTGTCTCTAAAAGTATATAGCAGCTCCATCCATAATTGCATTGAATGGGAAACAACCAAAATGTCTCTCTCACAGGGTGAATGAATAAACAAAATGTGCATCTATAGAAAAGAACACAACTCAACAATTAAAAACAGCAATGACAACAATAACTCAAAACACCCTCCAATAAACTACTGATACATGCAACAACTTGGATGAATCTCAAAGCATTATACTAATTGCAAAAAGTCAGTCTCAAATGTCTATACCATGTGTGATTTGATTTCATTTGATTTAAATGACACTCTAGAATATATAAAATTATATTGATGGGAAACATACCAGTGGGTAAAGGAAGAAGGGAAGGTTGTGACTATAAATGGCTAATACAGGTCATTTTAGGGGATATAGAGCCATTTGGTGTCCTGATTTTGGAATTGTGTCAAAAAAGAATCAATTTCACTATATAATAAATAAAAACATAAAATTAAAATTGGTGATTGTAATGTACTACATCCTGGAACCATTTTTTTAAACTATATTTTTAAGCTCTTCTGGATTAATCAGGATTTGAGGTACAAATAAAAGAGGTTAATGTTTTTGTTGTTTCACATAGCAGACATATTCTATGTGAGATAATGATCATTATGAAAATCACTACAGATCAATCTCAAATTGATCTGTAATGTTTGATCACTCCTAGGGAAAGAGGATTCTGAATTGCTGCATTTCTCATTGTCTTTCTTCCTCTGTATCTTGCCTTGTAAGCCTGAGCTGATTTATCAATGCGTTATCAGTAGGTTTGACAATTTGATTTTACTTCTTTGGAACCTGGAGACTGTTCCATACTAAGGCCATAGAGCATATTGATAGGATGTTTTTCTTTTCTTTTTTTTTTTTTTTCAAAGAAATGCATGCTAAATACCTGGTAAGATATGAAAGAACTCCAAAATGTGAGTTTTATTCCTATTTTGGGGTTTATTATTTTGTGTTATATTGATTACTCAATTGTCTGGATTCTATTATACTTTTAATTAACTTAAGAACAGAAATTACACATTGCATTCCTGTTTCCAACAAAACAATTATATGCCCTGTAGACAGCAATACACTTACTGAAAGTAAATAAACGTGAAATGATCTTTTTAAAATATCTGAGAGGAATTATAGTGTGTTTTGTTTTTTATGTTTAGATCTGTACAATGTAGGATTGTTCTGCATAGGGATCTGTGCAGCTGTTTCTTATTTTATATTACTATAACATTCAAAGATACAAAGACAAAATACTAGTTGAACTGCTCATTTTTATGAGTGTCATGGCAAGGAATTACAAAGTGAATACAAGTAAAAGTCCTAGGTTGGGTCTTTGGTATGGGGCCAACTTCAATAAATATTTCTAAGAAGTAAGAATATATAATTAATGTGCCAGAGGGCTAAAATCAAGGCAATGTCTGTTATTATCAAAGGACATCTCAATAGCAGCAATATGAAGGGAAAAAATACTGTAATTATTAACATAATGATTTTATTTAAGTGGAGATAACAGCTTAAACTTTTAATGTCTGTTTCCTTCAAATTATTTTTTATACAAACTATTCTTATATTGGCAGACCTTGGTTTCTTGACTTCTATTTGAAAAGTGTCAAGGATGTGGGGGAAAAAAGTATGTGTGTTGAGATATAAGGTCCAGTTTCAAAGAAGGTAAATTATCGTGTGTGTGTGTGTGTGTGTGTGTGTGTGTGTGTGTGTGTATGCGCGCACGCGCGCATGCGCGCCTGTGTGTGTGTGTGTGTGTGTGTGTGTGTGCGCGCGCACGCGCATGCGCGCGTGTCTGTGTGTGTGGTGTATACTCTGGTTTTGCTCCATTTTGTTACAGATCAATTTTATATGCTTCTGTGCCTTCTTTTGAGGCCATAAGTACTAATCTCTAATGCCACTCTCATTCTTGCTTCTCCTTTAATCTAGTCGAGGGAAGGTGCAATTAGGAGATCTCGGGAAGAGAGGGAATAACATCTGGGTTCTTGTTATCCCCCCACCTATCCACTGGTTATAGTTTGACAGTGATTGTGTTTCTTTCCTTGCCTTTGGAGCTCTTATTATGAGACCTCTTTCTTTTGTCTGTAGCTTTTGATTAGCTCTGGCTACACTATTCCATCTTCTTACCGTTATGAACCTAGAGGTACTCATGATTTCTCACTGTTCTTAGTTACTCTATACTTCATAGTATCTTACTGGTTCTCTTATTTTGGTCACACCTTGGTAAATAGTTGTTTCATTACATCTTCAATTAATATTTTAAGTGTTCTATTTCTGGCCTGAATTTGGACTAATACAGACTGGATGGGTGGGAGGCATTTATTGTTACCCTGTTTAATGTTCTCCTTCTTCATACTTCAAAACTTAAATGAAATACATTTTAATTCATGCTATTTGTGAATATAATCTCTATACTGTTACTTGATATTTCATATCTATTTCTTGAGAAGATTATTGCAACAAATTTTGAAATGAGTGAACTTCTAAGAAGAAAGAAGTGGCTTTACATGAATTGCCAGCATTTTCTTTTTCACTGGGGTAAAGTTGACCTTTCCTGAAACCTTTATCTAATGGATGACATTATGAAGAAAGGCATCTTCAACGTCAAAGGGCACTGTTTGGTCTCGTCTTCATTCGAAGAGTATAGAGTCCAAGATGAAAGTAAACCTGGCACTTTTACCGGAGGCATCTGGGACAAGATCCCATTTAAACTTTTGGATAAAAATGGGGGGAAGTCTTGGGATCATTTCCTAGAATTAATGAGAAAATGCCACGAGGGCACAACAAGTTCCTCCCTTATTTATACTGCTTAATTGGCATACATGTTTGTTTGGAGAACCTTAAAAGGAAACTTGGCAATAGATATGTGACCACATCAAGAGATTGGAGTTTGGATTGCTTACTCTTCCATGAGGGTTCAAGCTGGCAAACACACTAAGTTTATTTTACAGCAATTAATTGAAGGCCAACAAAGAAAATAAATCTTTTTTATATATTTCCAGGTTTGTGTGTTCCCCTGCTAATAAGCCTCAAAAATTAACACTGCCCTCAGGGTAATAACATAAATGTTTAATTTATGTTATTAATTTAATCGTTTAATTTAAATAACTTTTAAATTCCGCATGAAGCACGCAATAATATTTCTAAGAGAGAAATCTTAGTGGGATTTTTTTAATGCATTTTCTTATGTAAGTGGCACCCATTTACTAAGGAAAATATAGAACATGCTTTTGATGCTAAGCTTCTCAATAGAAATCAGGTGTGAAGTTGTGGAAAATTACTATAACAATGTACATAGGTATATTTATATTCTTTATACATATATTTGTACAAATAATCAAAGGTGGATTGTTAAAAGTTGTTGTGTTGGCAGCAGTTAATTAATTATGAGCATATTCAGGTAGGTTACTACAAAGGAGGCAAGAATTTAAATAACTATTAAAGAATATTTTTTAATGGCCAAAGTTTCTCTGCTGTATATCTAACCATGCTGATTAAACCCATAATTATGAGACTTGAATAGTAACACTACCGGTTGAGTTCTCTGCTGATGTGATTAAAAGGTTCTATCAGAGACTAACCTTCAGATATTAAACTGGGACAGCCTTTCAAATAAATGATGGTGATAAGGCTTCGGGAGCGAGAGACAACACTGGAATAAAAGTTCAACATGCCCCAAAGGATTCTGACGGTGCATGATGACTGGAGGCCTAAAAGCTAATAAAAAATAAACTTTCTACAGAAGTGCTGTCAAAAAGAAATAGAAAAAAGAATTTAAAAGGTGACTAAGAAATAGCCCCAAGAAAGAAAACTTAGGAAAGCTCTCCTTTTACAGCAAAATGAGAGAGATTTAAATGAAGATATGTTAAAAGATTATACAGTTTTCTCCTTTTTAAAATGCATTTCCTAGATCTGACCTTTACAGAGTTTCTTTCTATTTTCTGACAAGGTGAAAGAATGAAATATTACAGATAGAGCTATCTTAATCCTTCAGTCTTTTGTGAAGGAAGGAATCATGAGCACAATTTTTCTATACAATATTTGGAAAACACATTTTTATGAAGCCAAAAGAAAGATAAGGAGGTGGGTCAGCAAAGGGTTGGATTATCCTCTCTTTCAGCATCTCCTACACAGGTTGGGCCTGAGAGGAGGGAAGGAATGGGCTGCTAGCCCATTTCATCCATATACTCCCAATAGGAACAATCAAAGTCTGACTTGGTATGCAGAATTTTTGGATGGGATGAAGAACATTTCTGTGATCGCAGTTTTAGAAATAACAGTTTCACAGGGAGAAGGCTGAATCTTGTGTTATTAGAACGTAGGGACAAACAGGACCTGAGGAAAATTGCATTAGAGTTGAGTGAGCGAGGCTGGTCTGCCACTGCACAATAATGAAGGCTACCATTGAGACGTGGAAGAGAGGCAGACGAGTTTCATGGAGGTGTACAAAGCCCCATTTTTAGAAGGGCCCTATGTTTACCTTGATGATGTGGTTCCACTCTCTTGAAATTCTGTATACTTTTTGAAAGATGGGCCTTAAAATTTCATTTTGCATTTGGTTTTGCAAATTTATGAGGCATGTTCTGTGTGAAAGGCATATAAGTTTTTGTTAGCTTAGAATATTCTAAGTATCCTTAATTGTTTAACAGGTCTTTTATGCCTCCTGTTGGTTCCAGAACATTGGGGGAATGTGGCAAAATACATCTAGTTAGGTCTCTTTTCTTCATGTTTCACTCAAGACTCCAGAATCTACTTAGTGCTACATTGGCCAGAGATACAATGGAAGGTAAAATCTTTAGGTGCTTAGAGCTAAACAGTAGGGCCTAAGTCATTTGCCTTTTTTCTATCACATTGCCGTGGGTTTGTGCGATGGGAATCTGATAAATCACAACATTCTCTATGGAAAGTCACATTCCTTTTAGAACTAAATGAGACAAGAGGCAGTCAATAAGAAATTATTGATCCCCATGGGCTGTTCAGTACTGTAGTAAGTACTATCTCTACCTGTTTATACTCTTTTTTACTATGGCCCTATTCCCATGAATGTTTTATAGTTCCACAAAGTTCCCCACAGGCAATGAGGCAGTACAGCATATTGCTTAAGAGGATGAACTCTAAGCTAGAAAACTTGAGGGCAATTTCTTGAGCTAGTATTTCCTAACTGTGCAACCCTGAGGAAATATTTTTTCCTTTGTGTCAGTTTCCTTAGACATTAAAGAGGGTCCTCAGATATTAGAGAGTAAATAGTAGTACCTACTTTATACTTCTACTATGAGACTTGAACATGTTAATACATTAACTTCATTAAACAATGTCTGTTAAATTTTACCTGCTCTTACAATTGTCATGGTCTTGGAACTTTCAAACAGGAGCCTTGCATGGAAATTTCTTTTCTTTTTTTTTTTTTTTTTTTTTTTTTTTTTTTTTTTAAAGTCTGAGATTAGCTTGTTGAGGCAGAGTAGAACTGTTATGTACAGAATTCTTTTTTTTTTAATTTTTTTTAAAAAAGCAGGCATTAGGGACAAGCAGTCTGTGCCAAGTTTTCTATATCACTATGCAACTCACAACAAAACAGTCCTTTGCATATAGTAGGTTCTCTGCAGCTCTTTGTTAGTTTGCTATGGTATTCTTTGGTTTTGGCTTTATGGAATTCTTTGGGTCTGTTTAATTAGTTTAATTTTGAAGAAAAATCACATAAAGCTATATTACCAAGATATGGTTGCATAACATAAACATACCAGTCTCTGAAAACACTTGCTGATTTTGTTTACATGAAACTTGCTTTAGAAAGGAAAAAAAAATCAAGATTTCCCTTTCAAACTTTCAAACAGGAGCATACTTTTGATGTCCAAGAACATGTGAAAATGTTTTTGCCCAAAATATAAACCTCTGATGATGAGATTGAGTTAGGAAATATCACAATTCTTAGTGGCGTATTACTGTATTAAAGATAACCTGTATCTTGAACTTTTTGGTAACTTCAGACACAGAAATTGAAAAGTTACTCACAGGCCTCTGCAAGAGAAAAAAAAGTGTCTTTTTCACCACTCTGTGGCCTATGATAAACTGTAATTAACAGTTTGCACAGTACTATATTGGTAGGAGGGTCAAAGATTGCAAATAACTTTCCCCACTGCTCACTAACTAATGAGAGACAGCTGCAAAGAAAATTAAACAGTATAATTAAACTTTAGTCTTTTTTGTTCCATTATTTAAGCAATATAGTTAGAATTTTCATGTCACCAAAGAACTAGAAAATAAATTTTCATATTGCTACAGGGAGAAAAATTCTTTTGTGTGATAAAATCTTATTCATCTTGGACACACTGACTGGCCTCACCATTTTACTGATAAAAATCTGACCTTAGCTGCTCTTTCATTGGGAGATGCTCCTTAGGTACATTAATATTTAGAGGGAAAGACAGAAAGGCAAATCTTATTATTCCAACATATACTCCCTTTTCCTCATTGTCCATCTTACAAGTCATATCTAGTTTCCACATTCCTATGATTTACAGAATGAAGAGGAAGAGGACTCTATTTGTGTTAGACAGTTTCTAAGTGTTGTCTTACTCATATTTTTCTTAACTTTCATAGCTATTTTCATATCCTGGAAATACTTTTGTCAGATAATAATATAAAATCTCCTCCTATTCATCACTAATTAAAACACCTAGGTGTAAACAAGCAAATTACATAATTCGCCACTAATATTTTCCACTATGTACATATCTTCATAATCAAACATGAGATTAGAAAACATCAGTTAACTCTAAATTGTATTATGTCCTACAGAACTGACTACATGAGAACAAATATTTTGTCTGTAAAACTAAAATTTTTATTGTATGTTAATTTTATAGGTCCTTTCCCTGATTTTAATAGGAAAAATAAATTCATTGTAGTAAATTCAGAAGTTATCTGCCCCTTACATTGAAAAAGAAAAGTATAAAAAATCATTTACAATCTTCCAACCCAGAAAAAACATTTTTATTATTGGATATATTTCCTTACATATGCATGCACATACAAACTAATGAATACGTACACATGCACACTTATACCCAGGGTTTATAGTGAGTGTCTGAAATACACGTATTTCACAGTAAATGTGATTTTTAATATACATTCTGCTTTGATAGTTATTGATTATATTAATTATAACATATTACATGAATATGTATAGAAAATAAATATCTAATGTTTCTCTATGCAAGCAATCCCAACAGAAATCGAGGTTATATGTTTTATTCTTAAAATAGAATATCATAAATTACTAAATCAGTCTCAGTAGAGCTTCAATCAGTATAAATATCTTCATCTTACAGGTCTAGGGGTTTAGGGAAAGTTGATTCCTCTGGAGAATAGGACAAAATTTAGTGAAATTCAAGTGGTTTTTGTGACATCCTTTTCCTAATATTTTATCCTATTTTCTTTCTTTTTGCTTCACAATGCAGTTTTACTCTCTGTTTCTTAGAAACATATGGTTTTGTTTATCTCCTGATTTCACAAAGTCCCAGCGAGGTCACCTCTGCTTTCCCACTGACTTACCTTTTCAGTACTTTCCATGTATGTCTACTTTTAATCTTTTTATATCAAAATATACATGCGCTTTCTCTTAATGAGTTGTCCATTGGTGCATAAATAATCACATTAAATAAATATGCATCTAAGATGGCTGACTAAAAGCAACATCATAGAAAAAAAAAAAAAAAAAACATAAGCATGTCAATCATTCACCGGCAACCAGGGTATCCAGGTTCTCTCATCAAAATTGACTAGATGGCTGGCATAAGCCATGGAGAGAAGGAAGAGCAGTGTGGTGCAGCAACAGCCCACCTGAGCATCACACAGGGAAGGGGAATTCCTACCCCAACCAAAGGAGGTGGTGAGTGAGCATGCTACCCAGCCCGGGAAACTGTGCTTTTTCCACGGAACTGTGCAACCCACAGATCGGAAGATCCCACTTGCAGACCCATGCACTGGGACCTAGAGTCCTAATCCCAGAACACAGATTCTTACAGCCTCTCAGCTGGTATCTGCTTAAACCTACCAAATTCCTTGGGGTAGGGGTGAACAGCACTGGCTGTAGCTACCTGCTGCCTAAGCCATATGAACTCCTTGGGGAAGGAGAAGCAGCTAGCACTGGGACTCCCATTGCCTAACATGCAAATCTCCCTGTGCAGGGTAAAGGTGGCACCCTTTTCTATAGCTCCAGGCTGAGCTTTTCCTCTGCTGGAGCCAGGGAAGCTGGATGGCTTGGGACCAAGATTTGTCCCCACAGCTCAACACACAGGCTGTGGCAGTGGAGAGCCAAAGTACCTCGTCAGCTCTAACGCTAACCAATCCTTCCTCAGTGGGTAGGGCTTCCCTGCAGTATCTCCAATAACTTCAGCCAGAGGGTCAGGGACAGAATTTGGATCTTCCTGGGCCTGAGCCACTAGCAGGAGGGGTGGTCACAGTCTCTCTGGACCAGCAGACTTATCCTCTTCTTCTGGTGGTTTTGAGGGATCCAAGTAGCCCAGAGGAGCGGTTTCCCCAAGTGAAACATACCCTCTCCACCAAGGGAAAAAGTACTTTGTTAAACAGGTCGTGCCCCCCAGCTAGGTAAGACCCTCCAGCAGGGTTTGTCAGATGCCCTATACAGGAGCGATCCTCCTGGAATCAGGTTGGTGCCCCTCAAAGTCAGAGGTCTCAGAAGGAGCAGGAACCCGTCTTTCCTATTCTCCAGCTTCCTTACGTGACATCTCCAGACATAGGAGTGAATCAGATAGATAGGGTCTGAAGTGAAGCCCCTGCATACTACAGCTGCCCTACAGAAGAAGGACCTCACTATTGAAAGAAAAGCAAACAAGCAGAAAGTGACAACAACAGCATCAGCAATAACAACAAAAAGCCACCCATGAAAATGCCTTCCAAGGGTCTGCATCCTCAAAGACCAAAACTAGACAAACTGACAAAGATGAGAAAGAATCAGTGAAAAAATGCTGAAAACTCAAAAAGCCAGAGTGCCTCTTCTCCTCCAAATGATTGCAATGTCTTTCCATCAAGGGCACAGAACTGGATGGAGAATCAGATGGACGAAGTGACAGAAGTAGGCTTTAGAAGATGAGTACCAAAAAACTATGATGAGCTAAAGGAGCATGTTCTAATCCAATGCAAAGAAGTTGAAAACCTTGATAAAAGGTTAGAGGAATTGCTAGCTAGAATAACCAGTTTAGAGAGGAACATAAACGACCTGATGGAGCTGAAAATCACAGCAAGAGAACTTCATGAAGCATATACAAGTATCAACAGCTGAATCAACCAAGAGAAAGAAAGGATATTGGAGTTTGAAGACCACCTTACTGAAATAAGACATGCAGACAGGAATACAGAAAAAAGAATGAAAAGGAATAAACAAAGCCTCCAAGAAATATGGGACTTCATAAAAAGACTAAATCTCTGATTGATTGATGTACCACAAGGAGATGGAGAGAGTGAAAATAAGCTGGAAAACACATTTCAGGAAAAACTGCTAAGGGCACCCAGAGAGAAAGGCCAGGTCACATACAAAGGGAAGCTCATCAGACTAACAGCAGACCTCTCAGCAGAAACTCTAAAAGCCAGAAGAGATTGGGGGTTAATATTCAACATACTTAAAGAAAATAATTTTCACCCTAGAGTTTCATATCCAGCCAAACTAAGCTTCATAAGTGAAGGAGAAATAAAATTCTCTTTAGACAAGCAAATGCTGAGGAATTTCATTACCACCAGTCCTGCCCTACAAGAACTCCTGAAAGAAGCACTAAATATGGAAAGGAAAAACCAGCACCAGCCACTGCAAAACCACACCAAAATTTAAAGACCAATGACACCATGAAGAAACTGTATCAATTACTATGCAAAATAACCAAGTAGCATCATGATGACAGGATCAAATTAACACATAATGATACTAACCTTTAATGTAAATGGGCTAAATGCCCCAACTAAAAGACAGACTGGTAAATTGGCTAAAGAGTCAAGACTCATCAGTGTGTTGTATTCAGGAGGCCTATCTTACTTGCAAAGATACATACACACTCAAAATAAAGGTATGGAGGAAAATTTACCAAGCAAATGGAAAGAAAAAAAAAAAAAGCAGACGTTGCAATCTTAGTCTCAAACTAAACAGACTTTAAAATAACAAAACCCAAAAAAAGACAAGGAAGGGCATTACATAATGGTAAAGGGAACAATTTGACAAAAAGAGCTAACTATTCAAATATATATGCACCCAATACAGCAGCACACAAATTCATAAAACAAGTTTGTAGAGACTTACAGACTTAGACTCACACACAATAACTATCAGTGCTAGACAGATCAATGAGACAGAAAAGTAACAAGTATATTCAGGACTAGAACTCAGCTCTGGATCAAGTGGACCTAGTAGATGTCTACAGAACTCTTTACCCCAATTCAGCAGAATATACATTCCTCTTAGTAACACATGGCACTTATTTTAAAGTTGACCATGTAATAGGAATTGAAACACTCCTAACCAAATGCAAAAGAACGGAAATCATAACAGTCTGTCTCTTAGACTACAGTGCAGTCAAATTAGAACTCAGGATTAAGAAACTCACTCAAAACCACACAATTTCGTGGAAATTAAAAACCTGCTCCTAAATGACTCCTGGGTAAATAATAAAATTATGGCAGAAATCAAGAAGTTCTTGAAATCAATGAGAACAAGGAGAAAACATATGAGAATCTCTGGGACACAGCTAAAGGAATGTTAAGAGGGAAATGTATAGCATTAAATGCTCACAACAGAAAGGTAGAAAGATCTCAAATTGACACTTTAACATTGCAATTAAAAGAGCTAAAGAGACATGAGCAAACTAATCCAAAGCTAGCAGAGGCCAAAAAAAAAGAAAACAAAGAAAAAATTCAGAGAACAATTGAAGGATATAGAGACACAAAAAAGCCCCTCCAAAAATCAGCTAATTCAGGAAGTGCTTTTTTAAATAACACAATAGACTACTAGCTAGACTAATAATGAAGAAGAATGAGAAGAATCAAATAGACACAATAAAAAATGATAAAAAGGGCATCACCACTGATCCCACAGAAATATAAACTACCATCAGAGAATACTATAAACACCTCTATGCAAATAAACTAGAAAATCTAGAAAAATGACACATTCCTGGACACACACACCCTACCAAGACTAAACCAGAAAAAAGTTGAATCCGTGAGCAGACTATTAACAAGCTCTGAAATTGAGGCAGTAACTAATAGAATACCAACCAAAAAAAGCCCAGGACCAGACAGATTCACAGCTGCATTCAACCAGAAACAGAAAGAGGAGTTGGTATTATTACTTCTGAAACTATTTTAAACAATTGAAAAGGAGGGACTTCTCCCTAACTCATCCTGTTACCAAAACTGGGAATAGACACAACAAAAGAGACACAACAAAAAAGAAAAACTTCAGGCCAATATCCCTGATGAACCTGCATGAACACATCCTCAATAAAATAGTGGCAAACCAAGCCAGCAGCATATCAAAAAACACCCACTATGATCAAGTTGCCTTTTCCCTGGTATGCAAGGCTACTTCAACATATACAAATTAATAAACATAATCCATCACTTAAACAGAACCAAAAACAAAAACCATATGATTATCTCAACAGATGAAGAAAATGCCTTTGATAAAATTCAACATTACTTCATGTTAAAAACTCTCAATAAACTAGGTATTGATGGCACATACATCAAAATAATAAGAGCTATTTATGACAAACCCATAGCCAATATCATATTAAATAGACAAAACCTGGAAGCATTTCCTTTGAAAACCAATGCAAAACAAGGATACCCTCTATCACCACTCCTGTTCAATATAGTATTGGAAGTTCTGGCCAGGACAATTAGGCAAGAGAAAGAAATAAAGGTATTTAAATAGGTAAAGAGGAAGTCAAGTTGTCTTTGCAGATGACACGATTTTATATTGAGAAAATCTCATTATCTCAGACCCCAAACTCCTTAAACTGATAAGCAACCTCAGTAAAGTCTCCGGATACAGAATCAATGGACAAGAACCACAAGCATTTCTTTACACCAACAAGAGGCAAGCAGAGAGCCAAATCATGAATGAACTTCCATTCACAATCACTACAAAGAAAATAAAATCCCTAGGAATATAGCTAACAAGGGCGTGAAGGACCTTGTCAAGAAAAACTACAAACCACTGCTCAGGGAAATAAGAGCGGACACAAATGAAAAAAAAAATCCATGCTTATGGATAGGAAGAATCAATATGTGAAAATGACCATACTGCTCAAAGTAATTTATAGATTCAATGCCCACTATCAAACTACCATTGACATTCTTCACAGATTTATAAAAAAACTATTATAAATTTTATATAGAACCAAAGAAGACTCAATATGACCAAGATAATCTTAAGCAGAGAAAACAAAGCTGTAGACATCACATCACACTACCTGACTTCAAACTATACTACAAGGCTACAGTAACCAAAATAGCACAGTACTGGCAACAAAACAGTTATATAGACCAGTGGAGCAGAACAGAGACCTCAGCAGTAACATCACACATCTACAACCTTCTGATTTTGACAAACCTGACAAAAACAAGCAATGGGAAAGGGTTCCCTATCTAATAAATTGTAGTGGGAAAACTGAGTAGTCAAATGCAGAAAACAAACTGAATTCCTTCCTTACACTTCACACAAAAATTAATTCCAGATGGATTTAAGACTTAAAGTTAAAACCCCAAACCATAAAAACCCTAGATGAAAACCTAGGCAATACCATTCAAGACAGGCATGGGCAAAGACTTTATGACAAAAACTCCAAAAGCAATTGCAACAAAAGCCAAAATTGACAAATGGGATCTAATTAAAATAAAGAGCTGCTTCTGCACAGCAAAAGAAACTATCATCAGAGTGAACAGGCAACCAACATAATGGGAGAAAAATTTTGTATATACCCAAAGAAATATAAATTATTCTACTCTAAAGACACATGCATACAATGTTTATTGTAGTACTATTTATAATAGCAAAGACATGGAACCCATCCAAATGCCCATCATTGATAGACTGGATAAAGAAAATGTGGTACGTATACACCATGGAAGACTATGAAGCCATGAAAAGGAATGAGATCATGTCCTTTGCAGGGACATGGATGAAGCTGGAAGCCATCATCCTCAGTGAAATAACACAGAAATAGAAAACCAAACACCGCATGTTCTCACTCATTAGTGGGAGTTGAACATTGAGAACACATGGACACAGGGAGGGAACACCACACACCAGGGCCTGTTGTGGGGTGGGAGGGTAGGTAAGGGAAGTTAGAGAATGAGTCAGGTGTAGCAAACCACCATGGCACACATATACCTACGTAACATACATGTTCTGCACATTTATAGCTTTTTTCCTTTTTCTAGAAGAAATAAAGAAAAAAATGCATCTCTTGGAAGAATTAATAAGACGTTTGGTCATATGCCATAATGTTTCAGAGATACAATGGATGTAATTCTCTTCTCAATAAACTTATCTCTCATGTAAAATATAGCATTGATAACTAATAGAATAAGGGGTGTGATCTGCATAAGTGGGGAAAATATATTTCTGTGATAATTATATACCACAGATTAATTTTGATTAGGCAAATGGTGTTAAGAGGAATTTTCCCATAAAAGACACACTGCTTCATTGATTTGCACCTGAAAAATGCCAAACAAGGCATTTCATCTTTCTCTGGGCTTCAGGTTTTTTTTCACTTTTAATGCACTAAGTTTTTAGAGAAGTTCAGCTCATAGCAAAATTGAGTAAAAGGTACAAAGATTTCCCGAATATAGCTTGCCCCACATATGCATAGCCTCTCCTATTATTAATATCCTCCACCAGAATGATACATATGTTAAAACTGAAGGGTTTTAGGCTTAAAAAAAAATAAAGGGGTTAGAATGAGGGAAAATATATAATAACTCTATTGTTAAAATTACTACAAAATATTAAGACTTATTTTATGGTGAATATAAATAGGAACAAATCAGTATCTTCCCAGCTATTCCATTGTCTATGGGGACTTTAGTGCCCATTTGACTACCTGTGTCCCTTTCATGACCCTTTCCTCTATGTCTTTACAACTCATGCAGCTCTACTTATTTTCTGGAAACCACTGTCATTTATCAATAAAACCTCTCATATGCGCCACCTCTCCTCTGTATGATCCCTTTATCCTTTCTCTTATGGGAGACCTGACTCTTCTTTATGGACATGGCTTTCTCTGGAGTCCTCTCAAAATGAGGTTGCTTTCTTCTTCTATCCTGTACCCTTTGGTCTTGAGGCAGGTGAATCCCCTTCCTGATTTTCTTTATTGCTTTCTTCCCACCATCCTTTTGCTCTTTTCCATCTATACCTAGCACTTTCATGTCTTCAGACTATGCTGATGCTACTCCGCTTTGTGATAGTAAGTCCTAAGCACTCCCCATCATTTCTTTGCTCCTGGTCACTGTCTCTTCTTTTGTATTGCTGTTGTAATTCTTGGTGATTAACATCTACAAAGTGATAGTTCTGATATGCCAGGCCCTCACTCTTTCAACCTTCTCTTCTTCAATAAGCATCTTCTTCACCTTTGCTCAGCTAATTATTCCTTGGTCACTCCTTAAATATAATCATTTCCAGTAATTGCAAGCTCTTCATAGTTTCAATTTATGCCTTTCACTCTTCATTTAGCAGCTCCAATTTTTTAATCTCATGCCCTTTTGCAATCCCATAACAGCAATCCTTCTCCTTCCCTAGGACCTACCTGTAATGGTTTCTATCATTATCCTTACTTCCCTCCAGTTCTTAATTCCCTCCTCACCTTACTATTCCAGCTTAAATTTCATAGTTATTCATTATAATCATACCCTTCTACTCTATTGTTTATTTGTCCCTCTCTCGTTTTCTTGTACTTGCTTGAAAAAAGTCAGAATTATTTTGAAATAAGAGGGTGGGAACATACAACAATATTGATTGACCTGACTCTAAATTCACGAGCAGTCATGTCACATGGACCATTAATGCTACCAAGCGTTGGACTATATTTGATTCACTTTCTTTCTCCTCTTACTGCATATGCCCTTCTCATGCCTCAGATCTCGAATTGCCACCAGCCTTTATGGAAATATGTTTGCCCTTCTATTGAGAAAATAGAGAAGATATTTCCCACATGCTGTAGGAACTACCACATCTACCTGTCTACCTCAATTTCATATTGTCAATTCTGCTTTCTTTTTCATTACTATGAATTAAATGTTTGTGGTTATAGTCATGGTCAAACTCTTCACTTATTTACAATATCCCATGTATTTTCTCCTCTTTAAGACATTGTTCCTTTAATTCTTTCCTCTCTCTCCTGCAGTATCAATTTTTACCTCTATGATGAATAATCCTAATTTGGTATGCAAATATGTTATTTTGCCCATCTTTAAGCAAAATAAAAACAAAACACATCTCCTCTCCTCATCTTAAATATCCTTAGTCCATGTGTTTTCTTTACAGCAGAACTCCTAGAATATTTTGTGTACTCACCTTCTTTAGACTCAATCGTCTAATTTTCAACCTATTAAAATCAGACTTTGGACCCCACTACTGCATCAAAACTGTTTAACAATGTTACTGATGACTTTCATGTTAAATTCAGCAGTAATTAATTATTCCTCTTGTTGATTTGTCATCAGCTTTGTCTTTATGTCAACACTTTTTGCTTCATCTATATACTCATTCTTTCGGTGATCTCATTCAATCTATGCCTTTGATTATCATTTATGGAGTCACAGCTCACAAATTCATCATCATAGCCTAAATTTCTATGCTGAATTATAATCTTTCATTTCAACCTTATTCTACACTTTAATATGGAAGATATGGCATCTCGAATGTAACACATTCAAAACTGAGCACCTGATAGCTCCCTCCCTGCCTATTATATTTGATGTTTTTATGTTAATTAATGGAAACTGTTCAGGTTGTTTAGGCCAAGTTCTTGTTTTTCACTACTTTCTTTATTTACAAATTATATCTAGAATGACAGAAAATTTGGGGGTTTAGCTTCAAAGTCTGTGTAGAATCAGAGAAGTTCTCAATAACTCTGCTACCCATGCCACCATTATCTCTCACTTGGATTATAGCAATATCCTCCCAACTTCTCTGCCATCTGCCCCTTCCCTTGTAGGTCAATTACTACTACAATGGCCAGAATGATCTTGTTATAATTTGAGTCAGATTGCATCATTCTCTAGTTTAAAACTCTCCAAGATTTCCATCTTATTTGGAGCAAAAGTAAATTATTTACAATGTCCTTCAAGGTCCTTTGTTACCTTGCCCATCATCTCTCTGACCTAATCTCCAAGCTTTCTCCCTTGTATGCCCACTCCATCTCAAACTGTAAACACAGAAGCCTGGTTCCCACCTCAGAGCCTTTCCAGTTTGGGCTATTTCTGCCTGGAATGTACTCCAGAATAAACATATGGCTCACAACTTCATGAATCTTAAATTTTTACCTCTATGATGAATAATCCTAATTTAGTATGCAAATATATTATTTGTCTCATCTCTAAGAAAAATAAAAACAAAGCACATCTCCTCTCGTCATCTTAAATCTCCTTAGTCCATGTGTTTTCTTTACAGCAGAACTCCTAGAATATTTATATCAGATACCACTTACTCCAATATTTTTCTCTTATCACTCTAATAAAAATTATAACCCTTCACTTTATTTTCCCTTTTGGGGTTTATTTTTATTGATAATAATTAATACTGCCTAACATGCTCTCCTGTAAGTTTATCATTTGAGCAAACCTCTATACATAAAAGAAGAAAATATGTATTTTAGAATGTAAATTATCTCATAACTACGTCTGATTTGAATCAAGAATGAATAAATATAGGAAGATGGTTGGATATAGAAGGTGATGGGATATAAACTGGAGAAGTGGAATTAAACATAGATTAAGGGAAGCTAGAATGATTTTATTTCATTTAGTAGTCAGTAGGGCACCATCATATTTTGGAGGACAAAGGTAAAAGAAGAAAGTCCTCACTAATATGCTATGTATTGAGAATATGCACCCTTATATCCACAAATACACCAAAAGCTACAAAATGATGCAGTATGTCATCTGTCCAGAAGTGATGTACAGAGAAGGTTGAGAAATAAACTAACAGTGTCATGTGAGATATTTTGTTAGCTAGTGAGAGAGATAGTTTGAGAAAGAGGCTTTCTGACATGCTTCAAGCCTAATCTAGTTGAAAAAAAGGACATAAAAATTGAATTCTGTTGATGACAGAGTTGGGGAGAAGGATATTTACAGGGTGTTTAGAGTATAGAACAGTGCATCACAATCACATACAGTTCATCTTTGCACTTAGTCCCAAACATATTTAGCTGATCAGGTCTACTCCCCAGATGAATTGAAAGTACACCAGAAATTCTGTCAGCATAGCGCATATTTAGCACCACCCGTCCTTAATATGATTTCCTCTGCAGATGTCAGCAGAACCAATTTTCATAACCTACCTGTACATCTCTTCACATTTGTAGAGTGGCAACTTGCTCACTCTTGCCAACTTGCCTGTATTATTCTGCTGACTTGCAATCTTGTCTTCAGCACGGGGCAAATCACCACTGAGTTGTTGATATACATACGTACTTACGATTAGCTCAAGTGAAATTGAGTTAATGGCATAGATGGAAAAGGGATTGGAGTTCTTGTAGTTAGCATCCTGCCTTAGAGCTTAGAATTTGTATCAGTCACACAGGCAGATAGTAGATCTTATCAAGGATCATAATGCAAATAAAGAGAAAATACTGTAATTAAAGGGATTTTAGAGATCATCTTCTCTAGTATTTCATTTAGGGTCCAGAGATATAGAATGTTGTTCAAAGCCAGGCTTTATTTGGGTTCTTACAAGGCAGAACTGGAAAACAATGGGTTATTTTCACTGAGATCCCAATTTTTCTTACCCTATTAGATTTGCTTCTGAGGCACTAAAGCCTCTTCAAGAAAGACTTTATGTATTTTTGTAGTGTTACAATACATATTGGGATGTAAATAAGGTAGAATATCCAGACTTAGGGAATGATTTATTGTATTAGTTTTTTTTTTTTTTTTTTGAGATGGAGTTTCACTCTTGTTGCCCAGGCTGGAGTGGAGTGGCACGATCTCAGCTCACCACAACCTCCACCTCCCAGTTCAAGTGATTCTCCTGCTTCAGCCCCCTGAGTAGCTGGGATTACAGTCATGTGCCACCAGACCCTGCCAATGCTTGTATTTTTAGTGGAGATGAAGTTTCTCCATTTGGTCAGGTTAGTCTCGAACTCTCGACCTCAGGTGATCTGCCTGCCTTGGCCTCCCGAAGTGCTGGCATTACAGGCGTGAGCCACCGCACCTAGCTATTGTATTAGTCTTCTATTGAGATAGGAAACCAATGCAAATCTTAATGCCTTGTCACATTTATCATTTAAAAAAATTATTTGTGTATCTGTATATCAGTTGGAGCAGAACTGTTTAAGCTTAAGACTCAGCTCAGCTTGCTGAAAGATATTCTGCTCTGTTTTCTGTGTCTCTTCATTTTCTTTGGACTTGAAGCTACGAGGTACATGTTCTTCTGATGGCAAGTGGCCGGAGCACAACAGAGTGAATGGAGACAAGCATCATCTCTTAAAGTCCTGGTTCAGAAACAGTAGAATGTTTCCTCTACCCACATTTCTTTGGCCAAAGTAGGTGGCCAAAGGGAAGAGGCATATACAATTGCTTTACAATGATCTAATATTTACTAATGTTTGTTGTTTAAAATTAACTGTGTTTACTTACATAAAAACTAGAGCATTTTATTTGTCCTGTGGATTTAACAACTTTCCTCTGTTTACTGCAACTTCTTATTCCATTCATATCTTTCTCCTTTTGTTTTTTCATGAATTTAAGTTAATTTTATGTCTAAAATAAATTGATCAAAATAAAATATGTAGTTAGAAATAAAATAAAATAAATGGATCTAGAATGTAATTTTAGAAAATGTATGCTTATTATAATGTCCATCAAAAGAATAGTGATTAAGTATAAATTTCAGGGCATTTACAAAAATGTTTATACCCCATTGAAAGAATATTTTAATTTTCTACTAAATGTGTATTTGGTTAAATATTTAACAAGAAGTAGCTTTTATTCTATAGCCCTTTATTCATCCTAATTTAATTGCTTATTTACCTTTTTAAATTTCTCCTGAAGAAGCTTCCTCCTGGCTTTGCCTACCCTCGTTCCTCATCTAGTTTTCTCAGAAAGTCAGGTACTAAATAGGCTGATGCACAGAATTAAGGTGGCCATAATTGTACGTTAAGACTTCACGTTGAAGAATGCAATAATCTACTGTAAGGCAAAGTTTGTATACCATACTTAGCTCTTTGTCCTAATCACCACTGACACTTTGCTTCTAAATCAAGAGTGCCTTAATCTTAACATATACCCATAAAAAAACTGCATACATGCATATTCTATTGAAAATGGATAAAAACTATTAGTATTACCTTTGGAACCAATTGACAGTGTATTTATTATTCCTATGATCATTCCTTGCAACATGTAATGGAAATTTACCTCATTCTGAATGCAAGGGTAATTTTCTACATAAACCATGAAGCAGAATAAAAATGGTTCTGTGGCAGATACTGCCACTGCTCTTCAGTGCTTTGCACATGGACCCTTGAATCCCTACAACATTTTTATGTATGATGCTCAATGGTGATTTCATTTAAAAAACCATCATCATTATTTCTGTCAGGCTACTAGAAGCCACTTTACCTTGGCCCACAGAGAGTCAAATTTGCCAGGAAATTTACATATTCCTAGGCTTTTAGCCAATACTTGAGGGTATAGTGTAGGAGAGGACAATTTGGAGATGAAATCTGTTTCCATAGGCCCTTTCTCATACTGAGCCAAAGTTAACTTTAGTGGGAATTTGTTTGACAATGCAGCCATTCTCGCGCACTTCCCTATTTCCCTACTCCTCTATAAGTTAAACAGCTCTTAAGAGCCGTTCTCAGGCATTCTATTATTCTTTCTATCACATGTCAGGTCATATAACTCTTTGAAACAATAATTCCTTTATTCCTTTAGCAAGATCTATCAATTTCAACACACTTTTGCAAAACTTGACCTAGTTATTAGATTAACATCCAGGAGGAGCAGATGTTAGCTCTTGAGAAAGGAAATTATCAGTTGCAAGGCATCTGCCACAGTTGAATCTTCTGTGTGATTCTCAGAATAGGAATGATGCTATCCTGCAGCCAGCTATTCTAGCTGATCAAGAGGGCTCAGTGTTCTTCATTGAATCTACCCAGATTCATTCTATTTCAAGTATTGGAGTCCTACTTATTTCCTGTAATTTTTGTGTAGGAGACTTGCTGAGGCTGTGAATTTAGCCCTTTTTGTAGTTCTGCTACTATAAACACCAAGTCTATGATTTAAATTATTGATCTACTTATAATATGCTGTTAGACTTTTCAAAGTTTGGAAAAACTGACTGCTCATATTAAACGAAGCAGTTGTGCCAGAAATGCCCTATCTGAGTGTTGTGGAGGGGATATAAAGGTGGCATAAGAGAGGTGGATATTCTAGAAGAATCAATTATAAAAGACCCAATAACCTCAGTCTCCTCCCTCAGGTGTCTTTTTCTCTAATAAGGTTCAGACGGGACTACCTTCACTAAGGTTATAAAAAGATTGTGATGGTGAGGGCATGGTGATTGCAAAGATGTTCAGTGTGAACTATTCTTATATATTAGGGTTAATGATAGAGGTTGCATTTATGGAACTGGGCTCCCTAGTGATAATGATTATAACAAGGTTTCAGAATAGCAGAGGCTAAATGGTAGCAATAAACCTTTAAAGAAAAGGGACACTAAATTACTGTAATACCAACAAGAGGCACCAACCCCTAGGTAGTTCCAAAAAATAGAGTTCATACATTAAAGGAGAGTAGGAAGAGTAGGAAGGCCACTATAACACAATGGCAAATGTATATGGCAGCAATTCTTCCTATCTTTTCCCAAAGCATTCTATGGCCATTTACTCACATGGCTGATTCGATGTGTGTCTTTACTAGAACAAATCAACATGACCTCTGGCACTTAATATGCAAATTGATCTACAAATGTGTCCTCTTTTTACTACCATTAGGAAAGAGAATCAGATGTAGTTTGAATGCACATGGAATGGACAACTGTGCATACTTATAGACTCTGCTTGACTCAACACTCTTATATGGCCTTATTGTTTTGGACCTTATAAGTCCCATCTCCCTTCTTTCCTACTGTGTGTTCTTGAGAACACATTCTAATATATCACTTTCATATGAATACTCATCTCAGAATCTGTTTCTGGGGAACTCATCTTATGACATGTTCCATATCATTTGGGTCTTTTTACAAATTGACCTAAATAAATTTTGGAAGAAATTGAGCAATGATACATAAGTAAAAAATAAAAAGAGCAAACATTTTCTCCTATACTATGGGACATTTCTGTTCACACAAAATGTATTTGTTGCAGGTTTCTTTTCTGTTTTTAATGGATACATAATAATTGTATGTATTTACGGAGTACATGTGAAATTTTGATACAGGTATACAATGTGTCATGATCAAATCAGGGCCCTGGGGATATCCATCACCTCAAGCATTTATCAATTTTTGGTGTTAGGAATAACACTGAGTGTTCAGTAGCAAAATAATGGGACTATAGTTAACAATAGTTTATTGTATATTTCAAAATAACTGGAAGAGTAGAATCAGAATGTTTATTGTGGGTTTTTTAAAGGAACATTTACACTTTGGTTCTACTACTATACAAAATGTCTCCATTCATTGTCCCTGGGTTTCAAAGAAATATCTTCTGGCACACTGCACCCAGAGAAATATCTTCTCGCACACTTCTTTTTCTGCATGTATGCAAACAAACAAACAAACAAACAAAAAATTAAATCACCTGTGAGTTCTTTTAGGAAATAAGAAAATCTCCTAATTTAAAAGAATGGCCACAACTGCCTAATGAATGAACTATTAGTGGCTCTGCTTTTTCAGGGCTCATTATGCTTCATTTGTCAATACAAATATTAGCTCTCTAAGGATTAACTTTAAGGTCAAAAGTAAAAGATGAAACACAGCAAGGGGAATTGGCTATGGCATTTCTGTGGCTCACAACCACCATTACTTTATGAAAGCAGGGCTTCAACAGTCCACAAGAAGTCACCAAAGGGTATCTAGAAATAGCCCTGAACACCCCCAGAAGAACTGTGAGCAAAGATTGCTGGCTGGCAAGGGCCAAGAACTCTGTGGATGTGCCACTCTTTCTTCCTCATCATCATTTCCTTCCTCTATGTTACCTTCATATGCCTTCAAAGATATCCTATTTTCTTTCCTTTGACCTAGCAAAAGAGGTCCCAGAGGAAAATAAAGCAATACGTAGAGGAGCTTGGTGAGGAAAATTATTTGTTTTTCTGTTTCAAGATTCTTTATAAAAAGATAATCATACTGGGCTTTTAACACAAAGTGTCATTTAGTTCAAAATTTTCTCTCTACTTCCCCTCAAACCATCCTGCATATTATAACTGGGATTAACTGACATCATTTGGGTGGGTAGCTGGTGAGTATTAAAATAGAAGTTTAAAGGCTTTTTGGAAGTTTCAGGAGCAAAACGCGATTGAAGTCATTTTTATAAACTGAAGCAGGTTGTAAAGATTAGGCATTATTACGCTATGCCTGAATGTATTCTTGATGGCTTATGAAGACACTAGTTTGGATCCAAAAAATATTTTTCAAAAGAGATGGCATACTTACTGCTTTCCTTTTTCCTTCTTATGAACCTGCAGATTCAGTGGACATAGACCTTTTGTCATCGTGTGCAGCATTCTACTGAGTCAGACCTTAACTTTTATAAAAGCTTGTCCTTGCTTTTGTGACGTGATGCTTTATTTCTGGTTCAAAAGAAAAATATAAAAATTTACCAGGGCAACAATGTCAGTAGTAAAGCCACATTAAAACTCTTACATTCTCTTTCTCATAAAGAACCATTTTCTCATGGAAAATAAAATCCTAGTATATTTTCGGCTCTGATGAACAAATGAATACAGGTCACACTTCATATTTACTTGTGTTCAGATATATGAAACACTGTAATTGGGCATGTGGTTTTCTTTGACAATAGTAATTCTAGCTTCCTGGGAGCTCTTTTCTACAATTTCGTTCCACTGTAAACTTAGAAGGAAGAGGCTTTTATGATTTTGTCTATTAGTTTTGAGGGTAATGGTCAGCAAAGGAAAAGTTTAA